>NC_079502.1:68389064-68729203 GCF_030052815.1 Hevea brasiliensis | reverse complement strand
TTCTTGTTTTCCTTGTGCTATTGTCCTCTCAGTGGTCTACATTCTCTTTCGGTTCTTGATAGAGGCGACTTGTTTTCTTTTTCTTTTCTTTCTTTAGCACACTCTTTCAAGATATCGTTGATGAGGAGTGCCTGTTCTTTTAATTCAAGCTTCTTCTTCTTGTTTTCCTGTTTATACTCTCCAACGAGCACCTCTTGGTACTTCATCCTTTCCTGAAGCTTACTATTACGCCCTTTCATTTCTTTGACCTCGGCTTGAGAGAGTTTCTTTCTTTTTCCCACTGTACCTCTTGCTCTTGAACCCTATCCTTTCGGCCCTTGCCTCTTCCTTGAGCTTTCTTACCCTTCTCTTAAGTTTCTGTTTGTTGGTCCTCCATTTGTTTTATTTGTTCTGCAATTGTGAGTTCTCGGTATTTGCCTTTTGTAGCGAGTCAACGGTGATTATCGACTTCCTCTAATAAGGCGTCTTGGCGAGGTTGTCGTCCTTGAATTCTCTGATGAGTGTTCTCGGTCCTGTCAGTCCTCCATTTAAGATAATCGCGAGGCACTTGGGCCTTTGGGTGATTTCTCTATCGAGCGATGCTTTCCCAAGACTTGCGAGCCATTTTCAACCCTTCTTCTTCCTTGAGTTCATGGTAGAAGTGTCCTTGGTGGTATTCTTCAATGTTGATCACAGTTGTGTTGAGCCAAAGCGCCTTGTTACGTAATGGAGTGTAATTTCTATACCCGGTTATTCCAATAAGGGACAGCGACTGAATACATCCTGTACCAATGAAGACAGATTGGCTTGGCGTCCAGACTTCCTCCAACGTAATCATGGCTATTGAAACTCGAGAATCCGTTCCATACTTTGTTTTTCATTCTTGGGCTTATCACTAAGGATCATCTTCTAAATCGGAGGCTGCACAAGGTACCAAGTCAATCCTTTTGTCTCCTCGGGACACATGTGTGATAGTCGGAGGTATAATAACTGAGCAACACTTAATGGACCCTTTCCCCTGTTGTCTGCAGTAAGTTAGGGTTAACAAGGTTTCAGCAAGGATTGCCGGTATCGGGTTGATCCCCTGCCTTTCTACTGTCCAAAATACCTCTACTGCACTGCTAGTGATGATCCCCAATGGCCCCGGGAACAGGATCAGACCATAGATTCCCAAGGCGAGTGCTACGGAAGCTTGATCCCATCGTTTCTCTTGGAGGCGATGATCTAACCGCTTCTCAAGGTACGTCCAATACCATCCATACGTGTTCCCTTTGACTGTTTCTCTGGACTTTACTTCTTCTGGGGGAAAACCCAACATGTGTGCCAACCGTTTCCAGGTCTGTCTATGCTCGAGGTGTAAGTAGATCCGGTTCTGCAAGGAGTATGGGATCCCCAGCAATGCCTGATATTCTTCCATAGTGGGGACCGTGTCAATATCATTGAAAGAGAATACTCCGTACTTTGTATTCCAATACGACAACATGGCTTTTAATGCGGGGATTTGGACCTTGTCTTGCATTAAGGTTGGAATGCTTCCGTACTTTTCTTCAAGCGTACCTTGACACGATCGGAAGCGACCTCCATCTACTAGACAGACCCTCGAGGTTGTTCATTTTGACCTCTATTTCATCCAAATCCAGTGAAGGTAGCGAGCTAGCAGGCGCCTTGAAAGCATCATTTTGGGAGGGTACCGGAACATGAGCGGTCGGACCAAAGTTTAGTATTCAACCTTTTACGCGACTCGAGGATGCCATGATAAAAATGATGCCTATCCTTTTCTGGACCCTCGGTTTGGTGATGCACTGGGAAGATTCGTTAGTAAGACAAATTAGGGTAATTTTGAATCATCTTTGTTGTGGTGACACGTACACATTTATCAAAGTAGGAAAATGTGTAAGTGTTTCAGTAGAATTCAAGATTACCCTCACAAAAATGAACGAAAAGAAATCGAAAGAGAGTAAGGTAAGAGTAAACATGTCCCCTTTTGTCCTATAATAGGGAGACTCCTGATACCGGGTAAGTGCTACCTATCTGGATGGTTCTATCTTATGAGGCAGTTTACTACGGCTTTCAGCTATTGTGACGGTTTAGCTCAGGATCTAATTTTTCTAATAGCCACAGGTTCCCAAATTGCCCCTACTGTAAACAGTAGAGCCCCATTCTACCCCCATGATATTGTCGGGAAAATTCCACGAGTATCACAATGGATAGAACGAGTTTCAATTTGAGCAGGAGCCTTCACGGATACTAACGGGGTAAAACCCACGGGCACCGCTACATGACCCCCTCCTACTTTCCTAAAAGGGTAAGAAAGCCCGGGTTAGGACTATAGTGTGTGAGGACATTGTGTAAGTGTTCGGTGTGTGAAGGGACACTTTTACCTCTTCCCGATTCAGGGGGATTTTATTTTTCCATTTTTTCCTTTTTTCCTTTTTCTTTGAAGTGAAGAGCACTGGGAGATAGAACAGGCAAAACAAAATAGTTAGCAGCAATAATAATTAGCATATAAGACATTGCCGAGTGAGCCCCTCTAACTATAATTTGATGAGACAAAAATTAAGCCTACTTTTGGACCTCTAGACTGGGGTTAGGATACATATGTCCCCAGTGGAGTCGCCAAGCTGTCGCAACGGGATTTTGCGGTCGCCCGGACGATCACTCACCGAAGTGGGAAAAGTGAGGAGTCGCCACCTTAGTTTTGAGGGAAACTAAAGAAAACCATTTAGGGAGTTAAATAAAAAATGAAACCACTTCAAAACAGAGATTCTAGGTTCGGGGTCCATTAACGGGTGGGGAAGGTGTTAGGCACCCCACCTCGTCCCTTAACAAGGGTAAGTAGATTTAATTTTGTGTCATTTATAAATTAGTTAGAAGGGCTATAGTGGGAATGTTAATCCTTTTGGTAAAAGGAATGTTTGATTTTTCACTAATTAGGATTACCCAGATACATAAGTAAATGAGACGGCCTTAGTGAGTTGGCGTTACGAATTGTTCTGGGTTTTGGGATTATCTTGCATACGGGTTGAAATTTGGTGTGAGAATAGGATAAGAACTCTCCTCCTATCTCTTTTTAATATTTATTTGAATAGAGACCGGATAAGAACTCTCCTCCGATCTCTACTGGATTATTTATTAAAATTCTAATTGGAGGTCGGGTGAGGGTCCTCCTCCGATCTCTTTTAGGTATTTATTAAAATTTCGAGATGGGAACCGGATAAGAATTCTCCTCCGATCCCTATAAAATTTTGAGTTGAGACCGGATAAGAACTCTCTTCCGATCTCTTTTAAATGTTTATTAGAATTTGAGTTAAGACCGGATAAGAACTCTCCTCCGATCTCTTTTAAATTAGAAAGGTGCCTGAAAGGTATTTTTCCGATCTCAATTTTGGTGCCCTAAGAACCTAGAGATAAGGATCACGAAGTTTAAAGAGATTGGGGATAGGACTTATCAATATCCTTGGCTAGACGGGGAAAATGAGACTGATTTACCGACCTCTCATGTATTTATTTTACCAATATTTATTTATGACCAATCTACTGCTTCTTTTACTTCCATTTTATGGCATCTTTGCGAAGCGCCGTTTGCGTCGCCTAATAGTTTGACTATCTTCCTTATGTATTATTCAGATTTTCCCTTTAAGAGAGATCTTTAGGTTGCAGTTACCTACGTCTTACCTGACCATTTACACTCTACTAGGAACCAGAAAAGCGTGTATTCAGAAATGACGAAGATTAATAAAAGGCACACTAATCACTAAAGAGATGACCTGAGAATAACATTTAGGTCTCTTTGCACGAGATGAACTTGGAGAAAAATCACATACGTAAAAGTGCAGAGAGACTACGAAAGAAATGAACGCAAACACTTAATAAAACAGCGACGTGAGCTCTTACCTGGGAGGAGCTGAATCTGTAGGAATAATTATGGGGTGGCCACTAAAAACAAGACCGCGGACTGATTAGCCTGAGAGTTGATGTTCACCGTGAACTGGAGGGAGCTTAGCTATGATGTGATTAGGTCAAGATAACAACTGAGTGGGATTTGAGCTCCAACGAAGGGATGAAAATAGAGATGATAAAGAGTTGAAAGTGAAGGCGTGATCGGGTGATGAACAATTTGGAAATGTAGAGTTCAGTGTTCAAAATCCTTTTCAAGAAACACTTGAAAACTAGTTTCAAAAGTCTTTCCAATCAATACTTCAAAGTAGCGAGAATAACAAATGAATGAAATTTTGAGTTCTTCGCTATAATATGACCTTTCCTTTTTTTCCTCCGTTCTTTTTTTTGAGCAGTTTTCATGCGGTATTTATAGGAATCGGGTGCTCCCCATGAAGGGTCAGGATTCATTTTGAGGGAGATGGAGGGTCAGGATTTTGAAGTACATGATCGGATGTTCAGGAATTAAAGAGAATCAAAACGAATGGCTGAGATCGCTTCTCAAAATATTTGTCCTTTTCCTCTTTTAATCAAGCGGTCTTGAATCCTTTGTCCGAACGATCGAGGTGAGAGTGAAAAGCTTGGTATTGTCGTCTTCTCTCTTGATCCAAGGGTTCGGATTCATCCTTACAAGTGAGATCAACGGTGGGGATTGGGATGTACAGGTGTCATGACATACCACGGCACTGTCGACGTGCGGGCGATTCTTAGGCGTCGCGGTGGAGATCTAAATGCCGCCACGCTTTAACTACCTCGGCTCGATTCGGCGGCGGTTATCGGAATTTGTCTTATTCTTTTTGTCTTCCGATCCCTCCCTAGCTCCCATTCCGATCTCTCATGCGATCTCCGATCTCTTTTATCCCTTGATCGATCGGATTCGGTCCAAGCATTAATTACATCTCGATTTTGAGCGTCAGCCGTTTCCTTCGACATTAAATGCCCATTTTCCCTATATATACCTGTTGATAGTGGCATTTCCTTCATTCGATTTTTCTCTCTTTCTCCTTGTTTCTTGGTTCTAGCTGTTCCGGGGAAAGTTCCGGCTACAACTGTGGTTTTGATCCTCTTCCGATGGAATTCCCTTTTCCTCGACGGAAAATTTACGATCCCGGTGATTGGATGGTCCTAATTGGCGATGGTGAGAGAACTGAATTTGACCGATCCGTATTGCGGGCTTCGGTTGTACCGATCTCGAGTTGCCCAACTGAGTTCATTCGCTTCTCATCACATTGAGTGTTAAAGCGATTACGATCCACATTGGGTGTTGACAGCGGATGAAGCATCCGGTCGGCAATATCCTTGGGATCAGTTATAAACTGATCTTTGGAACACCTGGGAGTATCCTTGGCATTAGTTATAAACTGATCCATGGATCTCCTGGGAGTATCCTTGGGATAAGTTATAAACTGATCCTTAGATCAGCCTCTTCGGATAGGATTTTCTAGAGATCACAGAAATGATGTGATCCAATGTTAGTGTAATCCGATCTCTAGAGATCGCCCAAATGATGTAGTCTGTCAATGTAATCAGATCTCTAGGGATCACCCAAATGATGTAGTCTGTCCTTTATTGTAATCCGATCCCTAGAGATCGCCCAAATGATGTAATCCGACCTTTTTGCAAATAAAGACTTTATTTTGCAGTTATCATCTTATTATTTTTGCATTGATTATTTTCCGATCTCTAAGGTGGTTATCCGATCTGGTTCTTTACTTGAATGACACTTGACTAATCCTTTATTCAAAATATTTAACTTATTATGCCGATCTCCGATTAACCGATCTCTGAACATTCGGATATTTGAGAAAAGTGTCAGAACAGCTGTCGAGTCTCACCAATCGATGCGCCGCCTAGAACCTTGCGAGCATTAAATGCTCGGACTAGTATAAATAGGGGAGGTTAGCGATTGTTTTCTCATTTCATTTTGAGTCTCACTGCTCATAGCTTGAAGTTCTCTCATTTTCTCGGTTTCTCAGACACCGATTAGACTCTGTAAGGACTTTGATCTTCTTTTTGTTTAAGTTCTTTGTTTCTTTTGAAAATGGCGGTGCAGAAGGTCGAGAGCGGCGAGCCCTCCTTCCATTGAGTTCTCTTGGTCATCGTCGATGAGGAAGAGGCGGCGAACCAAGCACGCAACCCGAACCTCTTAAGGTCCTGCTCGGTCGGGCGGTCGTACCATTAAGGCGTCTGCGCCCGGTAGGGAGAATCTCCTATAGGCGAGCTACGATCGGTTCTTGAGAATCCGATCTCGTCGTTTAGCCAAGAATATAACATTCGGCCCGACTTATGCGAGCTAATCAAGTGCCATGGCGACCTTCGTGTCAATCACTTCTTTGAAGAGAACGACATGGTTATGGTGTACGAGGAACAATTAAAGGCCGGCCTTCGTTTACCACTGGATGACTTCTACAAGGAGGTCTTAAAAATTCATCGAGAATCAATTGTTAAAATTCACACAAACTCTTGGCGGATCTTTGTAGCTTTCAGAGGTCTATGCCGAGCTAAGGGAATCAGACCTACGGCTATAGTGTTCGCCAAGCCGCACGGCTAACTCACGAAAGGACGATGACCACTTTGGTTCTTTCAGGTGAAGCCTAGTTGCGAGCTCTTTTCCGATCGCCTCGTCCCTTAAGAAGCTGGAAGAATCGTTTCTTCATTGTGAGGAGCAAAGATCCGAGCCGCTTTGAGGATTTCCCCCGCAGCTGGTGGTACCAGGGACCCTTGCTTCCGAACCATATTACCCTGAGCGAAGAGGAAAGTTTGATAGTGATGGATCTGAAGAGTGAGGCTGCCACTAAAAAGTATTCTTGTTTGGATTCGGTGAGCAGAAATTTGCACCATTGAATTGTTGGTGCTCACCGGCCAAGACCGCGAACTTCCGCTCTCTAACCTCGGAATCGGTATGGTCTATATCTCAATTCTCACGACCTTAGTGATCTCAATAACCTTTTCTTTGTGCGGTATGGCGGGTGGTGAAGGTCATAGGAAGCGGAAGAAGGAAAGAGAGATCTTCCGGAAAGTAAAGGAGATGAAGCGTTCAGAACGACTCCAAACACCTGGTCGCGAGCCTGGGGAGATACAAAGAGATCCTCCCCAACCTTCGGGTCCCTCGACCACTGAAGCTACCCGATCTCCTCCTAGATCGGAAGAGCAGCCTCAGATTCTTGCAGTTGTCCCAAGCGCGGAAAGGGGACCTACTCAAGCTTCTGGGAGGACCTCCTCTCGGGGCGCTCAGATACTGATCGACTCCTTGAAGGATAACCGAACTGTTAAGGAGAACCCCGGTTTTGCTAAAGTCCTGGGGTCTACCATCTTCTTTCAGGAGGATCGGACAGGCTATCCCAGAGTGGCCTTGATGACATATTGACTCGGACCATGAGCTTAAACGTGGAGTGTCTGGTGAACCAGACCATGATCCGGGAAAGGATTCAGCGCCTGGGTAAGGAGATCGGGAAGAAGAACCAGGAAGTGGATTCCCTCCGATCCGAACTCTCATCGGCTCGGGATTATATATCTCAGGTCGAGGGACGGGCAAAGCTCCATGAAGACCGGTTGGCGAGCAGGCCGTATTTCGGACGAGAGGGACCGCGCTCTTAAGGAAGTCCAGGCGCTCCACGCCAATGCATCCTCTCAGGTCGCTCAACTTATAGAGGAACTCGAGGCGAAGGATAAGGAGCTTAAGGAGAGGGATGAGGAGATGGTGACGGGAATAGCTGAGGCCTATGTGAAGGCTCACAAAGATCTCTTGGCCGCACTCCAGGAGCGTTACCCAGAAGAAGACTTTTCTTGGATGGACGACATTGCACCCCGGCGCCATGGTGAATATAGTGAGGATGAAGCCTAGGGGTAGAGGGAGAGAGGGAGTGATCCAAATGTAGATCAGGCTGGGGGTGATCCCCCAGCCGAATAACTTTGTACAAATTATGACATGAAATGAAATGAATGATTGTGATCGGAAAATTTTGAACCATTATTTGTCTGAGTATTTGATTGTATGAGCACAGCAAAACAAAAACTAAATGTGATTATTAATCTAAGTATGAGAGATCGGAAAGCACTCTGAACATGAGATCGGTAGGGAAGAAATGCTGAACAGAACTTGACCGAAAATTTAACTCGAACACTTAAGATCGGAATCGAACCAACACTTTAGCTCTTAAACTTTCGGAAAGGAGATCGGCAATAAAACTGGTAGGAAAAGATCTAGTGCTAGTTCACTCCATTTATCAACAGGGATCGGGAATATTCTTGTGGTCAGGAAATCCGTGACGGTTTGAAGGATCGGTAAATGATTTGAGAGATCGGCTGAGTTTCAAGGGATGCGTAGGACTTATCATTGATTCACGTCTTTGCGAGGAGAGGTCGGAAATGTGACCGCCTACCAAAGAGGGATCGGAAACGTGATTAGCTACTCCGAGGAAAATTAGCACCGGGGATCGGTTTCAAAGTATTTTGGGGATCGGCCAAAATATGGTGTCGACACCATCACATGAGAAGATCCTTGTTGCTTTATCTAAAAATCCGACCATTTCTTTCTTGACAACCTTTGGTGCATCTTTTTCTTTGAGAGATGGTTGCTTTACTTCACTTTTCTCCACTTGCTCAACTTGAAAGATTGGTGCCATAGGACAAGGTGGATTACTATTCAAATGTTATGCAAATGCAGCCTCTTTTGGATTTTCATCATTGATACTCCCTTCATGGATAAGACAACTTTCAAGAGAAGCCTTCGAATAACTCTTTCTAAAGTGCTCTTTTGCTAACTCATCAACTATATCAATTCTCAAACAAGAGTTTATGTGACACCCCTTACCCGTGTACAGTATACCCGAGTAAGCAATGTCACACGGTGTACCAGCACACTCTATTATACCTTAATTAATTTTTATCATGGTTTTGAATATAACTTGTGAAATATAATATATATTTGAGCCATTTATCGAAATTATAATTTATTTGAGGTTCCAAAAATTTTATAGAAAATCCGGAGGAGTACCGGCTAAAAATGGAGAAAACAGTTCTTCGGAACCTGTGAAAAACACTTCCAATAGCCATGTTCAATCATTCTCAACCTCCAATATCATCAAAATCTCAACATTTTTCAATTTCGTTTCTCAATCATTCATCTCATATGATAATCATGTACAAATCACAAATAAACATTCACTTTTCCATTCATCAACACAATTTTCATTATTTACATGAAAATCAAAATACATTACATAAGTTTCATTTACACAAAGGAAAATAAAAATCAATTTCAAAATACCAAAATGAAGCCTAGTGTCCTACCAATGCACTGTAGATGGTGAGGTGACACGGACACTGTGCAGAGCTGTAGGATGGACTCACCCAGTCTGCGGTCTACTGGGCTCACGTTCAGTATCTCCCGAACCTACGCGTGGCAAAAGCAACGCGCTAAGCAATGATGCTTAGTGGTGCAATAATAAAATAAAAGAAAATAGCAGAAAATAAATATGTATTTAATGTATATGTCTTATTTGTTTTGTATCTGTTATATTTATTTATTTCTTTAACTTTGTCCATTTTCATTCATTTGGTTGCCCAAGTAACCTAAACTAAACGACTGGACTGGATAAACGGGTAAACTGGCACTGGGTATCTAGTACCTCGGGCCATCACACCATCGGTCACATATGCATCTCCCGGTGTGCAACAGAACAGCTAACGAGCTGTAAATAATATTAGGTACGAGGCCAAGTCTCAACACAATATCAAAATGGCTAAAAGCCATAAAATCACAGAATGGCATAATGCCATGTGCAGTAATGCTAACTGAACCCTATTGGCATGCCAAACTATCCAAACCAATCTAGTTAGGTATACTAGGGCATTTGATACTTTTGAATTCTTCAATTTTTGAATTTCAAGTTTAGTGTCACTATTCACCTCATTGGTCAACAAAAATATTGACTTTTGGATAGAAAATAGGTACATTGGTTTTGACACTCCCAACATACCACATTTTTCATTCAAAACTTATTGGCATTAAGCATTAATACCATTTCTAAGCTTAAACCAAGGGAGGAAAAATTTTCAGTTTTTGTAACCCAACTTTACTGTTCTATTAGGCACTGTTGCAGTGGGAATTTAAGGAAATGGTAAACATGAAAGTTGTTCTTTATTTTGTCTACAGTGCAGTGAATAGTGACTGCCACTGCCTTGTTGGATGGGTTCTGGCCATAATTTTGGGTAGGTTTCTTCATGAAAGTTGTTTTTCTATGTCTTAACTTGTTTCTGTAAAAATTTCAGGTCAATTGACCATTTCTACAGTGAGTTATGGCCATATGAACAGTTACTGTTCATTTGGTCATTCTGCAGAACCTGTTTGCAGGGTATCCGGATTGGGGCCAATTTTTGGTCCACTTGCTTTGGTCTTTTGGACATGGTTTCTTCAGCAAAATTGTGCCATCATAAGTCTAGTTTCATGTCTAATTGGCCAAACACCAATTGGACCTACACAGCCAAAGATATGGCAGTCCAAACAGGCTGGATTCACAGCCTCCTTCTTTCTTGTCCTAGGCAGCCTACCATTTCACTTTGCCATGCTATATTTCAGTCCAAATTATCGTCAACTTACCTCAAATGGTCACTAATTGACCATTAGAATGTACGTTAACAATTTCATAAGCCAAGTCCAATTTTCACTCCCAAACCCTAGCTCAAATTCAAGGTTCACACCACCCACCTTAATTAAACACTTTCATTCATTACATGTATATATATACACTTTAAACATAATCTCTAATTCATTCTAAGTCTCTTAAAACAATCAAACTCATTCCTTCCTTAGGGGCTGCCGAAATCCATGTTGGACATACACATGATTTTTATTCATTTAAGTTACAAATTCTTACTTATTTCAAGTCTCTAACATAGAAATAAAGAGTTTTAGATATATATGTGCACTAACCTCTTGTAGGGCAGAATTTCCAAGCTCAAACTTCACTTTCTTTCCTCTTCTAGGCTGCCAAACACTTTCCCAAGATGAGTGGACAAGTTTTAAAGAAAGGGGTTTAGGGTTTAGTAGTGAAACAAAGGGAGAAATGAAGCTTTGGTTGCAAAATCAATGGAGGTTTGGCTAGCCATGGGTTTTGGCTGGTTTGGGAGGAAGAAGGCAGCTGGTTTTTTTTTAATTTTTTTGGTCATATTTATCTCTTTTTATTAGTTAGTTAAATGTTTGTTTAAATGTGATTGGTGGTAGCTTTTTAAATGACATCATCATATGTCATAAATGAGCTTTTTTTTTATTTTTCTTTTCTTTTCATCACTACTCATTTTCAATTTAATTTTTAGAAATGTTTATTCATATTTTATGTCATAATAATTATTTACTTAACTGGACAAGTCGGCCAAAAATCACCTCTGAAGGCGAAATGACCAAAATGCCCTCCGTTTGGCTTAACGGGTCAAAATTGTCTATACCGACTGAAAAATTTTTCTAAATATTTTCTTGGCATTCTAATGCCATAGGGACCTCAATGACCCTTCTCTGGAGTCCCAAAAATTATTTTATGAATTTTCTCTCGGGTCTAGGGCTCCTAGTTGCTAGAACCGCAACTTCCCTTTGGGTTACCCATCGCTGGGGCATCGGCTCGTTTAACTTGGTTGTATTTTATTTCTAAAATTTTTCCTAAATTTTTCTTATTAATATTTGAGTTAATTATGGTTCCTCACTTTAGTTTAAATATTTTTCCAGACGTTCTAGCTGTTCAGACAGACACCGGTCACCGGAACAGTATAATGTACGGAGTTGCTACCGGGAGGGTGTTACAACTCTTCCCCTCTAATTTAAATTTCGTCCTCGAAATTTACCTGATGCAAACAGTTGAGGGAACTGTTGCCTCATCGTCTCTTCGCTTTCCCAAGTTGCCTCCTCGGTGTTGTGGTGCCTCCAAAGCACTTTCACTAGTGGAATCTGCTTATTTCTCAACTCTTTCACTTCCCGAGCCAGGATCCGTAGAGGTTCTTCTTCATATGTCAAATCTGGCTGTATTTCAATTTCTTCCCTGGAGATGACATGTGAAGGATCTGAGCGGCATCTTCTGAGCATGGACACGTGGAACACATTGTGGATCTTGTCCAGCTCTGGTGGTAAAGCTAGCCTATAGGCCACTGGACCCACACGTTCAATGACTTCATATGGGCCAATGAACCTAGGGCTTAACTTACCTTTTCTTCCAAACCTCAATACCTTCTTCCATGGTGACACCTTGAGGAACACTTTGTCACCAACCACATATTCTATTTCTTTTCTCTTCAGGTCGACATAAGATTTTTGTCTGTCTGAGGCAACCTTCAGATTGGCTTTGATTAGTTTCACTTTCTCCTCAGTCTGTTTCACAGTGCAGCCCCACCAGTTTGTCTTCGCCCAATTCAGTCCAGCACACTGGAGTTCTACATTTCCTCCCATACAGTGCTTCATATGGGGCAATTTGGATACTAGCTTGGTAGCTATTGTTGTATGCAAATTCTGCCAGTGGGAGGTATCTATCCCAACTTCCCTCAAACTCAATGACACAACTCCTCAGCATATCCTCAAGGACCTGACATATATTTCATGTTATTATTATCATTTTAATTCAATATTTGTATCAATTCCATTGGTTTCAATTGTTTACCTGGATTACTTTTTCTGATTGCCCATTCGTCTAAGGATGGAAAGCTGTGCTGAAGTGGAGTTGTGTACCCAAGGACTCATGCAACTTCTTCCAAAATCTCGATGTGAACCTTGAGTCTCGATCAGATATGATGGAAGGTGGAATTCCATGCAGTCTAACTATCTCACTGATATACAATTCTGCTAACTTTTCCAATGAGTAGTCAGTCCTAACTGGCAGAAAGTGTGCTGACTTAGTCAATCTATCAACTATCACCCATACTGCATCATGTTTCTTCTGGGTGAGAGGTAAACCTCTTACAAAATCCATGGTGACCCGATCCCATTTCCATTCAGGTATGCGTATAGGCTGTAGCAATCCTGATGGAACTTGATGTTCTGCCTTGACTTGCTGACATGTCAAGCATTTAGTCACGTAGTCAGCTATGTCTTTTTTCATACCAGGCCACCAATACTGAAGCTTCAAATCATGATACATCTTTGTACTTCCTGGGTGCATAGCATATACACTGGTGTGTGCCTCTTTTAGAATACTGGCCTTCAATTCCCCATTATCTGATACACACACTCTTCCTTTGTAATATAGACACCCATCTGCTTTCACCCCATAGTCAGTTGCTTTTCCCTCTGGGATTTTGCTCATAATAGCCATTAATTTTTCATCTGCCTTTTGCCCATCTAAAATCTGCTGTAGCAGGTTTGGCCTCACTTGCAACTCAGCCAAAATAGCTCCATCTCGAACCAAAGATTGACGGGCATTCAATGATCTCAAAGTTATCATGGATTTTCTGCTCAAAGCATCAGCAACTACATTTGCCTTCCCAGGATGGTAGTCAATTACACAATCATAGTCCTTCAGGAACTCAATCCATCGCCTCTGTCTAAGGTTGAGCTCCTTCTGAGTTGGCAAATATTTTAGACTCTTGTGGTCCGTGTAAATGTAGCACTTTTCACCATACAAGTAATGCCTCCATATCTTCAATGCGAAGATAATTGCTGCAAGCTCTAGATCATGGGTAGGGTAATTCTGTTCATGTGGCCTTAGCTGCCTGGAAGCATAAGCGACCACCTTCCCCTCTTGCATCAATACACACCCTAACCCATTATGAGAGGCATCACTATAGACCACAAAGTCCTTTCTTGATACTGGCTGTGTTAACACTGGTGCCTCTGTCAACATAGCCTTCAACTTCTCAAAACTGGTCTGACACTTGTTATTCCAGTCAAATATGACATTCTTGTGTAACAACTTGGTCATTGGAGCAGCTATTAAGGAAAATCCCTTCACAAATCTCCTATAATACCCAGCTAGCCCCAAGAAGCTTCTGACTTCAGTTGTATTCCTGGGAGGCTTCCATTCCATCACTGCTTCTATTTTCTTGGGATCCACCCTAATCCTATCAGCTGACACTATGTGTCCAAGAAATGCAATCTCATTCAACTAAAAGTCACACTTGGACAACTTAGCATATAGCTTCTTTTCTCTTAGGGTTTGCAGAACAATCCTCAAATGCTCATCATGTTCTTCCTTGGTCTTGGAATACACCAAAATATCATCAATAAAGACCACTACGAACCGATCTAAGTGTGGATGGAAGATACGGTTCATAAGGTCCATGAATGCCGCTGGTGCATTTGTTAGGCCAAAGGGCATCACTAGAAACTCATAATGCCCATATCGGGTTCTGAATGCAGTCTTGGGCACATCTACATCCTTCACCCTCAACTGATGGTACCCTGATCTGAGATCAATCTTAGAAAATACTCCTGCTCCCTTCAACTGATCAAACAGATCATCAATTCTAGGAAACGGATATTTGTTCTTCACAGTCACTTTATTCAACTGCCAGTAATCAATGCATAGCCTCAAAGTCCCATCCCTTTTCTTTACAAACAGCACTGGAGCTCCCCATGGTGACACACTGGGGCGTATGAACCCCTTATCAAGCAACTCTTGCAACTGAGTTTTCTACTCCTTCAATTCAGTGGGTGCCATCCTATAAGGAGCAATGGAAATGGGTGCTGTTCCCGGCAGTGTCTCAATAGCAAATTCAACTTCCCTTTCTGGTGGTAAACCAGGTAACTCTTCAGGAAATACCTCTGGGAAGTCTCTTACTGTGGGTATATCACTCAGGTTTGACTTAGCCTGCCTAGTATCCACCACATGTGCTAGGTAGGCTTCGCAGCCTTTTCTCATCATTCGTCTTACAACTGTGGCTGAGATGACATTGGACAAGAAATCTGTCCTTTCCCCCACAACAGTGATCTCATTACCTTCAGAAGTTTTCAAAGAAATTCTCTTCAATTTGCAATCAACTATTGCCTGATGACGTGACAACCAGTCCATTCCCAAAATCACGTCAAACTCATGGAAGGGCAACTCAATTAGGTCTGCCAAGAATTCATACCCCTAAATCCTTAACGGGCAACCCTTGTATACTTTATTCACCACTACACTGTGGCCCAATGGATTAGTGACCAGAATGTCTTGGTCACTCTCTCCTACTAGTATCCCCCTTTCTACGGGTAAGTTGATGCAGATGTATGAATGCGTGGATCCTGGATCCACCAATGCATGCACAGGTGTATTGTAGAGGGAGAACGTACCCCTGATGACGTCCGGGGCATCTTGCTCCTCCTGAGCTCTCAGGGCATAAGCTCTGGCAGGTGGTCTGTTATCTGGCCTCTCTGCTGGCTCAGATGCAGGCCTCTGTGATGGTCCTACTGCCTCAGATTTGCCAGATTTCCTACTCCTTTGTGGTGCAGGAGTGATGCATGCCTTGTGTTAGAGCATTGTAGTAGTTACGTGTGGACAGTTCTTCAAGCGATGCTCTATTGACCCACACCTTAGCGAGGCACGATCACTCTCAACACTCCCCCTTATGCCATTTCAAACAGTGTGGACATGCAGAAGATGCTGGGGCTGGTCCCCTGAACCCCATCCCTAGAGAGCTGCCCATTGATGGTGTGGACTGACCTCTCCTAGGGGTAAACTGTGGCCTCGGCCCCTGAGACTGACCCTGACCTTGTGGCTGGCCTGAACTCTGTACAGATGGACCCTTGAACCTCTTTCCAGATGCAGGAGCTGAACTAGACTGACCTGGGCCCTTCTTCTGCTGTCTATCCCTTCTGGTCTGCTCACTGATTCTTACTTTCTCAACCTTTATTGCAGCTTCCACTAACTTGGTAAATTCTGTGATTCCCAGGGCAGTGAGCTGGATCTTTATGTTGTCATTTAATCCTTCCTCAAATCTCTTACACCTTTCAGCTTCATTAGGGACTATCTCCCTTCCGTAGTGGCTTAATCTAACGAATTCCTTCTCATACTCGGCCACTGACAACTGTCTCTACCTCAGATTAATGAACTCTCTTCTTCTCTCTTCTAGGTATACAGTACCCACATATTTCTTCTTGAATTCGGAGAGGAAGACGTCCCAAGTTACAGCTTCTGGCTGTACTTCACTGGACACCGTATCCCACCACTCATATGCATCATCTTGTAATAGAGATATGGCAGCTTCTAAGTTTTGCTCTGGGGTGCAGTGGAGTTGTTTTAGAACTCTGCTCATTACATTCAGCAATTTTAATTTGCTGAGAATCATCTTCTCTCTTGCCGAAGAAATCCACTGCTCCAAATTTTCTCAATTTTTCCAGGTGTGATTTGGTTGTGGAGGTGGTGGTGGTGGTGCTGCTGCTGGCATTACCCCAGCCATTTGTCTGAAGAATTCAGCCATTTGTTGGAACATGGCCTGTGGAGGCTGAGCAGGCTCTGCTTGAGCTGGAGGAGCAGGTTCTCCCATACCCCCAGTCTCAGCTGCTGCAGGTGGAGCATGACTCTCCACTTCCTCCTCAACTGCTCTCTGTGACGTAGGGTCCATATCCTATTCAAAATAACAAAGACAAACAGAACTGCATTAGTGTCACCTCGACTCTTACAAATGCAATGCATGGTATGGACTCAATCTAGGCCCAGAAACACCTAAACCGTGCTCTGATACCACAAAATGTGACACCCCTTACCCGTGTACAGTATACCCGAGTAAGCAATGTCACACGGTGTACCGGCACACTCTATTATACCTTAATTAATTTTTATCATGGTTTTGAATATAACTTGTGAAATATAATATATATTTGAGCCATTTATCGAAATTATAATTTATTTGAGGTTCCGAAAATTTTATAGAAAATCCGGCGGAGTACCGGCTAAAAATGGAGAAAACAGTTCTTCGGAACCTGTGAAAAACACTTCCTATAGCCATGTTCAATCATTCTCAACCTCCAATATCATCAAAATCTCAACATTTTTCAATTTCGTTTCTCAATCATTCATCTCATATGATAATCATGTACAAATCACAAATAAACATTCACTTTTCCATTCATCAACACAATTTTCATTATTTACATGAAAATCAAAATACATTACATAAGTTTCATTTACACAAAGGAAAATAAAAATCAATTACAAAATACCAAAATGAAGCCTAGTGTCCTACCAATGCACTGTAGATGGTGAGGTGACATGGACAATCTTGAGTCTGCAGGATGGACTCACCCAGTCTGTGGTCTACTGGGCTCACGTTCAGTATCTCCAGAACCTACGCCTGGCAAAAGCAACGCGCTAAGCAATGATGCTTAGTGGTGCAATAATAAAATAAAAGAAAATAGTAGAAAATAAATATGTATTTAATGTATATGTCTTATTTGTTTTGTATCTGTTATATTTATTTATTTCTTTAACTTTATCCATTTTCATTCATTTGGTTGCCCAAGTAACCTATCTTGAGCATCGGACTGGATAAGCGGGTAAAGCGCCTTTGGGTATCTAGTACCTCGGGCCGTCACACCATCGGTCACATATGCATCTCCCGGTGTGCAACAGAATAGCTAACGAGCTGTAAATAATATTAGGCACGAGGCCAAGTCTCAACACAATATCAAAATGGCTAAAAGCCATAAAATCACAGAACATAATTCCATGTGCAGTACTGCTAACTGAACCCTATTGGCATGCCAAACTATCCAAACCAATCTAGTTAGGTATACTAGGGCATTTGATACTTTTGAATTCTTCAATTTTTGAATTTCAAGTTTTGGTGTCACTATTCACCTCATTGGTCAACAAAAATGTTGACTTTTGGATAGAAAATAGGTACATTGGTTTTGACACTCCCAACATACCACATTTTGCATTCAAAACTTGTTGGCATTAAGCATTAATACCATTTCTAAGCTTAAACCAAGGGAAGCAAAATTTTCAGTTTTTGTAACCCAAATTTACTGTTCCATTAGGCACTGTTGTAGTGGGAATTTGAGGAAATGGTAAATATGAAAGTTGTTCCATATTTTGTCTAGTTGAATTTCCTTTTTTGAATCACTCCATTTGGAGTTTTGTAGCTCCAGATATGGTCCAAAAACCACAGCTAGCTGGATGGCAAAACTGCAGAATTGACCATATCTGATCACGATGAGCGATGGCGCCACTGCCTTGTTGGATGGGTTCTGGCCATAATTTGGGGTAGGTTTCTTCATGAAAGTTGTTTTTCTATGTCTTAACTTGTTTTTGTAAAAATTTCAGATCAATTGACCATTTCTACAGTGAGTTATGGCCATATGAACAGTTACTGTTCATTTGGTCATTCTGCAGAACCTGTTTGCAGGGTATCCGGATTGGGGCCAATTTTTGGTCCACTTGCTTTGGTCTTTTGGACATGGTTTCTTCAGCAAAATTGTGCCATTATAAGTCTAGTTTCATGTCCAATTGGCCAAACACCAATTGGACCTACACAGCCAAAGATATGGCAGTCCAAACAGGCTGGATTCACAGCCTCCTTGCTGCTGTCCCTAGGCAGCCTACCATTTCACTTTGCCATGCTATATTTCAGTCCAAATTATAGTCAACTTACCTCAAATGGTCACTAATTGACCATTATAATGTACGTTAACAATTTCATAAGCCAAGTCCAATTTTCACTCCCAAACCCTAGCTCAAATTCAAGGTTCACACCACCCACCTTAATTAAACACTTTCATTCATTACATGTATATATATACACTTTAAACATAATCTCTAATTCATTCTAAGTCTCTTAAAACAATCAAACTCATTCCTTCCTTAGGGGCTGCCGAAATCCATGTTGGACATACACATGATTTTTATTCATTTAAGTTACAAATTCTTACTTATTTCAAGTCTCTAACATAGAAATAAAGAGTTTTAGATATATATGTGCACTAACCTCTTGTAGGGCAGAATTTTCCAAGCCCAAACTTCACTTTCTTTCCTCTTCTAGGCTGCCAAACACTTTTCCAAGATGAGTGGACAAGTTTTAATGAAAGGGGTTTAGGGTTTAGTAGTGAAACAAAGGGAGAAATGAAGCTTTGGTTGCAAAATCAATGGTGGTTTGGCTAGCCATGGGTTTCGGCTGGTTTGGGAGGAAGAAGGCAGCTGGTTTTTTTTAATTGTTTTTGTCATATTTATCTCTTTTTATTAGTTAGTTAAATGTTTGTTTAAATGTGATTGGTGGTAGCTTTTTAAATGACATCATCATATGTCATAAATGAGCCTTTTTTTATTTTTCTTTTCTTTTCATCACTACTCATTTTCAATTTAATTTTTAGAAATGTTTATTCATATTTTATGTCATAATAATTATTTACATAACTGGACAAGTCGGCCAAAAATCACCTCTGAAGGCGAAATAACCAAAATGCCCTCCGTTTGGCTTAACGGGTCAAAATTGTCTGTACCCATTGAAAAAATTTTCTAAATATTTTCTTGGCATTCTAATGCCATAGGGACCTCAATGACCCTTCTCTGGAGTCCCAAAAATTATTTTATGAATTTTCTCTTGGGTCTAGGGCTCCTAGTTGCGAGAACCGCAACTTCCCTATGGGTTACCCATCGCTAGGGCACCGGCTCGTTTAACTTGGTTGTATTTTATTTCTAAAATTTTTTCTAATTTTTTTTATTAATATTTGAGTTAATTATGGTTCCTCACTTTAGTTAAAATATTTTTCCGGGCGTTCTAACTATCCGGACTGACACTGGTCATAGGAACAGTAGAATGTACGGAGTTGCTACCGGGAGGGTGTTACAGTTTACATCTTCATGTTGCTTCTTCTTATCATTGCCAATGTTGAAGACTAAATGATCCTCTCCGACTCTGAGAGTAAGTTTTTCACCTTTCACGTCAATCAAAGCACCAGCTATAGCTAGGAAAGGCCTCCCCAAAATGATTGGGATGTTAGAATCCTCTTCCATGTCCAAGATGACAAAGTCAACAGGTATATAGAATTTCCCAACCTTCAGATGCACATTCTCTAAAATCCCTTCAGGATACTTAATTTATCTGTCAGCTAACTGAAGAGAAATGTGGGTTGGCTTAAGATCTCCCATATTGAGCTTCTCATAAATGGAGAGGGGCATGAGGCTAACACTAGCCCCTAAATCACATAAAGCTCTTGTAGAACATGATTCCCCAATGTGGCATGGAATTGAAAAACTCCCTGGATCCTTGAGCTTTGGAGGAAGTTTCCTTTGGAGGATAGCACTGCATTCCTTAGTTAAGGCTACAGTCTCATAATCTTCAAGTCTCCTTTTATTTGAGAAAATTTCTTTTAGAAACTTAGCATAAGAAGGCATTTGGGAAAGAGCATCAATAAAAGGCACATTTATATATAGCTTCTTCAAAACCTCTAAGAACTTCCCAAATTGCTTATCAAGATTGGCTTTTTGAAATCTTTGTGAAAAGGGAAGTTGTGGCTTGTAAGGCTCTGGAGGTATATACTTCTCTTCCTTCTCTTCAATTTTCTCTTTACATTTTTCTGCACTCTCTTGTTTTTCACTCTCATCAGTTTCTTTCTCATTTTCTCTCCTCTCACTATTTTCACTCTTCTCATTATTTATAACTTTCCCACTTCTTAAAGTAATAGCTTGACACTGCTCTCTTGGGTTTTCTGGTTGACTTGGAAGTTTTCCAAAAGACTTAGTACCTGAGGAAGATGCTTGTTGTGCAATCTGATTTTCCAAAGATTCATTATGTGTTTGCATCTGTTCTAGCCTTGCTTTCATCTCTCTCATCTCCTCATCATGCTTAGTTTGGTTAGCAAGAATCTGTTGTAATAAGGCTTCTGTGGTGGGATTTTGTTCTTGCTGTTTTGGTGGAGGATTCATAGTTTTCTGCTGAAAATTAGGCAATGGTTGCCTATTTTGCTGAAATGGAATTCCTTGTTGCGGTTGTGGTTTAAATTCTGATTTGGAACTTGACTTTGCTAATTTCCCCATGAAAAGTTGGGATGATTCCTTCAAGTTGGATTATAAGTTTGAGAGTAAGGATTCCCCATCTGTTTGTTTCCATAGTTACCAACATATGCTGCTTGCTCTCCATAGTCTACTCCACAGCTGGTAGTTCCCTCTGCATAAGCAACTTGTTGTGAACTTCCAGATGATGATGATGAACTAACCAACATACTCAAATCTTCCATCTTCTTAGCCAAAACATTTGTAAGTGCATCAAATTTTGCATTAATCATGTTGAACGGATCAAGATCATACATTCCAGCAGCTTGCCTCCTTTGAGATGGAGCTGGTCCTCTTGGACTACTCCAAAGATGAGTATTCTTTGCAATTTTCTCCAATAGCTCATATGCTTCATCTTCATGCTTCATAATAAATTCTCCTCCTGTTTGAGCATCAATAATCCCTCTAATTGCAGGAGTGACATTGGTGTAAAAATTCTGATTTATCATCCATTTTGGAATGGCATGATGTGGGCATTGTCTCTCTAATTCCTTCCATCTCATCCATGACTCATAGAGAGTTTCATCTTCTCTTGGTCTAAAAGCTGTCATTTGGTTCCTCAATTCTTGAGTTTTTCCAAGTGGAAAATATTGTGCCAGAAATGCATTAGTGAGTTGCTCCCAATTTGTAATGGAGTTGTGAGGTAAAGAATCAAGCCAATCCAATGCTCTATCTTTCAAAGAGAATGGGAATAGCTTCAATCCTGCTGCATCATCAGACACTCCAGGTTGTTTTTGCATATCACAAATCATAGCAAACTTCTTCAGATGTGTGTGTGGATTTTCAGAAGGATGTCTTCCAAATTGAGAATTTTGAATCATTTGAAGAACTCCAAAATCCATCTTATAACTATTTGCATCAATTCCTGGTCTTGCTATGCTCTCTCTCAAGTCATCAAAACGAGGAAAAGCATGATCCATCATACTTCCCCTAGGTACATTAGCATTTATAATCTCTTCACTTTGGGCTGCATTTTCATTATTTCGATCATTTCCAGCATTACCACCAATTCTAATTCTTTCATCAGCCATGTCTGCTTCAATTTCAATTTCTCTCAAAACTTCTTTCTTTTTTCTACTTTCTTTCTTGTTGGCTTTACAAAATTTCTCAATTTCAGGATTGAACAATAAGGATGTGTCACTTGTGCTTCTAGCTCTTCTCATAAAAGATTAAAAGTACCTGAAAAAGAACACAAACAAACACAAAATGAAAAGATAACAAAAATAAAACTATAAACAACTAAAATAATCAAGAATTCAATCTTAAACAAACAACTCCCCGGCAACGGCGCCAAAAACTTGATGTGGCCCAACCGCAAGTGCACGGGTCGTACAAGTAGTATAGAAAAAGATATCGTTCCCACGAGGAGTTGTGTTAATGATTGAATTTTTGATATAAAAAGGTTGACTAAATTGAACTATCTTTGAAATTAAAGTAACAAATTAATGGGTATTTGAGTATGAAATCTATATGTGCAAAATTAATAATCTATCCAACAATGTATATATTAAACTAAAATTGCATCAAATTGAAATAAGCAAGTTCAAATATGGCAATATTTAAAATGGCAATATTTAAAATGGCAAGCAATTAAATTTGATTAGAAATTAACAATTATAAAAAGGCGATTCCGGAGTTCGGGGTTTCATATTCAAGCTATTTTGGGATTTCAAATTGGTTATCCAATCTTGTGGAACTTACGGGTTTTAAGTAGATTAATTCTTAAATCCTTTGAATACCCTTTCGAGTGAGACAAAGAGTGCCTTAATCAATCTAATCCTACTTTCGTGGAGTTAGAGTTAATTAAGACCCATTAGGTTCTTTAATTAATCTATGAATCCTCTTAATCCTTAGTCTATTTCTAGATCTAAGTTAATTAAGTCCAATTTCTTGATTATCTATCACAAGGCCTTCTCCTTTCGGTGCCTCAACCATGGATTAAGAACATTACTTAATGGGATCCTACACTAAGCATGTCATTAAGCACACAAGAAATGAATAAAACTCATTAAGACCACAAAATATGGATTACCCAATCAAAATCCACAAAATATCTCAAATATTACAACCCTTACTCTAGAATCAAAGTAAAACTACTCACTATCCATAATGCTTACAAGATATATTGAGTTTATATGGAAATAAAGCTTTAATCTAAGCTAAGAAACAATAAACTAAACACTAGAAATGTAGGAAAAATGTAAGAAAAGAAAAGAATCTCCAAATCTGGTTGGAAATGGTATGGAAAATGGATATGACTCTTCAGCTGCTCCTGCTCCTCTCCCTTTTTCTGCTCTCCTCCTTCTAAAATGGGAAATGAGGCTATTTATAGCATTTTCTGACATGAAGCCCTAAAATGTTGTGTTTTAGGAGGGATTTTCTGAGGGAATCTTCTGCCAGCACATTAATGAAATCTTTGTGGGACTGCATAAGTGGACTGCGTAAGTCATGCAGTCCCTTATGCAAGTTTCGGCTGGTTTCTGGTTCACTTATGCAAAACTGCATGACCAGGTGCATAGGTTATGCACAATTCCGTGAGATTGCATAAGGGGGCGTGAATCTGCATAAGCCATGCACTCTCCTTATGCACAATTCGGCAGGTATTGGAACAGTGATTTTTCTCCTTATGCAAATCTGCATGGCTTATGCGGCAAGTTATGCGCAATTTGGCCAATGCATATTTCAACTTTGAAACTTGTTTTTGACATCTTTGGCTGTAGAGATCACTCCTCAATTGCAAAATTTCTTTTTTAGTCCTTCCAAAACACCATTTTTCCTACAAAATAAAGTAAAAATTACAAATTAATCCAAAATTGACAATTATGAAAAACTAACTAATTAACTAATGAAATTAGCTAAAAATTGACTAATAATCAAATAAAATGGCTATGAAATTAAACCTAAATGATTATGCAAAATATATGCATCAAGGGTATGATTTCTCCTTTCAAATACACCATTCAACTGTGGTGTTCCTGGAGGAGTCAGTTGGAAACAATGCCATGCTCTCTCAAGTATTCATCAAATTCAGTACTCAAATATTCTTCTCCACGATCTGATCGAAGAGCTTTAATACTCTTTCCTGTTTGATTTTCTACTTCGGATTTAAATTCTTTAAACTTTTCAAATGATTCATGTTTATATTTCATCAAATACAAATACCCAAACCTTGATTTATCATCTGTAAAGGTAATAAAGTAATGAAAATCGCCTTTAACCATTTCTTTAAATGGATCACATACATCACTATGTATTAGCTCCAAAATATTTTCAGCCTTAGTCCTTATCCAACAAAGGGTGATCTAGTCATTTTGCCTTGAAGACAAGATTCATAAGTTGGAGTAGGCTCAGAGCCCAATGAGGATGAAAACCCCATTTTCTCCAATTTTGCAATCCTATCTTCTGCAACATGGCCTAATCTTAAGTGCCAAATATATTTTGAATTTTGAGTTGATTTTCATCATGGCATTGCATTCTTTTAGATTGCTGTACTCTAGACAGTGGAAACACTTTCTTGCTGGCAGTGGAAACACTTTCCTACTGATAGTGGAAACACTTTCCTTTACCTTTGTCAACTTTGATCTTTGTTTTTCTATTTTGGAAGGACCAAGAATCTGAGGTTTCTTTTTCGTATTGCCCTTCTTCTTGTTGTACTTTCCAGTAGAAGAAGATGCAATCAAAGCTACCTCTTTTCCTTTATTGCCCAGCATATTCTTTTGGGCAATAACCAGCATGTTGAGTAAACCAGCTAAGGTGCATTCCTGTTTAGTCATATAGAAATTTGTCACAAAATTCCCAAAAGACTCAGGAAGGGACTAAAGGATCAAATCCATCTGTAGTTGGAAATCCTTGTTGAAGTCAAGATGTTCCAATTGCTCAATCAGCCGAATAATCTTGTGGACATGATCCCTAACATTCTGTCCTTCAGACATCTTCATGTGGAATAGCTGCCTAGATATCTCATACCTAGCATTCCTACTGTGCTCACCACACAACTCTTGTAGGTGAAAGAGGACCTCACTTGCACTCTGCATGTTCTCATGCTGCTTCTGTAACTCATTACTCATGGAAGCAAGCATGTAACACTTAGTTCTCATATCATGCTCCTTCCACTTGTCCAAAGTTTCATGTTCCTCTTGAGTGGCCTCTGGAGGTAAGGGACCAAGAACATTTGAATCTAGAACATATCCTATATGTTCAAGGTTCAGGACAAGTTTCAAATTGCTTAGCCAATTAAAGAGATTAGGCCCTGTCAACCTTATTGCGATCAAGTATGCTTGCAAGGATATTGGATGGTGGTGGTTGTTCTGTGCTCATTATTATCAGAAAATTAATTACAAAAAATAACCAGATTAATTAGTAAATGTATCAAGTAATTAACCAAAATGATTATGGTCTTTTAATCAAATTGGTCCTCCCACTAACTTAGCGAATCCTACACTTCCAAAGTAGAAAACGGAAATCCTAGTTGGATGGATTTCTAGTGGGTGATTAAATTCGTATATTTCTATTGATCATCCTCAGGTACATCTGTTATTGGAATTACAATAAACTATAAGTGAGCAACTCCTTGCCCATCACATCTCATGTGGGGTTCAATCCTTTACCTAGCCCCTAATGCTCAAAATCTCAGGTACATCCATTATTGACTTATCTTGCATTAGTTAAGTTGATCCCATTGAGCAAGTAATTATACAAATAATTTTAATGTCCTCAGGTACATCCAATATTGGCCACCAAACCATTTATATATTTACAACATCTCATGCTTAACAATTATTCTTAAGAAAATCTCTTAAATTAATTGCATCTTATGCAACTATTTAAAATTTCTTAAAATAATTGCCCCAATGGAGGGCCCATGTTATAATTACTTTAATTATAGCATTTCCAACTTAATCATTTGTTTGGAAGATTTTATAGTCATCCTAATTACTATTAAGGTCTCACTTTGCACATTATCCATTTAGCATGCATATATCATATAATTGCATACATTCCCATACATCTTAAGCATTCATGGATAAGTAGTAAATATGGTATGATAACGGACTTTCTAATGGATTCAATTCTGAGCCACCAAGAATTGAATCAGGGCATTCCTAGGTGCATTTCATTCATTCATTTTACAAGAGTTGCTGAAGGAGTACATAATCAACACTTGATCTTGAATTCCTCCCACTGGTCCCACCAATGCTCTTGACCTCCTTGAACTTCTTGCAATCCAATATTACATAGTAATCCTTGGCATACCAAGGCAAATTTACAAGAACTTAAATAAATGAAATTACAACAAAAAATTATTGCAAACTTAATAATACATGCCCAAATAAATTAAAATAAATTAATTAATTTACAATCCCAAAGAAACATAAAAGAAATAAATCCAATCACATTGGTCTTTTACAGTCCATGATCATCCATCATGCATATCACTATTTAATAATTAAATAAAACATACATACTTAAATTAAATTGAATATCTCATATTCAACCTAAAAATCCAGATTTTAATATGATTCAAATAAATTTAAGAATTTAGATTTGAATCTCATTCAAACAAATTTAAAAATTCATATTTGAATCACATTCAAACAACCTTAAAAATTCAGATTTGAATCACATTCAAACAATTTTTAAAAAATCATATTTGAATCACATTCAAACAATTTTTAAAAAATTCAGACCTGAATATTATTCAAACAACTTTAAAAAATCAGATTTAAATATGATTCAAACAACTTTAAAAATTCAAATTTGAATCACATTCAAACAACTTTTAAAATTCAGATTTGAATCACATTCAAACAATTTTTTAAAATTCTGATTTGAATCAAAATTTAATTGTGCGATTAAAATTCTAATTAAACAATTTAATTAGACATAGGATGAGCTTTTAGATTATACAACAATTGCAAAATAAAAAGCTAAACCTTTGCACCACCCATGAAGCCAAACCATGCGCACCATTGATGGTGTTCTTCAAGCATGCCGCCACATATCCATTGCAACCAGCAATGGATAAATCATCTCATGATCAAACACACAATTAAATCATATAATCAACAATCTAAATGGCAAATATAGTGGCTCTGATACCAATTGAAGGAACAGAAGCGTGAAAAACACAAGTTTATGCCATTGAATTCAAAATTTTCACCTAGGGTCACATGCATCATGCAAGATTTCTTTTTATCTATTTGATTTCAATGATAAACAACATATTAAAACTCTTTTAATATGTTTTTGGATCTGGATTTGCCATTTAAGGTTATAAAATTAATCATATTAATTTTAGAACCCTAGATTAAATCAAGAACAAACACACTAATCTCTTGATGCACTACAGTATATTTGCGCCTTTGAGATGCATATTCAGGACACCAGATGTTGTCCCTCTAGCTTATCCACACCAAGAACACCTATGGCAGCCCTTGAACAGCTTCAAAAGCTTTTCTATTATTTAGAAAATCAAGTTCTGCCTTTTAAGAGATTAAAGATGTAAACAGGACACTAGAAACGATTTCTAGTATTTTTAATTCAAGAGATTGATGGCTAATCTCTTTGAATTGATGAGAGATGAAGAAGAAGAGATGGAGAGCCTCAAAATGGCGTGACAAAGGAGGAGTGGCTACTGGTTGTCTTATTTTTAATTCATAACAATACTTATACAGCTAGGTCAACACATTAAACCCTTGCCACATGTCACCCTCTGATTGGTTCTAGGTTTAATTGACCCAATCACATTGTGCCAAGTGTCAAACCTATATTTAATCTTAATTTTAATCATCTTACATGATTAAAAGACATTTGGAAAGCTTATGTGTAATGCCATGTGTCACCATCTCATGATGCCACATGTCACCCTGTGAAATGACCAAAATGCCCCTGTGTCTTAATTTTGAGTTTTTAACCCAAAATAATTATTTCTCTTATTCTAATCAATTTATATCAAATATAAATTAATTAATTAATCTCTATTAATTAATTTCTCATTAATTAAATTCATATTTAAACACTTTAAATATAAATTTAACTTATACTATACATCCAATAATCTAGATTTGGTTTCAAGTCGTGCTAAGGACTTTGCAATCTAATTGCAAACCAAACCTATTTAATTAATCAATTAAACTCATCAATTAATTAATTAAATCATATTTAATTAGGTGATAACTTGTGTATGTGTGTGACTTACTAGGCTCATCACTAATTGGCAATGAGATATGATATCAACTCTTAATATCATCAGAACTATTTCTTACCATAAATGATTTCTCTAAATCATTTTATGCACCTCATAGACCATGGTTAAAACCTAGCATAGCATGCCATGGCCACCCAATTAGTAATAAAGTTTACCTTAAATGAACCTGTAATCATATGTTACCATGCACTGGAATCTCTCTATTACAAAATCCCAACTCAAGTTGGAGTCATAGTTTATGTCAAACTCCATTTGCTATGAATATTATGTTCTCTTTTAATTCCAGTTCTTGATTTAAAAGATTTTCTCATCAGAAACTCTTTTCTGAATAAATCTATCTGTCCTGGCCAGGAACTTGAAACATCAAGAACAATTAAATGAACATAAGATTTTATCTCTATTTACTTATAGGAACAGATTCCATCTTGGTCAACACCTACCTCCATATATAACTAGTAGGAGCCAACACATGCCCATATACCCATATACAGTACAAGTATGAAAGCAGTATCAAACTCAAACTACCTATATACAAGATAACTATGCTATCTCAGGTCTAAAGATTATATGCACTTATATGATTTATGACAAAACATTGAAAAGAGTAAACTCCATGTGCTTATCATAAGTGTCACTGGTTCGGCCTACTTATCATTTATAAGTTCCTATCATGTTTGCTATATGGCATGAGACTCACCATTCCATCTTATTTATATCTCATATAAATAACTTGGTAACAAACATGAATACAATCTTTCTGGATAAGTCATGTCCTTATTATGAAGTATCCTCGATTGTGAACCTATTTATGATACTTTGTACTAGAAATACTATCACTCATATTCTTAACAACTTAAGAATAGAATTTCTAACAAAATATCAATGGACCTTTTTTATTACACATAAATATATTATGTAAACGGAAAAGTGGAAATGCCTTTTATTAATAAAAATATGTACAAGATACATACTAAATGATATACTCTAGGGCATACTACTAATAGCACAATAATTAAATTAAAATTTAATACAAAATATACTTTGACAAATCATAGCAAAAAGGCTCAAAATATTTAAATTCTTCAAAATTCATAAAATCAAAATCAATAATTCCAATCACACAAATTATTTGATGAATAATGTTTGATGAGTAATAACAATTTATCCAATTCATAATAAAGCAATAGAAATCTTTATATTTTCTTGAACCATGAAACAATATATCATTTTCCAACCACTAATAAATATTTGTTTCAATTACATTTTATCAACGTATGCATAATTTAAGGATGTTGAAAACATTCACACAGCTTAGAGCATGTCACTAAAACAATGTTAGGTGTACACCACGACAAAGCCAATTCTCCCAATAACCAAAGGCTAAAGGGGTATACACGGGCTAGCTAGCAAATATGAGTACTCATTCAATTCTTCCTCAACTGGCACATACTTCAACACGTTAGCCAGACAGGGAATACTCACCCTAACAAGTGGAGGAGATCATAACAAGTTCATCCCATTAAACAAGCTAATGAGGAATTGAATCACATTGCCATGCTGACTGTGGTTTCAAAATGTATTCAAAACAGTTTTTAATCATAAGCATATTTACAAATCCATAAACATAATTAATAATTATAAATTCATGCGCAAGATTGTTAATACATCAAGTGTACAATTCACAATTTTCAAAAAATACAATAATTTTTTTAAGTACACAAAGGTATTTGTATTTAAATCATACAAAGTCAATTCCACATATTTAAAGTCCACAATTGCAAAGAAAAACAAAATTCATTCATCTAAAGTTCATTCAAATCAAATCCAATTTTAAAATGTAGGAAAGAGAATAGTTGTGCACAAATCTTATTTGACTTTCCTATTCTTGACTTAATCCTTCCCTTCCTTGGGAGGCTCCTTTCCAACTGAAACCCATAATTAAAGTGTTTCAATAGCCTTTCAAATCATTTCTAACAATAAATCCAACAACTGAATTTTTTGCATACTTAATTTTACTTATAAATTCTCTTAAGAGTTAAGTTCTTTGTATTTGGTATGTTTATGGTTATTATTCACATTACTATTCATTCAAAATTTTGATATTTTCATAATTATTAGGTATAAAATTTCTAAACACATGATCCTACCGCATTTTTTTGCCACAATTTTTTTGGCATTGGTTGCTAATTGAAATTCAAGGCTTATTAGTATTAATTTCCAGAATTTCAATTTTTGTCTCCAATGTTTACTATTCCATAGGATCAATCTAGAGTAGAAATTTGGCTAAACTTTCTTCATCAAAGTTGTTCCTTAAAGTCTTTACTTTAATTTACTTTTTGAATCACTCCATTTGGAATTTTTTAGCTCAAGTTATGGCATTTTTACCATAACTGGCTGGATTAGTTATTTCAAGATTTTCTGGGAAAATTGTGGTTCTGGCAGTTTTGGTAACCTAATTTTGGTTGGCAATTTGATTAGGTTATGGTGAGAATTTTGGTTTCTATTCTTCATGAAAGTTGTTTTATTATGTCTAAGCTTTCCAATGGTTTAAAAATCAGGTCATTTGGACCTCTCTATGCAAAGTTATGGCCATTTGAATATATACTGTTTATTTAGTCAATTCTGCCCAGTAGCAGGGTACCAATTTCGGATTCAACTAAATTTTAGACCAACTTGTGGTCACTTTTTGGACAAAGTTTCTTCATAAAAAATGTAACATTATGACCCTAATTTCATCTCCAATTGGTCTCACACTAATTGAAGCAACACAACTCTACTTATGGCCTTTTAAACTTGCTAGACTCATTGGTCCATAATTCAACAACTCAACATCCATCACTTTTCTCAATTCCATTCATCAATTTATATTAATTCTCAACTCAAAATACACTACATAACCAAAATTAAGCATCAATAACATTGATTAGTCAACATTTTATTAAAATGCTAATTTTCACCCAAAACCCTAATTCACTTCTTCACAATTTCACACACACATGCTATGCCCATGTCATTCACCATTCAAACTATGTTCACATCATCATTTAAGCAAGATTACATGTTTAATTTGGATCAAACCTATCAAAACCCTAACCTACATCTAGCTGGCCAAATTTCCTTCTTGAAGATTCATACATAATCTCTTTAATTTTCCATGCAATTCCCACTTGTCGAACATCATTTTCATAAGTATAAACCAATTTAAGTTAGAGAGAGACTTACCTCTTGTAGTGCTCTTCCTAATCTTCCAAATCTCTAAATTTATTATAATTTCTTTGCCTCAAATCTTCTAGCCACTATCAATTTCCAAGCTTTGCAAAATTTTTGGGTGAAATTAATGGAAGGATCAATGGGTTGAAGAGCTTGGAATGCATATTCATGGAGGAAATGAAAAGAAGAGAGAGAGGGAAAAATGGAGCTGGCACCTTGAGAAGAAGAAGAATAATTTTTTTATTTTAATTATTCTTGTCTCTTTATAACCATAATTATCATTAAAATTTAATAAATTAAATTTATAATTCTTTTATGATGTCATTATTATGTTATAACTCCATTTAAGTTTTGAATTCTTTCCTTTCATTTTCTTTTTACTATACCTCTTCACTTTTAATTTATTTTTCAATATTTTAATGTTACACATTTTAATGGATATTTAGGCCAAGAGTCACCTCTAAGGGTGAATTGACCAATTTGCCCCTTATCGGTCTGATTAATTTTTCTAATAACAATAAGTTACTTCCTAAACTCTGATTCAATTATCTGAACTGGTTCTCTATTCTTTTTGTGGTTTTACATTACCATTCGGTTCACAATTATCCTTAGGCCTGAGGTGTTAGAGGGTCCCATACGAAATTAGGACAGCAACTGTGTAACACCCCTCACCCATCTACAGTACAGCCGAGCAAGGCGTGCTACACGGATTGCCGGAGCACCTAGTCTGTGATTATCTCATTTCCTGAACTCAATTTGATTTTAAGAAGTCTTTTAAGTAATATTCGTATTATGCGAATACTATTTTCATACTTTAATAAAATCAATGTTTCAAAAATGGTAATAAAAATTTGGCAAGGTGCCGTCTGTATTTCGGACAAACAGTCCTTCTAAACCTGTTAAAAACAGTTCAATATGATAATATCAAAATCTCAACTATTTCACAGTCTCGATTTCTCAGTAAAGTTAGTAGACTTTCATAGTCATTAAACAATTCCATAATAATTTAAATATATCCAGAAAATCTCCATGTTATTTAATATGTACAAAATATAATAAACTTTAGAGCTTTCATAAAATTACAAAATACAGGGCCGAATTTCAAAAATACAATAGAAGTACAAAATACAAGATATCTTAAGTCCTACCATGTATGCAATGTAGTGTAGATGACTCTGGACTCCTGTGCAGATCTGATGTCTCACCCGGTTGTAGGTCTGCCAGGCTCCCCAGCTGTGTCTCCAATACCCACGCGTTACAAAAGCAACGCGTTAAGCAATTTTGCTTAGTGGTGTCAAATATAAAGAAATATACTCTTAAATAAAATAAATGAGTTATTTATGAATTTATGACATCGATATTATGACACCCCTTACCCGTCTACAGTATATCCGAGTAAGATATGTCACACGGTGTATCGGAACACTCTATTTTATCTCAATCATTTTTATTCTTCCTTAATTTATTTTTATCATAGTTTTGAATATAATTTATGAAATATAATTCATTTAAGTTATTTATTGAAAATATAATTTATTTGAGGTTCTGAAAATTTTATAAAAAATCCGGCAGAGTAGCGGCTAAAAATGGAGAAAACAGTTCTTCGGAACCTGTGAAAAACACTTCCAATAATCATGTCCAATCATTCTCAAACTCCAATATCAAAATCTCAATATTTTTCAACAATATTTCCATTTCTCAATCATTCATTTCTCATGGTACTCATATATAAGTAATAAATAAATACTCAAAATTTCCATTCATAATCACAATTTTCACTATTTACATTAACATCAAAATACATTACATAAGTCTCAATTACACGAGAGAAAATAACAGTTAGTTACAAAATACCAAAATGAAACCTAGTGTCCTACCAATGCACTGAAGATGGTGAGGTGACACGGACACTATGCAGAGCTGCAGGAGGTCTCACCCAGTCTGTGATCTACTGGGCTCTCGATCAGTATCTCCAGAACCTACGCATGGCAAAAGTAACGCGCTAAGCAATAATGCTTAGTGGTGCTAATAATAAAATAAAAAGAAATAATAGAAAATAAATATGTAGTGAATGTGTTGATGTCTCATTGTAAATAAATTTTTGTTGAGTATTTGTAGATTTGCTTATTTTGTACTTGTTATATTCATTATTTCATTAAATTTATCCACTTTCATTTTTGGTTGCCCAAGTAACCTATCTTTGGGCATGAATTTGGATAAGCGGATGGCCCAGCCTTTGGGTATCAAGTACCTCGGGCCGTCACACCATTGGTCACATATGTATCTCCTGGTGTGCAACAGAACTGCTAATAAGCTGTAATAACATCAGGCATAAGGCCAAATCTCAACACAATGTCAGAATGGCTAAAAGCCATGAAATCACAAAATGGCGTAATGCCATATGCAGTACTGTTAACTGAACCCTATTGGCATGCCAAACTATCCAAACCAATCTTGTTAGGTATACTAGGGCCTTTTACACTTTTGAATTTTATAATTTTTGAATTTCAAGCTTTGGTGTTACTATTCACTTCATTAGTCAACCAAAATGTTGACTTTTGCATATAAAATAGGTACATTGGTTTTAATACTCCCAACATACCACATTTTACATTCAAAATTTGTTGGTATTGGTTGCCAATACCATTTCTAAGTTTTAAGTTAATGGGGCAGAATTTTCAGTTTTGATACCTTATTTTTACTGTTCCATTAGTTACTATTGCAGTGGGAATTTGGAAAAATGATAAACATGAAAGTTGTTCCTTATTTTGTCTAGTTGAATTTCTTTTTTTGAATCACTCCATTTGGAGTTTTGTAGCTTAAGTTATGGTCCAAAAACTACAACTGGCCGGATTGGAATTTTTCGGGACTGACCATATCTGATCTGATGAGCGATGTTGTAACTCCCTTGTTGGATAGGTTCTGGTCATAATTTGGGGTGGGTTTCTTCATGAAAGTTGTTGGTCTATATCTTAGCTTGTTCCTGGTAACATTTCAGGTCAATTGGGCCATTCTACACTGAGTTATGGCCAAATGAACAATCACTGTTCATTTGGTCATTCTGCAGAAACAGGTTGCAGGATACCCGGATTGGGGCAAGTTTTTGGTCCACTTGGTTTGGTCATATGGGCATGATTTCTTCACCAAAGTTGTGCCATTTTTTGCCTAGTTTCATGTCCAATTGGCCAAACACCAATTGAACCTCTACAATTTAAGTTATGACAGTCCAAACAGGCTGAACTCAGATCCAAACCTACAGGTCGCCATGGGCAGCCCACCCATACACAAATGCCAAGCCTCAACTCACCTTATTCCCCCCTCACACACATTCAAATGGTCACTAATTGACCATTACAATGTTCATATACCATTTCATGAGCAAACCCTAATTTTGTTCAAGTCTCCAATTTCTCAAAGTTCAATTTATGCATTAAACTTACAATTTCAACATAAATCATGTCCTTAAACATGAATTGAGTGAGAGAGAATAAATTGGGCACTAACCTTAGGAGAGCAGAATTTTCCCTTCAATTTCCTTCACTTTCTTTAGTTTTATTGGCAGCCAAACACTTTCCCAAGAGGTAAAATCAAGTTTTTGTGAAGAAGACTAGAGGTTTTATGGTGATTTTTCAAGAGAATTTCTAGTGAGAAGTTTGGAATAACAATGGTGAAGGGAGAGGAAAGGGAGAAACGACTGAAGAAGATGACGAATGCAGAAATTGTTTTCATTTTTTTCTCATTTTATCTCTTTTTAATTTGGCTTGTTGAGTTGTGATTGGTGGAGGCCTTCCTAATGACATCATGTGATGTCATATTTAGGTATTTCTTTCATTTTCTTTTCTTCTTTTCTCTACTCATTTTCAATTTAATTTTTAGCAATATGTATTCATATTTTAGATCATAATAATTATTTACTTAACTGGACAAGTCAGCAAAAAATCACCTCTGAAGGTGAAATGACCAAAATGCCCTCCGTTTGGCTTAAAAGACAAAAATTGTCTGTACCGATTGAAAAAATTTTCTAAACTTTTTCTTGGCATTCTAATGCCATAGAACCCTTAATAACCCTTCTCTGGAGTCCCAAAAATTATTTTATGAATTTTCTCTCGGGTCTAGGGCTCCTAGTTGCGAGAACCGCAACTTCCCACTTTGTTACCCATCGCTTGGGCATCGGCTCATTTAACTTGGTTGTATTTTATTTCTAAAATTTTTCCTAAATTTTTCTTATTAATATTTGAGTTAATTATGGTTCCTCACTTTAGTTTAAATATTTTTCCAGACGTTCTAGCTGTCCGGACCGACACTGGTCACCAGAACAGTAGAATGTACGGAGTTGCTACTGGGAGGGTGTTACAACTCTTCCCCTCTAATTTAAATTTCGTCCTCGAAATTTACCTGATGCAAACAGTTGAGGGAACTATTGCCTCATCATCTCTTCACTTTCCCAAGTTGCCTCTTCAATGTTGTGGTGCCTCCAAAGCACTTTCACCAGTGGAATTTGCTTATTCCTCAACTCTTTCACTTCCCGAGCCAGGATCTGTATAGGTTCTTCTTCATATGTCAAATCCGGTTGTACTTCAATTTCTTCCATGGAGATGACATGTGAAGGATCTGAACGGTATCTTCTTAGCATAGACACGTGGAACACATTGTGAATCTTGTCCAGCTCTGGTGGTAAAGCTAGCCTATAGGCCACTAGACCCACACGTTCAATGACTTCATATGGGCCAATGAACCTAGGGCTTAACTTACCTTTTCTTCCAAACCTCAGTAACTTCTTCCACGGTGACACCTTGAGGAACACTTTATCGCCAACCGCATATTCTATTTCTTTTCTCTTCAAGTCGGCATAGGATTTATGTCTGTCTGAGGAAACCTTTAGATTGGCTTTGATTAGTTTTACCTTCTCTTCAGTCTGTTTCACAAAGTCTGGGCCTACCAGTTTGTCTTCGCCCAATTCAGTCCAGCACACTGGAGTTCTACATTTTCTCCCATACAGTGCTCCATACGGGGTCATTTGGATACTAGCTTGGTAGCTATTGTTGTATGCAAATTCTGCCAGTGGGAGGTATCTATCCCAACTTCCCTCAAGCTCAATGACACAACTCCTCAGCATATCCTCAAGGACCTGACATATATTTCATGTTATTATTATCATTTTAACTCAATATTTGTATTAATTCAATTGATTCAATTGTTTACCTGGATTACTCTTTCTGATTGCCCATCCATGCGAGGATGAAAAGTCATCTTTGAAGTGGAGTTGTGTACCTAAGGACTCATGCAACTTCTTCCAAAATCTCGATGTAAACCTTGGGTCTCGATCAGATATGATGGAAAGTGGAATTCCATGCAGTCTAACTATCTCTCTGATATACAATTCTGCTAACTTCTCCAGTGAGTAGTCAGTCCTAACTGGCAGAAAGTGTGCTGACTTCATCAATCTATCTACTATCACCCATACTGCATCATGTTTCTTCTGGGGGAGAGGTAGACCACTTACAAAATCCATGGTCACCCGATCCCATTTCCATTCAGGCATGCGTATAGGCTGTAGCAAACCTGATGGAACTTGATGTTCTGCCTTGACTTGCTGACATGTCAAGCATTTAGTCACATAGTCAGCTATGTCCTTCTTCATACCAGGCCACCAATACTGAAGCTTCATATCATGATACATCTTTGTACTTCCTGGGTGCATAGCATAAACACTGGCATGTGCCTCTTTCAGAATACTAGTCTTCAGTTCCCCATCATCTGGTACACACACTCTTCCTCTGTAGTATAGACACCCATCTGCTTTCACCTCATATTCAGTTTCCTTCCCCTCAGGAGTTTTAGCCATAATTGCCATTAGTTTTTCATCTGCCTTCTGCCCATCTTGTATTTGCTGTAGTAGGATTGGCCTCACTTGCAACTCAGCCAAAATAGCTCCATCTCGAGCCAAAGATAGACTGGCATTCAATGATCTCAAAGCTGTGATGGATTTTCTGCTCAAAGCATCAACAACTACATTTGCCTTCCCAGGATGGTAGTCAATTACACAATCATAGTCCTTCAGGAACTCAATCCATCGCCTCTGTCTAAGGTTGAGCTCCTTCTGGGTTGGCAAGTATTTCAGGCTTTTGTGGTCTGTGTAAATGTAGCACTTTTCACCATACAAGTAATGCCTCCATATCTTCAGTGCGAAGATAATTGCTGCAAGTTCTAAATCATGGGTAGGGTAATTCTGTTCATGTGGCCTTAGCTGCCTGGAAGCATAAGCGACCACTCTGTTCATGTGGCCTTAGCTGCCTGGAAGCATAAGCGATCACCTTCCCCTCTTGCATCAATACACACCCTAACCCATTATGAGAGGCATCACTGTAGACCACAAAGTCCTTTCCCGACACTGGCTGTGTTAATACTGGTGCCTCTGTTAACATAGCCTTTAACTTCTCAAAACTGGTCTGACACTTGTCATTCCAGTCAAATATGACATTCTTGTGTAACAACTTGGTCATTGGAGCAGCTATTAAGGAAAATCCCTTCACAAATCTTCTATAATGCCCAACTAGCCCCAAGAAACTTCTGACCTCAGTTGTATTCATGGGAGGCTTCCATTCCATCACTGCTTCTATTTTCTTGGGGTCCACTCTAATCTCATCAGCTGACACTATGTGTCCAAGGAATGCAATTTCATTTAACCAGAAGTCACACTTTGACAACTTCGCATACAACTTCTTTTCTCTCAGGGTTTGCAGAACAATCCTCAAATGTTTATCATGTTCTTTCCTGGTCATGGAATACACCAAAATATCATCAATAAAGACCACTACAAACCGATCTAGGTATGGATGGAAGATACGATTCATAAGGTCCATGAATGCCGCTGGTGCATTTGTTAGGCCAAAAGGCATCACTAGGAACTCATAATGCCCATACCGGGTCTTGAATGCAGTCTTTGGCACATCTGTATCCTTTACCCTCAACTGAAGATACCCTGATCTGAGATTAATTTTAGAAAATACTCCTGCTCCCTTCAACTGATCAAACAGATCATCAATTCTAGGCAACGGATACTTATTCTTCACTGTCACTTTATTCAACTGCCGGTAATCAATGCATAATCTCAAAGTCCCATCTTTCTTCTTCACAAACAGCACTGGAGCTCCCCATGGTGACACACTGAGGCATATGAACCCCTTATCCAGTAACTCCTGCAACTGGATTTTCTGTTCCTTCAATTCTATGGGCGCCATCATATAAGGAGCGATAGAGATTGGTGCTGTACCCGGCAGCGTCTCAATAGCAAATTCAACTTCCCTTTCTGGTGGCAAACCATGCAATTCTTCAGGGAACACATGTGGGAAGTCTTTTACTGTGGGTATGTCACACAAATCTAGCTTAGCCTGCCTAGTATCCACCACATGTGCTAGGTAGGCTTCACAGCCTTTTCTCATCAGTTTTCTTGCAACTGTCGCTGAGATTACATTGGATAGGAAATCTGTCCTTTCCCCCACAACTGTGATCTCATTACCCTCATGAGTTTTCAAAGAAATCCTCTTCAATTTACAATCAACTATTGCCTGATGACGTGACAACCAGTCCATTCCCAAAATCACGTCAAACTCATGGAAAGGCAACTCAATCAGGTCTGCCAAAAATTCATACCCTTGAATCCTTAACGGGCAACCTTTGTACACTTTGTTCACCACTACACTGTGGCCCAATGGATTAGTGGCCAGGATGTCTTGGTCACTCTCCCCTGCTAGTATCCCCCTTTCTACGGGTATGTTGATGCAGATGTATGAATGAGTGGATCCTGGATTCACCAATGTATGCACAGATGTATTGTAGAGGGAGAACATACCCCTAATGATGTCTGGAGCATCTTGCTCCTCCTGAGCTCTCATGGCATAGGCTTTGACAGGTGGTCTGCCCTCAGGCCTCTCTGCTGGCTCAGATGCAGGCCTCTGTGATGGTCCCACTACCTCAGATTTACCAGATTTCCTACCCCTTTGTGGTGTAGGAGCAGGTTTGTCTGCTTGTGTTCGAGCAGCTGTAGTAGTTCTGCATGGATAGTTCCTCAACTGATGCTCTGTTGACCGACACCTTAAGCAGGCACCAGTCACTCTCCAACACTCCCCCTTATGCCACTTCAGGCAATGTGGACATGCAAAAGATGCTGGGGCTGGTCCCCTGAACCCCATCCCTGGAGAGCTACCCACTGATGGTGTGGACTGACCTCTTTTAGGGGTGAACTATGGCCTGGGCCCTTGGGTCTGACCCTGACCTTGTGGTTAACCTGAACTCTGTGCAGGTGGGCCTTTGAACTTCTTCCTAGGTGCAGGAGATGAACTAGACTGACATGGGCCCCTTTTCTGCTGTCTCTCTCTTTTGGTCTGCTCACTTATTCTTACTTTTTCAACTTTATTGCAGCTTCCACTAACTTGGTGAAGTCGGTGATTCCCAAGGTAGTGATCATGATCTTTATGTTGTCATTTAATCCCTCTTCAAATCTCTTACACCTTTTAGCCTCATTAGGGATTATATCCCTTCCATAGCGGCTCAATCTGACGAATTCCTTTTCATACTCGGCCACTGTTAGCTGTCTCTGCCTCAAGTTAATGAACTCTCTTATTCTCTCTTCCAGGTATACACTACCCACATATTTCTTCTTGAATTTGGAGAGGAAGAAGTCCCAAGTTATTACTTCTAGCTGTACTTCACTGGACACTGTATCCCACCATTCATATGCATCATCTTGCAACAGAGATACAGCAGCTTCTAGATTTTGCTCTGGAGTGCAGTGGAGTTGTTTTAAAACTCTGCCTGTTCTGTTCAACCAATTTTTGGCAACAACAGAATCATCTTCTCTCTAGCCAAAGAAGTCCACTGCTCCAAATTTTCTCAATCTTTCCAGGTGTAATTTTTGCTGTGGAGGTGGTGGTGGTGGTGGCATTACCCTAGCCATTTGTTTGAAGAATTCGGCCGTTTGCTGGAACACGACCTGTGGAGGCTGAGCAGGCTTCGCTTGAGCTGGCGGAGTGGGTTTGTCACACCCTACTCCCCTGTAAGATGCAACATGATCCCGTAGTACACCTAATGAATTACCGTACTTCGCCTACCGATAACCCATTAGATATACTACAAGGGATTTTAAAACAATTTTCATGAAATTTAAATCATCGGTTAAAATCTGGTGTTATAAATTTATTTATTTATTTATTTATTTTTTTAGAATTTTGGCAAAGTGCCGGCTGTATTTTGAGAAAACAGTTCTTCAATCCTGCAAAAGAAAATGCTCCCAATATGTTTTCTCAAATACAACTTCAATAACTTCATTTCAATTCACAATTCAATTCTCAATAAACAATCAATTCATTTTCAAACTACTCTCATCATAAAGAAACATTTCATTGATTACAAGACTCAAATTTTATAATACAAAACTATTCAAGTAAATGAAATCTCAACTTTATATTTACAATAATTTACATTTAATTACATACCAAAATATTTTACAAGAGTTTTTATACAACTGCTCAAATAATTTACATACATATTATTACATTCATACATCAAAACCTATGTACATGGGTATACCTATGATATACCTAGAGCTGATCTGAATATGTCTTCAAGGAAACTTATTCACTGCTCTATGCTCTTTTTACTTGCGACAGCATACAAAGCTATCGCTGAGTGGTGAACTCAGTGGTGCACAACTATAATTTAAAACATAGTACAATATACATTGACAAAATTTATAGTAAATAATTTGGAAATCTGAATACTCATCAAATTCCAAAACTCAAAATATTCATTACCAATAATGTAAATCATTTGTATAAATGACTTTTATCACAAAATTCAATTTATCAAATCATGACTAACCATTTAAGTAATTCCAACAAAATCAATTATACATAAACCATAATTGAAATCACAATTCTTTACCATTCAAAAGCCATTCTTTATCTCAAAAATCATTATGTATCTCAAAAATCAATCTTTATCTCACTAACTATGCAAGACTAATCCGAAAGGGCCATATTCGATGTGATTCTAACTCCCTATGGTCGGGGAGGTCGAATCAGATTCTAACTCCCTATGGTCGGGGAGGTCGAATCATCGTGCACAGTACCATCACAATAATGAATCTTCCGCAAGGGCCATAACGATAAAATAAACTTAGATCTAACCTCCAATCAGAGGAAAATCTAAGCCTGTGCACGTACCATGGTAATCAAAACACAACTAACTCCATTGTCTTCTCAACAAATGAGAGAGACGGGTAATAACCTAGTCAAGCATCTATAGTGAGATATAAAACAATATCACAATCCTTTTAGTGAGCATAAATCACAATATAATTTGATTCAAATTCAATTCCAATATCCAATAATTTTTATGCTCATCACAATTCAAATCATAAATTTGCATTTTCCATGAAAATTACCATCACAATTCAAAACATGTTCTATCACAATTTTCCAAAATATAATTTATTCAATCCATAACAATGCTTAAAAATTGTGGAAATACCATTTCACAAAGCTAAATTCATACATACTATAACAATTTCAATAATCATTGAATTAAATCCAATGCTTGTTAAACATAATACATAAGAAAAACATGTCATTTAATCATATGAAATGTTCAAAACAAAATCAGTTAAAAACTAGTTGTGCACAAACCTCTGATAACTGTCTCTTGGCTCTGACTCAATGTTTCCTTCCCCTTCCCTGAGTCTTTGCTAACTGAGAAACACAATTTGAAGTGTTTCAGTACTCATTTAAACTGTCTCTAAGAATAAGGTTCAATAATTAATTTATCGAATTCTATTATTTCCTTAGTCAACCTAATACGTTGACCCTCAATACGTTCTAGGTAAATTAGGTTTTAATGTTACTAACATGTCACATTCAATAGTCTTTTAGGGTTGGTACATGTTACCAAGTTCATTTCTGTGTATACTGCATTTTCTTGCAATTTGTTGGATTCCGGGATACTAGTTTGACCTAGCCGGATGACCTAGTTCCCTCGGTTTTCGGGTTTCGGTCTAAACTACAAACTTGTAGATCTATGTTTTATGGAATGCGGGGCAAAAGTTTAGGTCATTCTGAGTTATGTAGACCAAGTTATGGCCATTTTACTATTGCTGGTCAAATTGCACCAAAATTGGTCACTTTAGGTCATTTTAGGTCAATTTTGGTTCGGCCAGTTTTTGGACCCGAACTTGTGCAAGCTGTTTGACTTGCTTATGGTCATTTCTGGGCTTTGGTGTCTTCATAAGACTTGTAGATATGGGTCTTAACTATTCATGATCAAAATTTCAGGTCAATTGGACCTGTTTTGAGTGAGTTATGGCCTAAACACTAACTGCTGCCCAAATAGTCAATTTTCAGGCCTCATTTGCACTTAATCCGGATTCGGTCACTTTTCAAGCTACCTTGCAAGCAGAATTTTGGTATGCTTCCTTCATGAAAGTTGGCACATTTTGTGCCTAGTTTCACCTCCAATTGGTCTCATACCAATTGGAGCCACACACTTAAAGTCATAAGCCTAAAATACAAACTGCCTTATTGCAATTCTTGCATACACATCAAGCATCACTTTTAATACTCACCAAACTTAACATTCAAACCAATTCTGGTTGTACCACAACCTAAACATAATTTACAACATATTATAGGTCATTTTGGCAGTTTACAATTACATTCAATGTGCACCAACAAGTGCAGAATTTGTCCAACTCAATTTACAACAATTCATGCTCATTTACATGTCCAACTTCACACCATCATATACACACTCAAACTGCCCTAACATCCAACACAATTCAACATTAATATACCATAATCCAAGCATGAATTCCAGCATTCTTCAAGAGTCAACAAACTGCCACAATGGTACATTTATATTCCATCAATTTCCAAGCTTTAAATTTCATTTTACATTTACATATACTAAGTATACATCACTCAAACAATTTCCTACACAATATACATTTAATCAATCATTTAATTCACCATTTACAAGCACAAATAAACTGCCTTCAAGGTGTTTCCATGGCTGCCAAGAGTACACACTCCCATTCAACATCAAATCTCAAAAATTTCTCCATAAATCAAACACCCATAACATCCTTACAAACTTTAACAAAGCAATAATCAAAAACTCAAACTTACCACTTTGGAAACTCTTCAAAACTTCACCAAAACTTGATTTTCTTGCTACCTATCTACTGCCCATGGTGTGAGGATTAACTTTAATGAAGGGAAGTGGAGAGAAAGAAGCTTGGATCACCCTTGCATGGAGCTCCAAAACCATGCGGCAATGGAGTTCTTCCCTTCTCCATTTTTGGCTGAATTTTAAGAAATGAGGAAGATGACAATCTGCTAGTCCATAATGAAGATTAAATGGTCCACTTTAATGAGTTAGTGGAGCACTATTGCAAGTTTAATGTTAATTTATTCAAAAGTTTCAATTTCCCACATTTAACTCCCCATTTTTGCTATTTACATTAGGTACCCCTAAATTAATTTTTCATTATATTTTCCAAGTGTAATATTATTTATTTTTGATGGACATTTAGGTCAAAAGACAACTCGGGGTGTCAAATGACCACAATGCTCCTGTTCGGGTTGCATTTTCGATTTTTCGGTAACACCGAGTTTTGTCCGTTTTCTGATTTCTCACTTTTCTTTGTACTAGTTAATTAATTTTTCTTTGATATTTCTAATGATATTTATACTTCAATAAATATTTATTTGAGTCCTAAAAATATTTTCCAGGGTTCCCCGCGGTCCAGGGCTAGTCAACGATCCACGCCGTGACTTCCCGGTGCGGTCACCCATCGCTAGGGTTCTCGGCTCGCTTAACATGGTTACATTTCTTTGCTATTATTTTTCCTTTATTTTTCTTGTATTTTCTTTTCTTGTATTTTATTATTTTATGTCTCCTCACTAATAACGAAGTGTAGTTCTAGGCATCCTAGCTGTCCGGACAACACTGGTCATTGGAACAGTAGAACGCACTACCGAACTTAGGGGTGTTACAAGGTTCTCCCCTACCCCCAGTCTTAGCTGCTGCAGGTGGAGCATGACTCTCCACTTCCTCCTCAACTGCCCTCTGAGATGTAGGGTCCATATCCTATTCAAAATAACAAAGACAAACAGATCTGCATTAGTGTCACCTCGACTCTTACAAATGCAATGCATGATATACAGTATATCCGAGTAAGATATGTCACACGGTGTACCGGAACACTCTATTTTATCTCAATCATTTTTATTCTTAATTTATTTTTATCATAGTTTTGAATATAATTTATGAAATATAATTCATTTAAGTTATTTATTGAAATTATAATTTATTTGAGGTTTCGAAAATTTTATAAAAGATCCGGCAGAGTACCGGCTAAAAATGGAGAAAATAGTTCTTCGGAACCTGTGAAAAACACTTCCAATAATTATATCCAATCATTCTCAAACTCCAATATCAAAATCTCAATATTTTTCAACGACATTTCCATTTCTCAATCATTCATTTCTCATGGTACTCATATATAAGCAATAAATAAATACTCAAATTTTCCATTCATAATCACAATTTTCACTATTTACATTAACATCAAAATACATTACATAAGTCTCAATTACACGAGAGAAAATAACAGTTAGTTACAAAATACCAAAATGAAACCTAGTGTCCTACCAATGCACTGAAGATGGTGAGGTGACACAGACACTATGCAGAGCTGCAGGAGGTCTCACCCAGTCTGTGGTTTACTGGGCTCTCGGTCAGTATCTCCAAAACCTACGCGTGGCAAAAGCAACGCGCTAAACAATAATGCTTAGTGGTGCCAATAATAAAATAAAAAGAAATAACAGAAAATAAATATGTAGTGAATGTGTTGATGTCTCATTGTAAATAAATTTTTGTTGAGTATTTGTAGATTTGCTTATTTTGTACTTGTTATATTCATTATTTCATTAAATTTATCCACTTTCATTTTTGGTTGCCCAAGTAACCTATCTTTGACGCATCGGATGGATAAGCGGGTAAGCCTTTGGGTATCAAGTACCTCGGGCCGTCACACCATTGGTCACATATGTATCTCCTGGTGTGCAACAGAACTGCTAATAAGCTGTAATAACATCAGGCACAAGGCCAAATCTCAACACAATGTCAGAATGGCTAAAAGCCATGAAATCACAAAATGGCGTAATGCCATATGCAGTACTGCTAACTGAACCCTATTGGCATGCCAAACTATCCAAACCAATCTTGTTAGATATACTAGGGCCTTTTACACTTTTGAATTTTATAATTTTTGAATTTCAAGCTTTGGTGTTACTATTCACTTAATTAGTCAACCAAAATGTTGACTTTTGCATAGAAAGTACTTACATTGGTTTTAATACTCCCAACATACCACATTTTGCATTCAAAATTTGTTGGTATTGGATGTCAATACCATTTCTAAGTTTTAAGTTAATGGGGCAGAATTTTCAGTTTTGATACCTTATTTTTACTGTTCCATTAGTTACTGTTGCAGTGGGAATTTGGAAAAATGATAAACATGAAAGTTGTTCCTTATTTTGTCTAGTTGAATTTCTTTTTTTGAATCACTCCATTTGGAGTTTTGTACCTCAAGTTATGGTCCAAAAACCACAACTGGCCGGATTGGAATTTTTCTGGACTGGCCATATCTACGGATCTGATGAGCAGTGGCAACTCCCTTGTTGGATAGGTTCTGGTCATAATTTGGGGTGGGTTTCTTCATGAAAGTTGTTGGTCTATATCTTAGCTTGTTGCTGGTAACATTTCAGGTCAATTGGGCCATTCTACACTGAGTTATGGCCAAATGAACAATCACTGTTCATTTGGTCTTTCTGCAGAAACAGGTTGCAGGACACCCGGATTGGGGCAAGTTTTTGGTCCACTTGGTTTGGTCTTATGGGCATGGTTTCTTCACCAAAGTTGTGCCATTTTGTGTCTAGTTTCATGTTCAATTAGCCAAACACCAACTGGACCTCTACAATTTATGTTATGGCAGTCCAAACAGGCTGGACTCAGATCCAAACTTGCAGGTCACCATGGGCAGCCCACCCATACACAAATGCCAAGCCTCAACTCACCTTATTCCCTCCTTACACACATTCAAATGGTCACTAATTGACCATTACAATGTTCGTATACCATTTCATGAGCAAACCCTAATTTTGTTCAAGTCTCTAAGTTCTCAAAGTTCAATTTATGCATTAAACTTACAATTTCAACTTAAATCATGTCCTTAAACATGAATTGAGTGAGAGAGAATAAATTGGGCACTAACCTTAGGAGGGCAGAATTTTCCCTTCAATTTCCTTCACTTTCTTTAGTTTTCTTGGCAGCCAAACACTTTCCCAAGAGGTAAAATCAAGTTTTTGTGAAGAAGACTAGAGGTTTTATGGTGATTTTTCAAGAGAATTTCTAGTGAGAAGTTTGGAATAACAATGGTGAAGGGAGAGGAAAGGGAGAAACGGCTGAAGAAGATGACGAATGCAGAAATTGTTTTCATTTTTTTCTCATTTTATCTCTTTTTAATTTGGCTTGTTGAGTTGTGATTGGTGGAGACCTTCCTAATGACATCATGTGATGTCATATTTAGGTATTTCTTTCATTTTCTTTTCTTCTTTTCTCTACTCATTTTCAATTTAATTTTTAGCAATATTTATTCATATTTTAGATCATAATAATTATTTACTTAACTGGACAAGTCGGCCAAAAATCACCTCTGAAGGTGAAATGACCAAAATGCCCTCCGTTTGGCTTAACAAACAAAAATTGTCTGTACCGATTGAAAAATTTTTCTAAACTTTTTCTTGGCATTGTAATGTCATAGAACCCTCAATAACCCTTCTCTGGAGTGCCAAAAATTATTTTATGAATTTTCTCTCGAGTCTAGGGCTCCTAGTTGCAAGAACCGTAACTTCCCACTGGGTTACCCATCGCTTGGGCATTGGCTCATTTAACTTGGTTGTATTTTATTTCTAAAATTTTTTATAAATTTTTCTTATTAATATTTAAGTTAATTATGGTTCCTCACTTTAGTTTAAATATTTTTCCGGATGTTCTAGCTGTTCGGACCGACACTGGTCACCGGAACAGTAGAATGTACGGAGTTGCTACCGGAAGGGTGTTATAGATATTCTTTACAATATTGTTGATTCTACTTTTATTTGCTAACATTTCAATATTTGCTAATTTTTGGTAGTGCTGTATATCAGTAGACTGGATTTAGCTATTTGAATTTAGTACTACTTAAATTAACTTCCAGTGTAGCCTATATACTGACCAGACTGGATAAATGGATATACTGGCACTCGGTACCTAGTACCTCGGGCCGTCACACCATCGGTCACAAAGTGTCTCTCGGAGTGCAAACAATGTGGCTAAAAGCCATATAGTCAATCTGGCGAAAAGCCAAGTATAATAACACAATACGTATAGTCGTAGGCTATTAAAGTCACAGTGCGGCATAATATGCCGTAAAAACACGGTATTGCATAAAGCCATTTACAGAACAACTGCCAAAATCCTATTGGCATGCCAACCTATCCAAACTAATCAACTAGGCAAACTAGGGCACATTATAAATCAATTGTTTAATTCTTCAATTTCTAGAGTTTACTAGCTATTATGTAATTTCATAAGTCAATGCATATGTTGACCTTTTTAGGCAACATAGATAGCTATTATGTAATATAGATAATTTGAATTTTTTCTCTACAGATAATATAGTATATTTACCTGATGTGTCTGCTATTTCCTTGCTTCTTCATTTCCTTATGTTGTTTTATCAATGTCTAGGTATGGCTCCCCTCTAGCTTCCATGGCATACACTTTTGGTGTCACTCCGACTTTCGGTCTTTCGACCGTCTCAGAAATAGCCTTCTATGAAATTTCATCCATCTCTAATTTACCAGATCTTCTATCCTTTTGCATTGTGGGGGTAGGTCCATCAGCTTGTACCGAAGCTGTTAAGTCACTCCTCTGGGGGCAATCTCCTATAAAATGATCCATAGCCCCACACTTGAAACACTTTCCCTTTAACAGTCGACATTCTCCTTTATGTCTCTTACCACAGTGCATACATTCTAGCATTGGGGCTGATCCCCTTGTTACTGTGTCCGGGGAGCTAGCTACAGATATTCCAAACAGACTGCTCTACCTCTGTTTCTGGTCCTGTGAACTTTTAAACTTTTTATTATCAGTTAATATACTGGACTGCCTGTTAGTAGTATGCCTTAGGGCATATCATTTAGTATGTATCTTGTACATATTTTTATTAATAAAAGGCATTTCCACTTTTCTGTTTACATAATATATTTATGTGTAATAGAAAAGATCCATTGATATTTTGTTAGAAATATTATTCTTAAGTTGTTAAGAATATGAGTGACAATATTTCTAGCACAAAGTATCATAAATAGGTTCACAATCGAGGATACTTCATAATAAGGACATGACTTATCCAGAAAGATTGTATTCATGTTTGTTCTCAAGTTATTTATATGAGATATAAATAAGATGGAATGGTGAGTCTCATGCCATATAACAAACATGATAGGCACTTATAAATGATAAGTAGGCCGAACCAGTGACACTTATGACAAGCACATGGAGTTTACTCTTGTCAATGTTTTATCATAAATCATATCAGTGCATATAATCTTTAGACCTGAGATAGCACAGTTATCTTGTATATAGGTAGTTTGAGTTTGATACTGCTTTCATACTTGTACTATGTATGGGTATATGGGCATGTGTTGGCTCCTACTAGTTATATATGGAGGTAGGTGTTGATCAAGATGGAATCTGTTCCTCTAAGTAAATAGAGATAAAATCCTATGTTCATTTAATTGTTTTTGATGTTTCAAGTTACTTGCGAGGACATATAGATTTATTCAGAAAGAGTTTACGATGAGAAAATCTTTTAATCAAGAACTGGAATTAAAGAGAACATAATATTCATAGCAAATGGAGTTTGACATAAACCATGACTCGACTTAAGTTGGGATTTTATGCAGAGAGATTCTAGTGCATGGTAACATATGATTATAGGTTCATTTAAGGTAAACCTTATTACTAATTGGGTGGCCATGGCATGCTATGCTAGGTGTTAACCATGGTCTATGAGGTGCATAAAATGATTTAGAGAAATCATTTATGGTAAGAAAGAGTTCTGATGATATTAAGAGTTGATATCATGTCTCATTGCCAATTAGTGATGAGCCTAGTAAGTCACATACATACACAAGTTATCACCTATTTAAATATGATTTAGTTAATTAATTAAAGAGTTTAATTGATTAATTAAATAGGTTTGGTTTACAATTAAATTGCAAAGTCCCTAGCATGACTTGAAACCAAATCTGGATTATTGGATGTGTAGTATAAATTAAATTTATATTTAAAGTGTTTAAATATGAATTTAATTAATGAAAAATTAATTAATAGAGATTAATTAATTAATTTATATTTGATATAAATTAATTAGAAGAAGAAAAATAATTATTTTGGGTTAACAACTCAAAATTAAGACACAGAGGCATTTTGGTCATTTCACAGTGTGACACGTGGCACCATGAGATGGTGACACATGGGATTACACATAAGCTTGCCAAATGTTTTTTAATCATGTAAGATGATTAAAATCAAGATTAAAGTTGACACATGGCACAATGTGATTGGGTCACTTAAACCTAGAGCTAATCAAAGGGTGACATGTGGCAAGGGTTTAATGTGTTAACCTAGCTATTTAAGTGTGGTTATGAAAAGAAAAATAACCAGTAGCCACTCCTCTCCTTTGTCACCCTACTTTGAGGCTTTTCATCTATTCTTCTTCATCTCTCATCAATTCAAAGAGATTAGCCATCAATCTCTTGAATTAAGATCACTAAAAATTGTTTCTAGTGTCCTGTTTACATCTCTAATCTCTTAAAAGGAAGAACTTGAATTTCTAATTAATAGAAAAAGCTTTAGAAGCTGTTCAAGGGCTGCCATAGGTGTTCTTAGTGTGGACAAGCTAGAGGGACAACATCTGGTGTCCTGAAGACGAATCTCAAAGGCACAGACACGCTGCAGTGCATAAAGAGGTTAGTGTAATCGTTCTTGATTTAATCTAGGGTTCTAAAATTAATCTGATTAATTTTAAAATCTTAAATGGCAAATACAGATCCAAAAACATATTAAAAGAGTTTTAGTATGTTTTTTATCATTGAAATCAAATAGATAAAAATAAATCTTGCATGATGCATGTGACCCTAGGTGAAAATTTTTGAATTCAATGGTATAAACTTGTGTTTTTCACGCTTCTGTTCCTTCAATTGGTATCAGAGCCACTATATTTGCCATTTAGATTGTTGATTATATGATTTAATTGTGTGTTTGATCATGAGATCAAAAGTTCATTGCTGGTTGCAAAGCCAAGGTGGCGGCACAAATGATGAACACCATGGTGCGCATGGTTGATGCACCACAATGGTGTGCAAAGGTAAATGGATGGTGAATATGCAATTATTGTATGATCTAAGATCCATTTTATGTCTAATTAAATTGTTTAATTAGAATTTTTATCACACAATTAAATTATGATTCAAATCAGAATTTTAAAAATTATTTGAATGTGATTCAAATCTGAATTTTAAAAGTTGTTTGAATGTGATTCAAATCTGAATTTTTAAAGTTATTTGAATCATATTTAAATCTGATTTTTTAAAATTGATTGAATAAAATTCAGATCTGATTTTTTTAAAAATGTTTGAATGTGATTCAAATCTGATTTTTTAAAAATTGTTTGAATGTGATTCAAATCTAAATTTTTAAATTTGTTTGAATGAGAATCAAATCTGAATTTTTAAATTTATTTGAATCATATTCAAATCTGGATTTTTAAGTTGAATATGAGATATTCAATTTAATTTAAGTATGTATGTTTTATTTAATTGTTAAACAATGATATGCATGATGGATGATCATGGACTATAAAAGACCAATGTGATTGGATTTATTTCTTTTATGTTTCGTTGGGATTGTAAATTAATTAATTTATTTTAATTTATTTTGGGCTTGTATTATTAAGTTTGTAATAATTTTTGGATTGTAATTTCATTTATTTAAGTTCTTGTAAATTCGCCTTGGTATGCCAAGGATTACCATGTAATATTGGATTGCAAGAAGTTCAAGGAGGTCAAGAGCATTGGTGGGCTAGTGGGAGGAATTCAAGATCAAGTGTTGATTATGTACTCCTTCAGCAACTCTTGTAAAATGAATGAATGAATGAAATACACCTAGGAATGCTCTGATTCAATTCTTAGTGGCTCAGAATTGAATCCCTTAGAAAGTCCATGATCATACCATATTTATTGCTTATCCATGAATGCATGAGATGTATGGGAATGTATGCTATTATATGATATATGCATGCTAATTGGATAATGTGCAAAGTGAGACCTTAATAGTAATTAGAATGACCATAAAATCTTCCAAACAAATGATTAAGTTGGAAATGCTATAATTAAAGTAATTATAACATAGGCCCTCCATTGGGGCAATTATTTTAAGAAATTTTAAATGGTTGCATAAGATGCAATTAATTTAAGAGATTTTCTTAAGAATAATTGTTAAGCATGAGATGATGTAAATATGTAAATGGTTTAGTGGCCAATATTGGATGTACCTGAGGACATTAAAATTATTTGCATAATTACTAGCTCAATGGGATCAACTTAACTAATGCAAGATAAGTCAATAATGGATGTACCTGAGATTTTGAGCATTAAGGGCTAGGTAAAAGATTGAACCTCACATAAGATGTGATGGCCAAAGAGTTGCTCACTTATAGTTTATTGTAATTCCAATAATGGATGTACCTGAGGATGATCAATAGAATTATAAGAATTCAATCACCCACTAGAAATCCATCCAACTAGGATTTCCGTTTTCTACTTTGGAAGTGTAGGATTCGCTAAGTTAGTGGAAGGACCAATTTGATTAAAAGACCATAATCATTTTGGTTAATTACATGATACATTTACTAATTAATCTAGTTATTTTCTGCAGTTAATTTTCTGATAAAAATGAGCACAAAACAACCACCACCATCCAATATCCTTGTAAGCATACTTGATCACAATAGGTTGACAGGACCTAATCTGTCTAATTGGCTAAGAAATTTGAAACTTGTCCTGAACCTTAAACATATAGGATATGTTCTAGATTCAAATGTTCCTGGTCCCTTACCTCCAAAGGGCACACAAGAGGAACATGAAACTTTGGACAAGTGGAAGGAGCATAATATGAGAGCTAAGTGTTATATGCTTGCTTCCATGAGTAATGAGTTACAGAAACAACATGAGAACATGCAGAGTGCGAGTGAGATCCTCCTTCACCTACAAGAGCTGTATGGTGAGCACAGCAGGAATGCTAGGTATGAGATATCTAGACAGCTATTCCGTATGAGGATGTTTGAGGGGTCAGAATGTTAGGGATCATGTCCACAAGATGATTCGGCTGATTGAGCAGTTGGAACATCTTGACTTCAACATGGATTTCCAACTACAGACGGATTTGATCCTTCAGTCCCTTCCTGAGTCTTTTGGGAATTTTGTGACAAATTTCCATATGAGTAAATAGGAATCCACCTTAGCTGGTTTACTCAACATGCTGGTTATTGCCCAAAAGAGTATGCCAGGCAATAAAGGAAAAGAGGTAGCTTTGGTTGCATCTTCTTCTACTGGAAAGTCCAATAAGAAGAAGGGCAATAAGAAAAGGAAACCTCAGATTCCTGGTCCTTCCAAGAAAATAGCTAAACAGAAAAGGAAGACTAAAGCTGATAGAGGCAAAGGAAAGTGTTTCCACTGCCAAAAGGATGGGCACCGGAAAAGGAACTGCCCAGAGTATCTTGCTTCTCTGAAGGACAAAAAGGATACACCTTTGAAAGGTATGTCCATATCTTGTTATTTAGATTCTGATGATACTCATAGTTCATCTACAGCTTGGGTTTTAGATACTGGTGCCAGTTCTCACATTTCTAATGATATGCAGGAACTAGCAAATAGTAGCAGCTTGCGTTCTCAAGATATTGGAGTCCGGATTGGCAATGGCTCAACTGTTGAAGCTTTAGCCATAGGATCTAAATCATTTTACATGTTTGGACATGTTTTGTGTTTGGATAATATTTTATATGTACCTGATGCTTTTAAGAACATCATTTCTATATCTAGTTTGACTAGAAATGGCTATGAATTTTAGTTCACAGTTGATGTTTGCAATATTTATTTTGGAAATAAATATGTTGGTTCGGGTTATATGAATGATGGTCTTTATTATTTGGATAATAATGACAAACACAAATTGAATGCAAGTGATCTAAAAGAATGCAATGCCATGGTGAAAACCAACTCAAGTTCAAAATATATTTGGCACTTAAGGTTATGTCATGTTGCAAAAGATAGGATTGCAAAACTGGAGAAAATGGGGATTCTATCCTCATTGGGCTCTGAGCCTACTCCAACTTGTGAATCTTGCCTTCAGTGACTAGATCACCCTTTGTTGGACAAGGGCTAAGAGCTTAAAATATTTTGGAACTAATACATAGTGATGTATGTGGTCCATTTAAGGAAATGGCTAGAGGGGGCTTTCATTATTTTATTACCTTTACTAATGATAAATCAAGATTTGGGTATTTGTATTTGATGAAATGCAAACATGAATCCTTTGAAAAGTTTAAGGAATTTAAATCTGAAGTGGAAAATCAAACAGGAAAGAGTATTAAAGCTCTTCGATTAGATCGTGGAGGTAAATATTTGAGTACTGAATTTGATGAATACTTGAGAGAGCATGGCATTGTTTCTCAGCTGACTCCTCCAGGAACGCCACAACTGAATGGTGTGTCTGAAAGGAGAAATCGTACCCTATTGGATATGGTACGTAGTATGATGAGCTATACTGATATGCCAATCTTCTTTTGGGGATTTGCATTAGAATCAGCTTTGTATATTCTGAATAGGATTCCATCAAAATCAATTTCTTCCACACCTTATGAGATATGGCATGGAAGAAAACCAAGTTTTAAGCATGTTAAGGTCCAGCTTATATCAAAAAGCTGAACATTGATAAATTGGAGACCAGATCAGAAAAATGTCGATTTGTTGGATATCCAAAAGATAGTTTTGGATATTATTTTTATTTGCCTACTTCACAAAAGGTTGTGATAAGTAGAGATGCCACATTTCTTGAACAACAGTTTGTTCAAGAAGGAAGCAAAGGAAGGCAAATAGAGTCAGAATTGGAGAATTCTGACCAACCAACAGATCAGATGGATATAGATCCATCTAGTTAACCTATACTCGTTGATGAAACATCTACAGCTGTTCCTCGTAGAACAACCAGGGTATCTCACCCACCAGTGAGATATGCTTTTCTTCACGAAGAAGAACAAGAGTTGTCTACTCATGAAGAAGTAGATCATGGAGATGATCCACTTACTTATGAAGAAGCTATATCAGATATAGACTCTTCAAAATGGATTGATGTAACACCCTAGGCAAATCCCACATCGACAAAATACGGGAGAGATGCTGGGTTCATAAGTTGATAGTTCGTAACCCCTATTGACGCGTTTTAAAACCGTGAGGGCTTCGGCCCAAAGCGGATAATATCACTAGTGGGCCGGGCCATTACAATTGATGCTATGAAATCCTTGATTGATTCCATGTATAAAAATCAAGTTTGGGATCTTGTTGACCCACCTGAAGGTATTGTACCTATAGGGAACAAATGGGTTTTCAAGAAGAAAATTGGTTCTGATGGAAAGGTAGAAACCTATAAGGCAAGGCTAGTAGCGAAAGGGTTTTGCCAAAGGCAAGGAATCGACTATGAGGAGACTTTCTCGCCTGTTGCCATGCTTAAATCAATTAGGATTTTATTAGCAATAGCTGCATACTATGATTATGAGATTTGGCAGATGGATGTCAAAACAGCTTTTCTCAATGGATACATTGAAGAAAACATTTTCATGGAACAACCTAGGGCTTTTGAATCCCAAGATGGTTCTAAGGTATGCAAGCTAAAGCGATCCATTTATGGGTTGAAACAAGTTTTGAGGAGTTGGAAATCCATTTTGATGAAGCCATTAAATCCTTTGGTTTTATAAAAAATGAGGATGAGCCATGTGTATATAAGAAGGTTAGTGACAGTGCTATCACTTTCCTTGTCTTATATGTGGATGACATACTGTTGATGGGTAATGACACAGGTATTTTGATGACTATAAAGGTATGGTTGTCAAATACATTCTCCATGAAAGAATTAGGGGATGCAACCTATATTCTTGGGATTCGCATCTATAGAGATAGAGCGAAAAGAATAATTGGTTTATCCCAAAGTCTATACTTGGAAAAAGTGTTAAAGAGCTTTAACATGCTTGATTCCAAGAGAGGATTGTTATCAGTGAGACATGGTATCCATCTTTCTAAAGAGATGTCTCCAAAGACACCTGAAGAAAGAGATAAGATGGCCAGGATTCCATATGCTTTAGCTATTGGAAGTTTAATATATGCAATGTTGTGTACTAGGCCGGATATCGCATATGCTGTTAGTTTGGAACACTGGATAACTGTCAAGAATATCCTTAAGTTCTTGAGAAGAACTAAGGATTTATTCTTGATTTATGGAGGTGGAGACTTGCAATTGGATGGTTATACTGATTCTAATTTCCAATCAGATATCGATGATAGAAAGTCTACCTCTGGATATGTGTGCATTTGTAATGGAGGTGCAGACAGTTGGAAGAGTTCCAAACAGAGCACGACTGCAGATTCCACTCTGGAGGTGAGTATATTCTTTGCATCGAGATGCTGCAAAGGAAGTTGTTTGGATAAAGAAGTTCATGACAAAACTTACAGTAGTTCCTTCCATTGAGTCAGTAGTTCCACTACACTATGACAATAATGGAGCAGTCATACAAGCTAAGGAACCAAGGTCTCACCAGAAATCCAAACACATAGAAAGGCGCTACCACATTATCAGAGAAATAGTTGGGCGAGGCGATGTAGCCATGCAGAAAATAGCATCGGTGAAAATCCGGTGATCCATTCACTAAGCCTATGTCACAGACTCAATTAGACCGACATCTTGAGAAGATAGGTCTAAGATATTGTAATGAATGGCTCTAGTGCTAGTGGGAGATTGTTAGTAGTATGCCCTAGAGCATATCATTTAGTATGTATCTTGTACATATTTTTATTTATAAAAGGCATTTCCACTTTTCCGTTTACATAATATATTTATGTGTAATAGAAAAGGTCCATTGATATTTCGTTAGAAATATTATTCTTAAGTTGTTAAGAATATGAGTGACAATATTTCTAGCACAAAGTATCATAAATAGGTTCACAATCAAAGATACTTCATAATAAGGACATGACTTATCCAGAAAGATTGTATTCATGTTTGTTCCTAAGTTATTTATATGAGATATAAATAAGATGGAATGGTGAGTCTCATGCCATATAACAAACATGATAGGCACTTATAAATGATAAGTAGGCCGAACCAGTGACACTTATGACAAGCACATGGAGTTTACTCTTGTCAATGTTTTGTCATAAATCATATCAGTGCATATAATCTTTAGACCTGAGATAGCACAGTTATCTTGTATGTAGGTAGTTTGAGTTTGATACTGCTTTCATACTTGTACTATGTATGGGTATATGGGCATGTGTTGCTCCTACTAGTCATATATGGAGGTAGGTGTTGATCAAGATGGAATCTGTTCCTCTAAGTAAATAGAGATAAAATCCTATGTTCATTTAATTGTTCTTGATGTTTCAAGTTCCTGGCCAGGACATATAGATTTATTCAGAAAAGAGTTTCTGATGAGAAAATCTTTTTAATCAAGAACTGGAATTAAAAGAGAACATAATATTCATAGCAAATGGAGTTTGACATAAACCATGACTCCAGCTTGAGTTGGGATTTTGTAACAGAGAGATTCTAGTGCATGGTAACATATGATTATAGGTTCATTTAAGGTAAACCTTATTACTAATTGGGTGACCATGGCATTCTATGCTAGGTGTTAACCATGGTCTATGAGGTGCATAAAATGATTTAGAGAAATCATTTATGGTAAGAAAGAGTTCATTGCCAATTAGTGATGAGCCTAGTAAGTCACACACATACACAAGTTATCACCTATTTAAATATGATTTAATTAATTAATTAAAGAGTTTAATTGATTAATTAAATCGGTTTGGTTTGCAATTAAATTGTAAAGTCCCTAGCATGACTTGAAACCAAATCTAGATTATTGGATGTGTAGTATAAATTAAATTTATATTTATAGTGTTTAAATATAAATTTAATTAATGAGAAATTAATTAATAGAGATTAATTAATTAATTTATATTTGATATAAATTAATTAGAAGAAGAAAAATAATTATTTTGGGTTAAGAACTCAAAATTAAGACACAGGGGCATTTTGGTCATTTCACAGTGTGACACGTGGCACCATGAGATGGTGACACATGGGATTACACATAAGCTTGCCAAATGTTTTTTAATCATGTAAGATGATTAAAATCAAGATTAAATATAGGTTTGACGCTTGGCACAATGTGATTGGGTCACTTAAACCTAGAGCTAATCAAAGGGTGACATGTGGCAAGGGTTTAATGTGTTAACCTAGCTATTTAAGTGTGGTTATGAAAAGAAAAATAACCAGCAGTCACTCCTCTCCTTTGTCACACCACTTTGAGGCTTTTTATCTATTCTTCTTCATCTCTCATCAATTCAAAGAGATTAGCCATCAATCTCTTGAATTAAGATCACTAAAAATTGTTTCTAGTGTCCTGTTTACATCTCTAATCTCTTAAAAGGCAGAACTTGAATTTCTAATTAATAGAAAAAGCTTTAGAAGCTATTCAAGGGCTGCCATAGGTGTTCTTGGTGTGGACAAGCTAGAGGGACAACATCTGGTGTCCTGAAGATGAATCTCAAAGCGCGAGCAGCTGCGATTGCATCAATAGGTTAGTGTAATCGTTCTTGATTTAATCTAGGGTTCTAAAATTAATCTGATTAATTTTAAAATCTTAAATGGCAAATATAGATCCAAAAATATATTAAAATAGTTTTAATATGTTGTTTATCATTGAAATCAAATAGATAAAAATAAATCTTGCATGATGCATGTGACCCTAGGTGAAAATTTTTGAATTCAATTGTATAAACTTGTATTTTTCATGCTTCCGTTCCTTCACTGCCCTGGCCCAACTTCCCTGCATTTGAACATCACACTTTCAATTTTGACAATCCTCCTCCTCCCAATGCTTCAATATTCAATCATCGCACTTCTATATATATTGTACGCAATTACAACAAGCATTTTGGATAGAACACTCAAGTGCTCAATGCACACAATACACCATTAAAATTCAACATTTACATCCACCCAAATTCAATGTACATCAACACTTATATTACACATACACTTCCATGGCAATTATACAAACTGCCCACAATTCAACACCATCATATTTCATTAATAAACTTCATATTCACACACACAAATTCATGATATTATAGGCTGCCAAGCATGGTAGTTTGCCAAAGCATCAAAGTCCCATTTTCAAACCCTTAATTAACATGCACATACTTGGACATTAACCTACTACAACTTCTATTTGAGTTAATCAACCTTAATTCTCATCCATTAGAGCTAAGAAAAACTCAACCACAATAAACCTTCATGGCTGCTGAAAATGGACAAGTTCATATCTCACTATTTTTTTCATTTCTCTTCACCAAACTACTCACCTCAACCTAAGCACAAGGTTTACTAAAGCTAGGGAGAAGATTTGGACACTTACCTCTTGAGAGCTGCCTTCAAACTTCACCAAATCTTATTTTTCTTATTGTCAATATCTTCCCCAAGGTGAGTAGGCAAGTTTTAATGAAGGAACCAAGTGGAAAGGATGGCTTGATCATGCACCAATGGAGCTTGCAAGTGGGGCGGCAATGGTGCTTCCATGGAGGTTCATTTCGGCTGGAGAAGATGATGCAGAAACTGAATTGTTTTGTGGACATACACATGTCCTTTAGGTGTTTAAAATACCCCTTAGTGCTCGACTCACTTTCAATTAAGTTATTTTATATGTTAAGATTTTAATTATTCAATTTATACCCCTTTAATTGCACTATTCATACAATGTACCCCATTTTAATTTTTTATGACATTTTCAAAGTGTAATATCATTTATTTTTAATAGACATTGAGGTCAAAAGGAAACTCTAGGTGTCAAATGACCAAAATGCCCCACTTCGGGTTGTATTCCCGATTTTTCGGTAACACTTATTTTTGTCTGTTTCTCGATTTTTCATTTTTCTTTGTACTAATTTATTAATTTTTCTTTGATAATTCTAGTGTCAATTATATTTCAATAAACCTTTACTTATGTCCCGAAATTTAATTTCGAGGGTTCCCTGTAGTCTGAGGGTAAGAATGGCCTTCAGGTCAGTCACCCATCATGCAGTCTTGGCTCGTTTAACTTAGTTTCATTTCCTCTCTTTTATTTTTCTTTAATTTTTCTTGTATTTTCTTTTTTATTTATTTCATCATTATATGTCTATTCACTATCATCGAAGTGTAATTCTAAACATCTTGACTTTTTTCGGATAGATATTAAGTCACCGGAGCAACAGAACGTACAGACTACGTACATAGAGGATGCTACAACTCTTCTCCTCTAAATAAAAATTTCGTCCTCGAAATTTACTCAGTGTAAATAATCGAGGAACAACTATCTCTTTGTCTTTTCGCATTTTTGTGTATTATAATACTTTACTTCCTCTTTAATCTGTCTCACTAGTCTTAGTTTTAAAATTTTATCCTTATCTTGATTTACCATCGGAAATACATAACTCTATACAATAGTCCCAAGTCGGTACTGTAATCTGCAGCTTACAGCACAAAAATTGAGAACATTGCGTAGTTACCACGGTATATCCCAATATATTAGATTTTCTAACATCTTATCTTTCTTGACTTCACTTTTTAGAGCTGAGGTACCTTTTAATTTTTACTATTCCACTCAACTTCACATTCTTAAGTGACTTTCATTCCACTATGGTTACTATCTTCTTAAAATTCACTAAAATCTTATCAGTTAATAATACTTCCCGTTTAGGTTAAGTTTCAGAAATCAGATTCTATTTCCTCTTCATACTATGGTCTAATAGTTAATAACTAAAATATATTATTCATATTTATCCATTTGAATTTGAATTTCTTTCTTTATCGATAATATAGTATATTTACCTGATGTGTCTGCTATTTCCTTGCTTCTTCATTTCCTTATGTTGTTTTATCAATGTCTAGGTCTGGCTCCCCTCTAGCTTCCATGGCATACACTTTTGGTGTCACTCTGACTTTCGATCTTTCGACCGTCTCAGAAATAGCCTTCTATGAAATTTCAGCCATCTCTAATTTACCAGATCTTCTATCCTTTTGCATTGTGGGGGTAGGTCCATCAGCTTGTACCGGAGCTGTTAAGTCACTCCTCTGGGGGCAATCTCTTATAAAATGATCCATAGCCCCACACTTGAAACACTCTCCCTTTAACAGTCGACATTCTCCTTTGTGTCTCTTACCACAGTGCATACATTCTAGCATTGGGGCTGATCCCCTTGTTACTGTGTCTGGGGAGCTAGCTACAGATATTCCAAACTGACAACTCTGCCTCTGTGTCTAGTCCTGTGAACCTTTAAACTTTTTATTATCAGTTAATATACTGGACTTCCCTGGCCCAACTTCCCTCTTACGCTACCTATCTTTCCTGCTCTGTTCACTTACTTTGACTCTCTCTACTTTCAATGCAGCTTCAACTAACTTGGCAAAGTCAGTAATCCCTAATGCTGTAATCATTATTTTAATATTATCATTGAGCCCTTCCTCAAATCTCCTGCATCTCTTGGCCTCATTAGGGACTATTTCTCTCCCATAGCGGCATAGTCTGACAAATTCTCTTTCACATTCAACCACTGTCAGCTGTCTCTGTCATAGGGTAATAAATTCCCTTCTTTTCTCTTCTAGGTATACACTGCCCACATACTTCTTTCTGAACTCAATGAGAAAGAAATCCCAAGTTACTTGCTCTAGTGGCACCTCACTAGTCACTGTATCCCACCATTGGTATGTATCATCTTGCAGTAGTGATACAGCAGCTTCCAAACTGTACTCCGGAGTACAGTGAAGTTGTTTCAAAACTCTTTCGGTTCTGTCCAACTAGTTTTCAGCTATGACAGAATCATCTTCCCTTTTTCCAAGAAAATCCATCACTCCAAACTTCCTGAGTTTCTCCAAATGAGATGTTTGATGTGGAGGTGGTGGTGGTGGCATAACTCCTACCATTTGTCTAAAGAATTCAGCCATTTGCTAAAATGTGGCTGGTGGAGGCTGTACTGGTGTCTTAGGTATGGGTGGAATAGGTTCCCTCCTATTTCTTGGTTCAGTCATAGATGGAGCATGACTCTCCACCTCCTCATTGACCACTCTCTGCGATGTTGAGTCCATATTCTGATCAAAATAACAAATCAAAAGATCTGTATTATAGTCATATAACACTTACAATGCAATGCATGATATGCAATCTATCTAGGTCCAGAAATGCCTAAATCGTGCTCTGATACCACTAAATGTAACACCCCTCACCTGTCTACAGTATAGTCGAGCAATACGTGCTACACGGCGTACCGGAGCACCTAGTCTGTGATTATCTCATTTCCTGAACTCAATTTGATTTTAAAAAGTCTTTTAAGTAATATTCGTATCATGCGGATACTATTTTCATACTTTAATAAAATTAGTGTTTCAAAAATGGTAATAAAAATTTGGCAAGGTGCTGTCTGCATTTCGGACAAACAGTCCTTCCAAACCTGTTAAAAACAGTTCAATATTATAATATCAAAATCTCAACTATTTCACAGTCTCGATTTCTCAGTAAAGTCAATAGACTTTCACAGTCATTAAACAGTTCCATAATAGTTTAAATATACCTAGACAATCTCCATGTTATTTAATATGTACAAAATATTACAAACTTTAGAGCTTTAATAATATTACAAAATACAGGGCCGAATTTCAAAAATACAACAGAAGTACAAAATACAAGATATCCTAAGTCCTACCATGTATGCAATGCAGTGCAGATGACTCTGGACTCCTATGCAGATCTGATGTCTCACCCGGTTGTAGGTCTGCTGGGCTCCCCAGCTGTGTCTCCAATACCTACGCGTTACAAAAGCAATGTGCTAAGCAATTTTGCTTATTGGTGCCAAATATAAAGAAATATACTCTAAAATAAAATAAATGAATTGTTTATGAATTTATGACATCGATATTCTTTACAGTTGTTGATTCTACTTTTATTTGTTAACATTTCAATATTTGCTAATTTTTGGTAGTGCTGTATGTCAGTAGACTAGATTTAGCTATTTGAATTTAGTAGCGCTTAAATTAACTGCCTGTGTAGCCTGTATACTGACCAGACTAGATAAACGGATATACTACCACTGGGTACCTAGTACTTTGGGCCATCACACCATCGGTCACAAAGTGTCTCCTAGTGTGCAAACAGTGTGGCTAAAAAGGCATATAGTCAATCTGGCGATAAGCCAAGTATAATAACACAATACATATAGCCGTAGGCTATTAAAGTCACAGTGCGACATAATATGCTGTAAAAACACAGTATGGCATAAAGCCATTTGCAGAACAGCTGTCAAAATCCTATTAGCATGCCAACCTATCCAAACTAGTCAACTAGGCAAACTAGGGCACATTATAAATTTATTATTTAATTTTTCAATTTCTAGAGTTTGCTAGCTATTATGTAATTTCATAAGTCAATGCATATGTTGACCTTTTTTGGTATTATAGATAAGTTGTTTCTAGCATCAACATATCACAATTTACAATTCAATATGCTGTCAATATAATGCAATTTACCCTTTTTACAAGTTGGCATTCATTGCCAAATTACCTCAAGCATCATTGTATGTAAATGTCAAATTCTCAAATTTTGTGTGCTAGATTCATCTAGTTTAAAGTCCTATTTCTCTTAGTTTTTAGCTTTTGGTCAAAGAAGCAAAATTGTAGCTCTATGTCTTAATGCACTCTGGGCAAAATTTTAGACCATTCTGAGTTGTATAGACCAAGATATGGTCAATTTACTAAAACTAGACAGATTGCACCTTTAGTGCAAAATTTGTTCAATTTTAGGTCACTTTTAGTTCTGGCAGTTTTGGTACCCGAACTTGTGCAAGCTATTTGACTTGGTTCTGGCCATTTCTAGGCTTTGGTGTCTTCATAAGAATTGTAGCTCCATGTCTAATCTATCCATGATAAAAATTTCAGGTCAATTGGACCTGTTTTGAGTGAGTTATAGTCATCCCAATGACTACTGTTCATATGGTCAAAAATCTGGGTTTGCGAGGGTGCCATTCCAGATTTGGTCATTTTTAAGGTCAGTTTCTAGGCAGAATTTTGGCAGCCTTCCTGCATGAAATTTGGCCTATTTGGTGTCTAGTTTGCGCCCCCCCCCCCCCCCCCCAAAATGGCATCATACCAATTGGGTTCACAGTTTTGCACTTATGACCCAATTTAGGTGCTGCCAACATACATAACCTGCATTTAAACATCACACTTCTAATTTTGACAATCCTCCTCCTCCCAATACTTCAATATTCAATCATCGCACTTCTATATATATTGTACACAATTCTAGCAAGCATTTTGGGTAGAACACTCAAGTGCTCAATGCACACAATACACCATTAAAATTCAACATTTACATCCACCCAAATTCAATGTACATCAACACTTATATTACACATACACTTCCATGGCAATTATCAAACTGCCCACAATTCAACACCATCATATTTCATTAATAAACTTCATATTCACACACACAAATTCATGATATTATAGGCTGCCAAACATGGCAGTTTGCCAAAGCATCAAAGTCCCATTTTCAAATCCTTAATTCAAGCATTAACATGCACATACTTGGACATTAACCTACTACAACTTCTATTTGAGTTAATCAACCTTAATTCTCATCCATTAGAGGTAAGAAAAACTCAACCACAATAAACCTTCATGGCTGCCGAAAGTGGACAAGTTCATATCTCACTATTTTTTTCATTTCTCTTCACCAAACTACTCACCTCAACCTAAGCACAAGGTTTACTAAAGCTAGGGAGAAGATTTGGACACTTACCTCTTGAGAGCTACCTTCAAACTTCACCAAATCTTATTTTTCTTGTTTTCAATATCTTCCCCAAGGTGAGTAGGCAAGTTTTAATGAAGGAACCAAGTGGAAATGATGGCTTGATCATGCACCAATGGAGCATGCATGTGGGGCAGCAATGGTGCTTCCATGAAGGTTCATTTCGGCTGGAGAAGATGATGCAGAAACTGAATTGTTTTGTGGACATGCACATGTCCTTTAGGTGTTTAAAATACCCCTTAGTGCTCCACTCACTTTTAATTAAGTTATTTTATATGTTAAGATTTTAATTATTAAATTTATAACCCTTTTCTTGCACTATTCATATAATGTACCCCATTTTAATTTTTCATGACATTTCCAAAGTGTAATATAATTTATTTTTAATGGTCATTGAGGTCAAAAGGCAACTCTAGCTATCAAATGACCAAAATACCCCCCTTCGGGTTGTATTCCCGATTTTTCAGTAACACCGATTTTTGTCTATTTCTCGATTTTTCATTTTTTTTTATACTAATTGATTAATTTTTCTTTGATAATTCTAGTGTCAATTATATTTCAATAAACCTTTACTTACGCCCCAAAATTTAATTCTGAGGGTTCCCCGCAGTCCTGGGGTTGGCAACGGCCTTCCTGGTTCGGTCCCCCATCATTGCGATGCCGACTCGTTTAACTTAGTTTCATTTCTTCTCTTTTATTTTTCTTTAATTTTTCTTGTATTTTATTTTTTATTTATTTCATCATTATATGTCTATTCACTATCACCGAAGTGTAGTTCTAAACATCCTGACTTTTCCGGACAGATATTAGATGACCGGAGCAACAGAACGTATAGACTACGTACAGGGAGGATGTTACAAACTAAGCTCATGGTCATTTCCCATTTCAATCACCTATCACCTGGACCTCGGCTCATTTAACTGATTATGCTTTGTTTTTCTCATTTCCATTTTACCTTCATATAATTTTTTATTAATTTTTATATACAACTTTTCTAGGTGACATAAATATGGTTCTACACATTTTGACTGTCCCAACAGACATTATTCGCCGGAACAGTAGAATTTATAGGCTACTTAGTTTAGAGGTGTTATGGTAATCTAGGGTTTTGATGCTTTTGATTTAAATTTAACATGAACCATAACTTAAATGAGGTAGTATGTAAGATTTGTGAAGGGAAATTTCATGGAATTTGCATGAATTGGAAAATGAAAAATTAGGGTTTATGGGAAAATTGGGGCTTTTAATGTATGCAGTGTAATTAGTGTTTATACTGACAAATTATGGTTATTTGAAGTCCCTTGAATGTGAATTGAAATTGAGTTGATGAATGGAATTAATGAAATGGTAGGATTGGGAAAAATTGCAAACTAAGGTTTTAAAAAATTAAGGGTTTTGTACTAGGAAGTGCCATAGATGTGTTTAATGTTAAATTATGGTCATTTGGGGTGGGCTAAATGTAAATTGAGGTTGGTTAATGAAAGTAATTGAAGAATTGAAAATTTAACCACAGGCAGCATTTTGCACACTAAGTTCTGTGTGCTTGGCAGCCCATAAGTTGAGCTACACAACTCCAATTGGTGTGAAACTAATTAAAAATAAAACATAAGACATAGCGCTAGAATTTTCATGGAGATACCCTGCTCAGAAAATGACCATAAACTGCCCTAAATGAACCTAGAAACTGGAAGCGAAATTCTGGAAATATGCAAATTGACCATATGAACAATAAAATTTGCAAGGCTATAACTTTCTCTAGAAAACCCCAATTTTGGTAATTCTTGAACCGATAGAAACCTAAAACAAAGTAGAACATTTCATATGAAGAACTTAAGGCCGAATTATGAACTTAACCCAATCAAATTGCTAAGCAAATTTGAGTCACCAAATCTGCCAAAATCTGGAAATTTGCAAATTGACTATATGAACAGTAAATTTCGTAAGGTCATAACTCTCTCTAGAAAACTCCAATTTAGGTGATTCTTGAACTAATAGAGACATAAAACATAGTAAAACATTTCTTATTGCAAGACTTGAAGCTTAATTATGAACTTAACCTAACCAAATTACGAAGCAAAGTTGAGTCAATAAATCTGCTAGAACATGAATAGTAACATAAACAGTAATATTTGCATGGCCATAACTTTCTCTAAAAATCTCTGATTTAGATGACTCTTAAACCAACGGAAACCTAAAATATATCAGAACATTTCATATAAAGAATTCAAGGCCAAATTATGAACTTAACTCAATCAAATTGTTGGACAAAGATAAGTCACCAAATCTGGCAGAATTAACCTACATGAATAGTAATCACTATTTTGGTTATAACTTAAGCTACACAACTCCGAATTAGGCAATTCAAAAAGGAAAATAAAGTTACGACCAAGATGAACAGTTTTCATGAAGAATAGGTCACCAAATTATGATTGAAACTAGGTAAAAATTGGGTTCAAAGCGTAGAGTACCAAGTTGTTGGCAAATTTCAAAACACTTTGAAATTTGCCAACCTAACTTAGGAAGGTATTAGACATTTATGAAATGAGTTTTCAGCAATAGTTAAGATGAATATTGATACATTATACTTGTGTATTTTCAATAGAAAAAGAGTTTGGGACAAACAAAGACAAGTAAGTAAAGATAAAGGAGTTCATTGTAGGTTTGTGCACAACTAACATTTTTTCTTTGTTTTAACCTTGTAAATTGATTTGAATGAGTTTATTTGAATGAGTTTGATTTGAATGAGTTTATTTTGAATGAGATATGGCTTTTCTCTTCCATTTGAGAAATTTATATGTTGCCACCCCTTTATGGGTTTTATGATGATTTGAATATGTTTATTGTTTTGCAAATGTGATTATTGATTTATAAACTCTTGAAAATTGTTTTGAAACCACAATTAACATGACAGTCCCTTTCGGATCTCCCTAGTAGTAACAGCTACTTGGGATTTGATATTTGATTATGATTATGTCCCCTATTAATAACGGTTAGTGGGGTGAGACTAGATGAGTACTCATTAACTAGCTAGCTCTTCCCTCATTAATAACGGTTAGTGAGGTTGAGATTGCTTTGTCATGGAGTACATCACGGCATTGATTGTGAAATTTTGTATTATGGTCTAAACTGTGTTATTATCAGCAACACTTACACATTGGGAATTATAATTTGTGAAACATGATTTCTTATTCAAAATGTACTTTCAATAAATGGTTGCCATGGACTAGAGATTATGGTGATGTTTTTATGATTATGCAAAAATGTGATTTTGTTATATTTTGACAATTGTGCTTTATTCTAAGTTTTAAAATTTTTAGTTGTGCACCACTCAATAATATACTCAGCGATAGCTTATTTATGCTGCCGCAGGTAAGGAAAAAGAGAAGGCTGCTGAGTGAGAGACTTAGAGCAGTTTTTGTATTGGTTGTGGATATTTACATTAGGTATACCCTTGTAATCCTTTTGATGTATTTTTTACCTATATGTATGGATGCACGGACATTGAGAAGTTTGTATTAAAGATGCATTTTGAGTTTGTAACATTAAGTTTACTTCCCCTAATGAATGTAAGACTTGAAATGTAAATGTATTAATATTTTGTTTGTGAAATGGATTGAAGTAAACCTTTTACTTAAGCTGCATTATGATTTCAACAGGTTATAAATATGGGTTTTATTAAAGTTTTAACCACCACCACCATGCAGTTTTCCACAAAATGGAAATGAAATAAAATGCTATGTTTTGTTTAAAATCCCTTGTAGTATATTTAATGGATTATCGGTAGGTGTAGTTTGGTAATTCATTAAGTATACTGCAGGAACATGTCATGCCTTACAAGGGATAAGGTGTGACACTACCTACTCTGGGTAAAGAATACATTGTATATAGTGATGCTTCTCACAATGGGTTAGGCTGTGTACTGATGCAAGACCGAAATGTCATTGCTTATGCATCACGTTAGCCGAAACCACATGAAAGAAACTATCCTACACATGACTTGGAGCTTGCTACCATAGTATTTGCTATTAAGATCTGGAGACACTATCTGTATGAGGAAAAGTGTTACATCTATACAGATCACAAAAGCTTAAAGTATTTAGGCACCTAGAAAGAGCTGAATTTGAGACAGAGTAGGTGGTTAGAGTTGATTAAAGATTATGACTGACTAATAAACTACCAGCCTGGGAGAGCAAATGTAGTAGCTGATGCTTTATGCCGTAAAATTATGGCAAGCTTAAGAGTTTCCCCTTTGTCTATGGTACATGAGTTGAGAGCACTGCATGCTAGTTTGGAGATAGATGATAGCTACTTAGCAAGTGAAACTAGTGCTGATTGATCAGATTAAAATAGCTACACAAAATGATGAAAAGTATCAGAAATTAATGGAAGAGACTCAGGTTGGTAAGAAACCAGGCTTTATAATGAATGATGATGGCTTACTGCTATACCAGGGCAGATTGTGCATTCCAAATGATGTAGAATTGCGACAAATTATTATGAAGGAAGTACATGAGTCTCCTTTTGTTATGCACCCTGGTGGAACCAAGATGTATAGTGTGACACCCCTTACCTGTTTACAGTGCAGCCGAGCATGATATGCCACACAGTATGCCAGAGCACCAAATCATATTTCCATTACAATTTACCCTTTTTAATTCATTTATTTAAAATTTTGATTAATCTGAATTTTTCGTAAATTTTATAGAAAATTTGGCAGAGTTCCGGTTGTAAATTGGAAAAACAGTTCTTCTGAATCTGTTAAAAACACTTCCAATATAATCATATTATCAATCTCAGTCAACTAGCAACTTATTTCCTCAATTTCTCAAATAACTTCAATATTTTAAAATTCAATTCATTTCATATCATACTCAACTCAATAAGAAATACTCACATTTATTACTGAACATGGTTTATAGATAATTACATCAAAACTTAATTACATGAGTTTATAATATACATGGTAAAATAAAAGTCTAATTATAAAAGTTTACAAAATACAAAATACCAAAAATAACCTAATGTCCTACTAATGCACTGCAAATTTGAGGTGACTCTAGACTCTGTGTGCAGATTTGACAATTCACCCGATCTGAGGTCTACTGGACTCCCCAGCTATGTCTCCAGTACCTGCCCGTGGCAAAAGTGACGCGCTAAGCAATTCTTCTTAGTAGTGCCAAAATAAAATAAAATAAAATAACTAAAATAAAATAAATATGCAGAATGTATATTTATATTTTTATGTAGACTTAATTTCTAGCATTTATTGCAGTATCATTCGATTAAAATTTGATAAGATTTATTTTAATTGCCCGAGTAACCTATACTAGTCGACTAGACTGGATAAACGGGTAAATTGGCACTGGGTACCAAGTACCTCGGACAATCACACCATCGGTCACATTGTGTCTCCCGGTGTGCAACAGAACAGCTAATAAGCTGTAATAATTATTAGGAATAAAACCCAAGCATAAAAACTCAATCAACATAGCCAAAGGCTATTTTATCACAGAATGGCACAAGAGGACATAAAACACAGAATGGCATGAAGTCATATGCTGTACTGCTAACAGAATCCTATTGGCATGCCAACCTATCCAAACCAATCATTCTAGGCATATTAGGGCATTTTACACAGTTAATGATTCAATTATTTATTTTTGCAATGTAAAGGTCACTATTCACTTGACTATTTTCACTCAAAAGTTGACTTTTTAAGTTATAATAATTTTGTTGAACCTAAGTTCACCAAAATATCACATTTTGGTTTATAAAAGTGTTGGCATTAGTTGCCAAACAATACTTAAAACCTATGGTGAATAATTCAGAAATTTCAGTTTTGAGTGTTATAATTCACTATTCCATTAGGCCATTCTACAATGAGAATTTGGCCAAATGTTCTTGATACAAATTGTTCCTTATTGTGTCTAGTTACATTTCCTTTTTTGAATCACTCCATTTGGAGTTTTGTAATTCAAGTTATGGCCTAAAAACCATAACTGGCCGTATTGCAAAGTTTCCAGATTTTCTGGATAGAACCAAATCTACAGTGTTTGTACACTGATTGCAAGTCTATTTTTGAACATGTTATGATTAGATTTTGGGTTTGGTTCTATATGAAAGTTGTAGGTCTATGTCTTAGCTTTCTGTTGGTAAAATTTCATATCAATCTGACCTTTCTACACTGAGTTATGACCAAATGAATAAACATTGTTTATTTGATTATTTTGCCCAAGCAGAATGCAGGTCACCTAGATTAGGGCAATCTTTAGGTCAACTTGATTTAGTTTTATGCATAGGGTTTCTTCACCAAAGTTGTGCCATTATGTGTCTAGTTTCATGTACAATTGGTCTTGCACCAATTAAACCTACACAACTCCAGTTATTGCAACCCAAACCTGCTGGACTCACACTCAGTCCTGTAGGACACTAAAGGCAGCATACCTAGCTTCAATTCTCATGACACAAACCACTTCATTTCTTAATTACACATAGCCAAATGGTTACTAATTGACTATTAAAACTTACTTTCACCATTACATGAACAAAGTCTCAAGTTTGTGTCCAAACCCTAACTTTTCCATTTCAAATTCAGCATTTGGTTACATTTCATTATCGTACTCAAGAGACTAATGCTAAGGGCAGCCATACTACCATTTTAGTTTCATGAAATCTTCAAAACCCTACCAAATCCAAGGCTGCCTAAATTTTAAGAAGGGCATATGCGTGATATTTATTTCATTTTCTTGTAAATTTTACATTCAATTCACTCCTTTAACATGAATTAAAAGAAAAAGAGTAAGTTTGGTCACTAACCTTTAATGAAGTAAATTCCAAGCTTATCAATGCTCCTCCTTTCTACTTCCTTTTGCTGTCTTTAGCTTGCCCAAGATGTGTGGATAATTTTTTGTGAAGACAAAGATGGGTTTTATGGTGAAAAGCTTAAAAAAAAATCAAGGTGGAATTGAACAAAAATGGTGGAAGGCTTTAGGAAGGAATTTCGGCCACCATGAAAGAAGAAGAAGATGAAATGATTTTGGCCTTCTTTGTCTCTTAAAATGAGTTTATTTAATTCTCATTGGTGGGAGGGTTTTTAATGAGGTCATGCTTATGTCATTATTTGACTTTTATTTCATTATTTTTTTTATTTTGTTTTTCTTCCATACTTCCTTTACTTATTTTTAATAGATTTTTCATCAATATTTGTTCATATTTTATGTCATATAATACACTTACATAAATGGACAAGTTGGTCAAAAATCATCTCTAAAGACGAAATGACCAAAATGCTCTCCATTTGGCTTAACGAGCTAAAATTGTGTGTACCAATTGATTAAATTTTCCTTGTGTTTTCTTAACATTTTTTTTTGTCATTGGAACCCCAATAATCCTTCCTTAAGGTCCCAAAAATTATTTCATGAATTTTTCCCCGGGTCTAGGGTTGCTAATGGCCTTCACCGTCACTTCCCTTTCGGGTCACTCATCACTAGGGTTATGGCTCATTTAACCTTAATACATTTCATTCCTAAAAATTTCCCTTGATTTCTCTGATCATTATTTGGTTTATTTATAACTCCTCACTTTAGTCTAATTATAATTTCAAATATTCTATCTACCCGGACCGACATTGATCACCAGAATAGTAGACTGTACGGACTAGCTAAAGTGAGGATGTTACATATAGAACCGTGAAAGAGCATTATTGGTGTAGCGGGATGAAGAAAGATATAGCAGAGTTTATAGCCAAAATGCTTAACTTGTTAGCAAGTAAAGGCAAAACATCAAGTGCCAGCTGGCCCATTGCCAGTACCTGAGTGGAAATGGGAAAGAATCACGATGGACTTTGTGATGGGACTTTTGAGAACACAAAGGAACCATGATGCAGTGTGAGTCATTGTAGACAAATTAACCAAGTCTACTCACTTTTTGCCTGTGAGAATGGATTATAGCTTGGATAGATTGGCTAAATTGTACCTAAATGAGATACTGAGACTTCATGGGGTGCCGGTATCGATTGTGTCAAACAGAGACCCAAGGTTCACTTCTAGATTCTGGGGTAATTTGCAGAGAACCCTAGGAACTAGATTGAACTTCAGTACGACATTCCATCCACAAATAGACGACCAATCTGAGAGGGCGATTCAGATATTGGAGGATATGTTATGGGCTTGTGTGATTGAATTTGAAGGTAGTTAGGACACACACTTGCGTTTGATTGAGTTTGCTTACAATAACAGCTATCAATCAAGCAATGGGATGCCTCCATATGAAGCCTTGTATGGTAGGAAGTGTAAAACACCTCTGTGTTGGGATGAAATGGGTGAAAGGAAGCTGATAGGCCCTGAGATTATTCAACAGACAGAGGAGAAGGTTAAACTTATTAGAGATCGACTCAAGGCTACATCAGACCGGCAGAAGTCCAATATTGATTTGAAGAGGAGAGATATTGAGTACCCAGTGGGTGACAAGGTATTTCTCAAGGTTTCTCCTTGGAAGAAGATTATGAGATTTGGCAGAAAGGGGAAACTGAGTCCTCACTTCATTGGACCATATGAGGTTATGGAGAGAGTGGGTCCTCTGGCATACAAATTGGCACTACCTCCAGAATTAGAAAAGATACATAATGTCTTCCATGTGTCTATGTTGAGGAGGGATAGATCAGACCCATCTTATGTTCTACCTATTGAGGAGATTGAGGTAAATCCAGACCTCACTTATGAAGAAGATGTTAGTAGTATGCCCTAGAGCATATCATTTATTATGTATCTAGTACATATTTTATTAATAAAAAGCAATTTCACTTTTCCGTTTACATAATGTATTTATGTGTAATAGAAAAGGTCCATTGATATTTTGTTAGAAATTCGATTCTTAAGTTGTTAAGAATATGAGTGACAGTATTTCTAGTACAAAGTATCATAAATTGGTTCACAATCGAGGATACTTCACACTGGACATGACTTATCCAGAAATATTATAATCATGTTTATTCCCAAGTTATTTATATGAGATGTAAATAAGATGGAATGGTGAGTCTCATGCTATATAACAAACATGATAGGCACTTATGCATGATAAATAGGCCGAATCAGTGGCACTTATGACAAGCACATGGAGTTTACTTGTCACACCTTACCCCTCTTTAAGGCATAACATGATCTCGTAGAATACCTAATGAACTATCGAACTTCACCTACCGATAACTCATTAAGAACCCTACAAGGGATTTTAAAATCATTTTCTTACTTTTAAGAAGTGGTGAGCATTTTCTAATAGGTATTAAAACATTTAATTAGAGTTTGAAAAGTAGTTAAATTTTTTTTGTCCATTTTTATTTTTTTCGCAAATTTTAGGAAAATTTTCGCAGAGTGCTGTCTGTATTTTGATAAAACAGTTCTTTAAATACCTGAGTGAAACACTTCTAATGATTTATCTCATCAACTGAACCTCTATCATAACAAATTTCAACATCATTTCTCAACTTCCAAAATTCAAATCCATAATTTCCAATTCAAAGATCATCCAAAATAATACTAAGTAATTTCATTCAAATTAAAACAAAATACTTTCACTCACATTTCCTTAAAGATAAACAATTTACATACATCAATCCAAGATTTACATTAGAAAAATCCAACTAATATTATTACAAACTTTATACAACTGCTCATGACCAGTTCTGCTTGTACATACATTTACATATATCAAAATAAGTATTACAATTAGGGTATAAAATATACTCGATAGAAATTCATAGAAGGTGGCTCCACAATCCTCAGTAGCTCACTCTGCTACTCCTCTAGTCTCTATATCTACGGCAGTAATAACAGCCATCGCTGAGTACTATGACTCAGTGGTGCACAACATACTAAAATAACCTTTATGCAGAATTTAAATCATACTTATTCAAAAATTAAACTGAACGGGAGATATAAATTCAAAACATGACTTATAAAATTTTAATCCAAACAATTTCATTTCGAAAGTGTCAAAATAAATTTCATCAAAACACACAGTTATATCATGCCGTTCGAAACAATAATCATCACAATAGCCAGAGGCTTACGAGAAGTCACATCACAAGGCTAGCTAGCTCAAATATATGAATATCCATTCAATTTCTTCTTCTACTGGCACACACCTAAACACTTCAGCCAGAGAAGGAATCAAAATTCGAAATTTATTTCCCCCACTAGTCATGCTAGTGAGGCATTCGAATATAAGGTCATGACACTATGGTTTCAAAACTGTCTTAACAAACACAAATAAGTATTTTGGGGTTACTATTCACTAACCTATTCAAGTTAATTTGTTGACTTTCTAATACTTAATAGGTATGGGAATTCTAATTTCACCCACATACCATATTTTAGTTACCTAATTTGTTAGTTTTGGTTCTTTTCTCAAATTTTAAGTCTTTTAGGCAAAATTTCAAATTTTCAGTTTTGGTGTCCTGTATTATACTATTCCATTCGTCATGTTGCTGTTAGAATTTGGCTAAGTTTTCTTCATAGAAGTTGTTCCTTATTGTCTTAACTTTATTTCCTTTTTTGAGTCACTCCATTTGGAGTTTTGTAGCTCAAGTTATAGCCATTTGAACATGGCTTGCCGGATTGGTCTAACCCAGATTTTCTGGGCACCAACTTGGTTCTGGCAGTTTTAGTTCACTAAATTTAGGTGGCTAAATAACTTGGTTAAGGGCATAATTTGGACTTGTGTTCTTCATGAAAGTTGTAGGGCTGTATCTTAGATTTCTACTGGTAAGATTTCAGGTCATTTGGACCTGCCTAGCCCAAGTTATGGCCAAATGAACAAACACTGGTCATTTGGTCATTTTTGTACAGGTCAGATTGCCTAATCCGGATTTGGCCAATTTGTTCACAAAGTTATGGCCACTTTCTGGGCATGATTCCTAAATGAAAAATGTGCCATTTTGTGTCTAGTTTCATTCCTGATTAGCCTCACACCAATTGGGTTGGTAAATCTTCAGTTTTGGTCTCTGGAAGGGACCTTTGTCATGCTTCCTGGAGAATGACCATATCCAATCCGAATTTCAATTTGGTTCTAACACTTCCTACACATCACAATTGGTTATACATGACTATTTTTCAACTTAGGTAAGGTCAAACACATCATTTTGCTAATTCTCACATTTTTCCTCCCAAAACCCTAGGTGCCAAAACCCTAATTTTCATGCTTAGCTCAATTCATGCAATTTAAACATACAAATCACCTATACAACATTAATTCACCAAGATTTCATGTTTAACCTAACTAAATACCATCAAACTCTAGTTAGTCACATGTTGATAGAATTTTATAGGGTTCTGGATAGGTATGATTTTTCATGTTTTCATGTAATTCTAACTACTTTAATCTTAATTTTATACTTATAATTCAATTAAAGTTAAGAGTGAGAGAGCTTACCTCTTATGAAGTTTTCCTATCTTCTTGCTTCCTCAAGTTTTCCTCTAATTCTTTCTTCTAAACTTCTTACCAAGGCTTAATTACTAATTTTTCTCAAGAAAATTAGGGAATTTAAGGGTGAAATTAGGATTTAGAAAAGCTTATCATAAGCTTTCATGGAGGAAAATGAAGAAATGATAGAGAAAGATGAGAGGGATGGGCGGCCAAGGAAAAAAATGAAGACTTAATTAATTTTTTTTTTCTTTTAATTGTCTTTTAAGTCATAAATTGTCTCAACTTTTCTTAATTTAAAAATTATCATTATAGTGTCATCCATGATGTCATGGAAGGTGATGTCATAAACTTTTTCTTTTTTTTTTTTATTTTTCTTTTGCAGTTATTTTTCCATTAGTTCTTTAATTTAATTCCTGATTCCAAAATTTTCTTTTCTTGGATTTTATTGGACAATTAGGTTAGGAGTCAACTTTAGGGTAAATTGACCAAATTGCCTCTCGCTGGTTTGATCCTGTTTGCTAGTTATTCAATATATCTTCCGGATCCCTGACCTAATTATTTGGCCTGCTTAACAATTCTTTTTCGTGATTTTCTCTTTTCCACTGTGTTCACAATAGTCCTAAGGACCACGGCGTCACATTTTATGGTTCGAAATTCGAGTTTAAATTGACCTCATAGTCCTTCCCAAGAAGGTCACCCATCGCTGTGACTCTCGGCTCATTTAACTTCTTATGTTCTGTTTTTCTTATTTATACTTAACTAATTGACAATTACTAATTATTTGTGTTCAGGGCTTATCTAGTTGTCTTAGATGTGGTTCTAATCCTTTTAATTATTCAGACTGACACTGGTCATCGGAATAGTAAAATTTACCAAGCTATACAAATAGGGGTGTTACAATTCTTACCCCTTTAAAATAAATTTCATTTCGAAATTTTACCTGGTATCAATTTCTGAATAGCTGTGGATGCTGTCTCCTCATTTCCTCCTCTTGTTCCCAAGTAGCTTCTTGGCTCGAATGATGGTTCCACAGCACTTTCACTAATGGTATCTGCTTGTTCCATAGCTGCTTCACCTCATAAGCCAGAATCTCTATGGGTTCTTCCTCATATGTGAGGCCTGGATTCACTTCAATTTCTTCTACTGGTAGTGCATGAGATGGGTCTGATCGATACCTCCTCAACATAGACACATGAAAGACATTATGTATCTTCTCCAACTCTGGAGGTAGTGCCAAACAATATGCCAAAGGACCCACTCTCTTGAGAACCTCATATGGCCCAATAAAATGAGGACTCAGTTTCCCCTTTGTGCCAAATCTCATAATTCTCTTCTAAGGGGAACCCTTGAGGAATACTTTGTCACCCACTGCATACTCAATATCCCTTCTCTTCAAATCAATATAGGACTTCTGATGGTCTGATGTAGCCTTGAGTCGGTCCCTGATTAATCTAATTTGCTCTTCAGTTTGTTGAACAATTTCTGGCCCAATCATCTTTCTTTCACCTACTTCATCCCAACACAACGGGGTTCTACATCTTCTGTCATACAAAGCTTCATATGGAGGCATCTCAATGCTTGATTGATAGCTGTTGTTGTAAGCAAACTCAATCAAAGGCAAGTGTGTATCCCAACTGCCCTCAAATTTAATCACACAAGCCCGTAGCATGTCCTCTAAGATCTGAATTACCCTTTCAGACTGGCCATCAGTCTGTGGGTGGAATGCCATACTGAAGTTTAATCTAGTTCCTAGGGCTCTTTGAAGACTACCCCAGAATCTAGAAGTGAATCTATGATCTGTTAGTAGTATGCCCTAGAGCATATCATTTAGTATGTATCTTGTATATATTTTTATTAATAAAAGGCATTTCCACTTTTTCGTTTACATAAGATATTTATGTGTAATATAAAAGGTCCATTGATATTTTGTTAGAAATATTATTCTTAAGTTGTTAAGAATATGAGTGACAATATTTCTAGCATGAAGTATCATAAATAGGTTCACAATCGAGGATACTTCATAATAAGGACATGACTTATCCAGAAAGATTGTATTCATGTTTGTTCCCAAGTTATTTATATGAGATATAAATAAGATGGAATGGTGAGTCTCATGCCATATAACAAACATGATAGGCACTTATAAATGATAAGTAGGCGAACGGTGATACTTATGACAAGCACATGGAGTTTACTCTTGTCAATGTTTTGTCATAAATCATATCAGTGCATATAATCTTTAGACCTGAGATAGCACAGTTATCTTGTATATAGGTAGTTTGAGTTTGATACTGCTTTCATACTTGTACTGTGTATGGGTATATGGGCATGTGTTGGCTCCTACTAGTTATATATGGAGGTAGGTGTTGATCAAGATGGAATCTGTTCCTCCAAGTAAATAGAGATAAAATCCTATGTTCATTTAATTGTTCTTGATGTTTCAAGTTCCTGGCCAGGACAGATAGATTTATTAAGAAAAGAGTTTCTGATGAGAAAATCTTTTTAATCAAGAACTGGAATTAAAAGAGAACATAATATTCATAGCAAATGGAGTTTGACATAAACCATGACTCCAGCTTGAGTTGGGATTTTGTAACAGAGAGATTCTAGTGCATGGCAACATATGATTATAGGTTCATTTAAGGTAAACCTTATTACTAATTAGGTGGCTATGGCATGCTATGCTAGGTGTTAACCATGGTCTATGAGGTTCATAAAATGATTTAGAGAAATCATTTATGGTAAGAAAGAGTTCTGATGATATTAAGAGTTGATATCATGTCTCATTGCCAATTAGTGATGAGCCTAGTAAGTCACACACATACACAAGTTATCACCTATTTAAATATGATTTAATTAATTAATCAAAGAGTTTAATTGATTAATTAAATAGGTTTGGTTTGCAATTAAATTGCAAAGTCCCTGGCATGACTTGAAACCAAATCTAGATTATTGGATGTGTATTATAAATTAAATTTATATTTAAAGTGTTTAAATATGAATTTAATTAATGAGAAATTAATTAATAGAGATTAATTAATTAATTTATATTTGATATAAATTAATTAGAAGAAGAAAAATAATTATTTTGGGTTGAGAACTCAAAATTAAGACACAGGGGCATTTTGGTCATTTTGCAGTGTGACACGTGGCACCATGAGATGGTGACACATGGGATTACACATAAGCTTGCCAAATGTTTTTTTTAATCATGTAAGATGATTAAAATCAAGATTACATATAGGTTTGACACTTGGCACAATATGATTGGGTCACTTAAACCTAGAGCTAATCAAAGGGTGACATGTGGCAAGGGTTTAATGTGTTAACCTAGCTATTTAAGTGTTGTTATGAGAAAATAAAATACAACCAGCAGCCACACTCCTTGGTCACGCCATTTTGCAGCCCTCCCTCTATTCTTCTTCATCTCTCATCAATTCAAAGAGATTAGCCATCAATCTCTTAAATTAAGAACACTAAAAATTGTTTCTAGTGTCCTGTTTATATCTCTAATCTCTTAAAAGGCAGAACTTGAATTTCTAATTAATAGAAAAGGCTTTAGAAGCTGTTCAAGGGCTGCCATAGGTGTTCTTGGAGTGGACAAACTAGAGGGACAACATCTGGTGTCCTGAAGACGAATCTCAAAGGCGCAGACACGCTGCAGTGCATCAAGAGGTTAGTGTAATCGTTCTTGATTTAATCTAGGGTTCTAAAATTAATCTGATTAATTTTAAAATCTTAAATGGCAAATACAGATCCAAAAACATATTAAAAGAGTTTTAATATATTGTTTATCATTGAAATCAAATAGATAAAAATAAATCTTGCATGATGCATGTGACCCTAGGTGAAAATTTTTGAATTCAATGGTATAAACTTGTGTTTTTCACGCTTAAGTTAATTCAATTGGTATCAGAGCCACTATATTTGCCATTTAGATTGTTGATTACATGATTTAATTGTGTGATTTGATCATGAGATGATTGATCCATTGCTGGTTGGATCAAGAGGTGTGGCGGCTTGCTTGATGAACTCCAACATGGTGCGCATGGCTTGGGAAGATCATGGTGCGCATGGTTGTTATTAAATTCTGCAATTGTTACATGATGAAAGGTTCATCATATGGCTAATTAAAATGTTTAATTAGGATTTTTAATCACACAATTAAATTATGATTCAAATCAGAATTTTAAAAATTGTTTAAATGTGATTCAAATCTGAATTTTAAAAGTTGTTTGAATGTGATTCAAATCTGAATTTTCAAAGTTGTTTGAATCATATTTAAATATGATTTTTAAAATTGATTGAATAAAATTCAGATATGAATTTTAAAAAAAATATTTGAATGTGATTCAAATCTGATTTTTTAAAAAATGTTTGAATGTGATTCAAATCCGAATTTTTAAAGTTGTTTGAATCATATTCAAATCTGAATTTTTTAAGTTGTTTGAATGAGATTCAAATCTGAATTTTTAAATTTATTTGAATCATATTCAAATCTGGATTTTTAAGTTGAATATGAGATATTCAATTTAATTTAAGTATGTATGTTTTATTTAATTGTTAAATAGTGATATGCATGATGGATGATCATGGACTATAAAAGACCAATGTGATTGGATTTATTTCTTTTATGTTTCTTTGGGATTGTAAATTAATTAATTTATTTAAAATTTTTTTTGGGCATGTATTATTAAGTTTGTAATAATTTTTGGGTTGTAATTTCATTTATTTAAGTTCTTATAAATTCGCCTTGGTATGCCAAGGATTACTATGTAATATTGGATTGCAAGAAGTTCAAGGAGGTCAAGAGCATTGGTGGGACCAGTGGGAGGAATTCAAGATCAAGTGTTGATTATGTACTCCTTCAGCAACTCTTGTAAAATGAATGAATGAAATGCACCTAGGAATGCCCTGATTCAATTCTTGGTGGCTCAGAATTGAATCCCTTAGAAAGTCCATGATCATACCATATTTACTGCTTATCCATGAATGCATGAGATGTATGGGAATGTATGCAATTATATGATATATGCATGCTAAATGGATAATGTGCAAAGTGAGACCTTAATAGTAAATAGAATGACTATAAAATCTTCCAAACAAATGATTAAGTTGGAAATGCTATAATTAAAGTAATTATAACATAGGCCCTCCATTGGGGCAATTATTTTAAGTAATTTTAAATAGTTGCATAAGATGCAATTTATTTAAGATATTTTCTTAAGAATAATTGTTAAGCATGAGATGTTGTAAATATGTAAATGGTTTAGTGGCCAATATTGGATGTACCTGAGGACATTAAAATTATTTGCATAATTCGGCTCAATGGGATCAACTTAACTAATGCAAGATAAGTCAATAATGGATGTACCTGAGATTTTGAGCATTAGGGGCTAGATAAAGGATTGAACCTCACATGAGATGTGATGGGCAAAGAGTTGCTCACTTATAGTTTATTGTAATTCCAATAATGGATGTACTTGAGGATGATCAATAGAATTATAAGAATTCAATCACCCACTAGAAATCCATCCAACTAGGATTTCCGTTTTCTACTTTGGAAGTGTAGGATTCGCTAAGTTAGTGGGAGGACCAATTTGATTAAAAGACCATAATCATTTTGGTTAATTACATGATACATTTACTAATTAATCTGGTTATTTTCTGCAGTTAATTTTCTGATAAAAATGAGCACAAAACAACCACCACCATCCAATATCCTTGCAAGCATACTTGATCACAATAGGTTGACAGGACCTAACTGTCATCCGATTGACTAAGAAATTTGAAACTTGTCCTGAACCTTGAACATATAGGATATGTTCTAGATTCAAATGTTCCTGGTCCCTTACCTCCAGAGGCCACACAAGAGGAACATGAAACTTTTGACAAGTGGAAGGAGCATGATATGAGAGCTAAGTGTTACATGCTTGCTTCCATGAGTAATGAGTTACAGAAGCAACATGAGAACATGCAGAGTGCGAGTGAGATCCTCCTTCACCTACAAGAGTTGTATGGTGAGCACAGTAGGAATGCTAGGTATGAGATATCTAGGCAGCTGTTCCGCATGAGGATGTCTGAGGGACAGAATGTTGGGGATCATGTCCACAAGATGATTCGGCTGATTGAGCAGTTAGAATATCTTGACTTCAACATGGATTTCTAACTACAGACGGATTTGATCCTTCAGTCCCTTCTTTAGTCTTTTGGGAATTTTGTGACAAATTTCCATATGACTAAACAGGAATGCACCTTAGCTGGTTTACTCAACATGCTGGTTATTGCCCAAAAGAATATGCCAGGCAATAAAGGGAAAGAGATAGCTTTGGTTGCATCTTCTTCTGCTGGAAAATCCAACAAGAAGAAGGGCAATAAGAAAAAGAAACCTCAGATTCCTGGTCCTTCAAAGAAAATAGCTAAACAGAAAGGGAAGACCAAAGCTGACAAAGGCAAAGGAAAGTGTTTCCACTGCCAATAGGAAAGTGTTTCCATTGCCAATAGGAAAGTGTTTCCATTAGCCAGAGTATAGCAATCTAAATGAATGCAATGCCATGGTGAAAACCAACTCAAGTTCAAAATATATTTGGCACTTAAGGTTATGTCATGTTGTAGAAGATAAGATTGCAAAATTGGAGAAAATGGGGATTCTATCCTCATTGGGCTCTGAGCCTACTCCAACTTGTGAATCTTGCCTTCAGGGCAAAATGACTAGATCACCCTTTGTTGGACAGGGGCTAAGAGTTGAAAATATTTTGGAGCTAATACATAGTGATGTATGTGGTCCATTTAAAGAAATGGCTAGAGGGGGTTTTCATTATTTTATTACCTTTACTGATGAGAAATCAAGGTTTGGGTATTTGTATTTGATGAAATACAAACATGAATCTTTTGAAAAGTTCAAAGAATTTAAATCTGAAGTAGAAAATCAAACAGGAAAGAATATTAAAGCTCTTCGATCAGATCGTGGAGGTGAATATTTGAAATCTTGAATTTGATGAATACTTGAGAGAGCATAGCATTGTTTCTCAGCTGACTCCTCCAGGAACGCCATAGCTGAATGGTGTATCTGAAAGGAGAAATCGTACCCTATTGGATATGGTACGTAGTATGATGAGCTATACTGATATGTCAATCTCCTTTTGGGGATTTGCATTAGAATCAGCTTTGTATATTCTGAATAGGATTCCATCAAAATCAGTCTCTTCCACACCTTATGAGATATGGCATGGAAGAAAACCAAGTCTTAAGCATGTTAAGATTTGGGGTTGTCCAGCTTATATCAAAAAGCTGAACACTGATAAATTGGAGACCAGATCAGAAAAAAGGTTGATTTTTTGGATATCCAAAAGATGGTTTTGGATTTTTTTTTTATTTGCCTACTTCACAAAAAGTTGTGATAAGTAGAGCTGCCACATTTCTTGAACAACAGTTTGTTCAAGAAGGAGGCAAAGGAAGGCAAATAGAGTTAGAATTGGAGAATTCTGACCAACCAACAGATCAGATGGATATAGATCCATCTAGTCAACCAATACCCGTTGATGAAACATCTACAGCTGTTCCTCGTAGAACAACCAGGGTATCTCACCCACCAGTGAGATATGGTTTTCTTCATGAAGAAGAACAAGAGTTGTCTACTCATGAAGAAGTAGATCATGGAGATGATCCACTTACCTATGAAGAAGCTATATCAGATATAGACTCTTCAAAATGGATTGATGCTATGAAATCCAAGATTGATTCCATGTATAAGAATCAAGTTTGGGATCTTGTTGACCCACCTGAAGGTATTGTACCTATAGGGAACAAATGGGTTTTCAAGAAGAAAATTGGTTCTGATGGAAAGGTAGAGACCTATAAAGCAAGGCTAGTAGCGAAAGGGTTTCTCCAAAGGCAAGGAATCGACTATGAGGAGACTTTCTACTTTGTTGCCATGCTTAAATCAATTAGGATTTTATTAGCAATAGCTGCATACTATGATTATGAGATTTGGCAGATGGATGTCAAAACAGCATTTCTCAATGGATACATTGAAGAAAACATTTTCATGGAACAACCTAAGGGTTTTGAATCCCAAAATGGTTCCAAGGTATGCAAGCTAAAGCGATCCATTTATGGGTTGAAACAAGCTTCGAGGAGTTGGAACATCCGTTTTGATGAAGCCATTAAATCCTTTGGTTTTATCAAAAATGAGGATGAGCCATGTGTATATAAGAAGGTTAGTGACAGTGCTATCACTTTCCTTGTCTTATATGTGGATGACATACTATTGATGGGTAATGACACAGGTATGTTGACGACTATAAAGGTATGGTTGTCAAATACATTCTCCATGAAAGACTTAGGGGGGGCAACCTATATTCTTGGGATTCGCATCTATAGAGATAGAGCGAAAAGAATAATTGGTTTATCCCAAAGTCTATACTTGGAAAAGGTGTTAAAGAGGTTTAACATGCTTGATTCCAAGAGAGGATTGTTACCAGTGAGACATGGTATCCACCTTTCTAAAGAGATGTCTCCAAAGACACCTGAAGAAAGAGATAAGATGGCCAGGATTCCATATGCTTCGGCTATTTGAAGTTTAATGTATGCAATGTTGTGTACTAGGCCGGATATCACATATGCTGTTAGTTTGACTAGCAGGTATCAATCCAATCCAGGTTTGGAACACTGGATAGCTGTCAAGAATATTCTTAAGTACTTGAGAAGAACTAAGGATTTATTCTTGATTTATGGAGGTGGAGACTTGCAATTGGATGGTTATACTGATTCTGATTTCCAATTAGATATCGATGATAGAAAGTCTACCTCTGGATATGTGTTCATTTGTAATGGAGGTGCAGTCAGTTGGAAGAGTTCCAAATAAAGGCACGATTGCAGATTCCACTACAGAGGTGAGTATATTCTCGCATTAGATGCTGCAAAGGAAGCTGTTTGGATAAAGAAGTTCGTGACAGAACTTACAGTAGTTCCTTCCATTGAGTCAGCAGTTCCACTACACAGTGACAATAATGGAGCAGTCATACAGGCTAAGGAACTAAGGTCTCACTAGAAATCCAAACACATAGAAAGGCGCTACCACATTATCAGAGAAATAGTTGGGTGATGCGATGTAGCCATGCAGAAAATAACATCAGCTAAAAAAATCCTGCTGATCCATTCACTAAGCTTTTGTCATAAGTTTAGTTAGATCGACATCTTGAGAAGATGGGTCTAAGGTATTGTAATGAATGGCTCTAGTGCTAGTGGGAGATTGTTAGTAGTATGCCCTAGAGCGTATCATTTAGGATGTATCTTATATATATTTTTATTAATAAAAGGCATTTCAACTTTTCCGTTTACATAAGATATTTATGTGTAATATAAAAGGTCCATTGATATTTTGTTAGAAATATTATTCTTAAGTTGTTAAGAATATGAGTGACAATATTTCTAGCACGAAGTATCATAAATAGGTTCACAATCGAGGATACTTCATAATAAGGACATGACTTATCTAGAAAGATTGTATTCATGTTTGTTCCCAAGTTATTTATATGAGATATAAATAAGATGGAATGGTGAGTCTCATGCCATATAACAAACATGATAGGCACTTATAAATGATAAGTAGGCCGAACCAGTGACACTTATGACAAGCACATGGAGTTTACTCTTGTCAATGTTTTGTCATAAATCATATCAGTGCATATAATCTTTAGACCTGAGATAGCACAGTTATCTTGTATATAGGTAGTTTGAGTTTGATACTGCTTTCATACTTGTACTGTGTATGGGTATATGGGCATGTGTTGGCTCCTACTAGTTATATATGGAGGTAGGTGTTGATCAAGATGGAATCTGTTCCTCCAAGTAAATAGAGATAAAATCCTATGTTCATTTAATTGTTCTTGATGTTTCAAGTTCCTGGCCAGGACAGATAGATTTATTAAGAAAAGAGTTTCTGATGAGAAAATCTTTTAATCAAGAACTGGAATTAAAAGAGAACATAATATTCATAGCAAATGGAGTTTGACATGAACCATGACTCACTTTGAGTTGGGATTTTGTAACAGAGATTCTAGTGCATGGTAACATATGATTATAGGTTCATTTAAGGTAAACCTTATTACTAATTGGGTGGCTATGGCATGCTATGCTAGGTGTTAACCATGGTCTATGAGGTTCATAAAATGATTTAGAGAAATCATTTATGGTAAGAAAGAGTTCTGATGATATTAAGAGTTGATATCATGTCTCATTGCCAATTAGTGATGAGCCTAGTAAGTCACACACATACACAAGTTATCACCTATTTAAATATGATTTAATTAATTAATTAAAGAGTTTAATTGATTAATTAAATAGGTTTGGTTTGCAATTAAATTGCAAAGTCCCTGGCATGACTTGAAACCAAATCTAGATTATTGGATGTGTATTATAAATTAAATTTATATTTAAAGTGTTTAAATATGAATTTAATTAATGAGAAATTAATTAATAGAGATTAATTAATTAATTTATATTTGATATAAATTAATTAGAAGAAGAAAAATAATTATTTTGGGTTAAGAACTCAAAATTAAGACACAGGGGCATTTTGGTCATTTTGCAGTGTGACACGTGGCACCATGAGATGGTGACACGTGGCACCATGAGATGGTGACACGTGGCACCATGAGATGGTGACACATGGGATTACACATAAGCTTGCCAAATGTTTTTTTTAATCATGTAAGATGATTAAAATCAAGATTACATATAGGTTTGACACTTGGCACAATATGATTGGGTCACTTAAACCTAGAGCTAATCAAAGGGTGACATGTGGCAAGGGTTTAATGTGTTAACCTAGCTATTTAAGTGTTGTTATGAGAAAATAAAATACAACCAGCAGCCACACTCCTTGCTCACGCCATTTTGCAGCCCTCCCTCTATTCTTCTTCATCTCTCATCAATTCAAAGAGATTAGCCATCAATCTCTTGAATTAAGAACACTAAAAATTGTTTCTAGTGTCCTATTTACATCTCTAATCTCTTAAAAGGCAGAACTTAAATTTCTAATTAATAGAAAAGGCTTTAGAAGCTGTTCAAGGGCTGCCATAGGTGTTCTTGGTGTGGACAAGCTAGAGGAACAACATCTGGTGTCCTGAAGATGAATCTCAAAGGCGTAGACACACTGCAGTGCATCAAGAGGTTAGTGTAATCGTTCTTGATTTAATCTAGGGTTCTAAAATTAATCTGATTAATTTTAAAATCTTAAATGGCAAATACAGATCCAAAAACATATTAAAAGAGTTTTAATATGTTGTTTATCATTGAAATCAAATAGATAAAAATAAATCTTGCATGATGCATGTGACCCTAGGTGAAAATTTTTGAATTCAATGGTATAAACTTGTGTTTTTCACGCTTCCGTTTCTTCATGATCTCTGTCGGATACAATGGATACTGGCACTCCATGCAGTCTTACTATCTCATCAATATACAACTTGGCCAATCTTTCGAAATTGTAGTCCATCTGGACTGGCAGAAAATGAGCTGACTTGGTTAGTCTGTCAACAATGACCCATACTGCATCATGACTCTTCTGTGTCCTCGAAAGTCGCATAACAAAATCCATTATTATTCTCTCTTATTTCCATTCTAGTACTGGTAGTGGATGTAACAAACCAGCTGGTACTTGATGCTCTGCTTTCACTTGCTGACAAGTTAGGCATTTGGAAATAAACTATACCACATCTCTTTTCATACCCATCCACCAGTAATGCTCCTTTAGCCCTCTATACATTTATGTGCCACCAGGGTGCATGGCAAAAGGAGACTCATGTGCTTCCTTCAAAATGATCTGCCTCAAATTAACATCATTAGGAACACACATTCTGCCTTGGTGTAGCAGTAGACCATCATCTCTTATTGAGAATTCTGGTTTCTTGCCCTGCCGGACTTCTTCTAACGACACGATACTTCAAATCATCTTTGACGACCATTACGATATGATCAATCAACACTGGCTGTACATGCCATGTAACTGCTGTCTGCCCCTCACCATTAATCTCTATGCTGGCATGTAATGATCTCAACTCATATACCATAGACAAAGGAGTAACCCGTAAACTTGCCATAGTCTTGCAACTTAAGGCGTCAGCCACAAAATTAACTTTTCCTGACTAATAGTCTATCAGACAGTCATAGTCTTTTATCAACTCTAACCATCTCCTCTGTCTCAAATTTAACTCCTTCTAAGGGCCAAGATACTTTAAACTCTTATGATCTATGTAGATGTAGCACTTCTCCCCATACAAATAGTGTCTCCAAGTCTTAAGAGCAAACACAATAGCTGCAAGCTCTAAGTCATGTGTTGGATAATTCCTCTCATGTGGTTTCAGCTGGCGTGATGCATAGGCAATGACATTTCGATCTTGCATCAATACACAACCTAACCCATTGTGAGAAGCATCACTGTAAACTGTGTATTCTTTACCCGAAGTAGGTAAAGTCAAGACTGGAGCCTTAGTCAAATATCTCTTCAATTCATTAAAACTCTGCTGGCATTTGTTCGTCCACTGAAATTTCACATCTTTTTGAAGTAATTTGGTTAATGGAGATGCCAACATGGAGAGTCCCTTCACAAATCGACGGTAGTATCCAGCTAAACCCAAAAAACTGCAAATCTCCATGATATTTCTGTGCGGCCTCCAATTAAGGACAGTTTTTATCTTGCTTAGATCTACCTTGATGCCCTCTACTGATACTACGTGCCCCAAGAAGGATATTTCCTTCAGCCAAAATTCACACTTTGATAATTTAGCGTATAGCTGTTTCTCCCTCAAAGTCTACATTACAATCCGCAGATGTCTATCATGCTCTTCTGCACTCCTGGAATAAACCAATAACTGCTGCACCCCTCAATTGATCAAATAAGTCATTAAAAGGCAGTTTTAGGAATACTCTGCTCTTGTACTTTCAACTAATAATAACCTGATCTCAGGTCAATTTTGGAGAACACAGCTGCACCCCTCAATTGATCAAATAAGTCATCAATGCGGGGTAATGGATATCTATTCTTTATTGTCACCTTATTCAACTGCCAATAGTTAATACATAAGCGAAGAGTGTCATCTTTCTTCTTAACAAAAACACTGGCACTCCCCAAGATGACACACTAGGGCGGATAAAGCCCTTGTCAAGTAGCTCTTGTAACTGCACTTTCAACTCTTTTAATTCTGCAGGTGCCATTCTATATGGTGTTATCGAGATTGGATCCACACCAGGCATAACATCAATCTCAAACTGCACTTCTCTTTCTGGAGGTAATCCTGGCAATTCATCAGGAAACACATCCGGAAAGTCACACACAGTAGGGATGTCTATCAGTGCTGGACTCCCCATTTGGTTGTCTATCACATGTGCCAAGTATGCTTCACACTCCTTTCTGATCATCCTTCTGGCTAGTGCAGTCGAAATGATGTTTGATGGTAGTAATTGCCTCTCCCCATGGATTACCACATCATCGCATAGAGGGATACCAAAAGTGACTATCTTCAGTCTACAGTCAATCATGGCATGATGCCTGGCTAACTAATCCATGCCCAAGATAATATCATAATCTCTGAAGGACATTTCAATCAAATCCGATAGAAAAACATGTCCTTCAATCACTAAAGGACAGTCTCTATAGATTCTGTTAACTCGAACCTCTTGTCCTAATAGACTAGTTACTAGCACTTCAAAACCTATTTTGACACATGCAACAGCAAGTGAACTGACTATGCTAGCACTAATATATGAGTGGGTTGAACCCGGATCAAACAACACAAATACTTCTTGATCAGAGATAGAAAATGTACCAGCTACAACATCGAAAGTCTCAGCTTCTTCTCGCTGTCTCATCATATAAACCTTGGCTGAAGCACTTCCTTGTGCTGACTGACTAACAGCACCCTGACTGCCTGAAGCACTGCCTCTACCTCTGCCTCTTACTCTGCTAACCGGTTGTTAACCTCTAATAATAGGACTCTGAATAGATCCTTCTGCAGTAGTTGGAGCTAGACCAAATCTAGGGGCACTAGTGCAGTCTTTAGCAAGATGGCCCTTGCCTCCACAGTTAAAGCAGGATCCTGTTGCCCAATAGCATTCTCCCCCATGAATCTTGCCATAAGTCTCACAGGAGCGGGGAGGTAGTGCACCTTTGGTCGACTGCTGACCAGATCTAAGGGGTCTCTATCCAGAGAATCTGCCCCTTCCAAACCTTCCACCTCGACCTCTGCTAGGTCCCCCAAATTTCCATTTCTTTACAGAGGTACCACTAGGACTTTGTTTAACTGATTTTTCCCCTTCATCTTTCTCTAATTTTTCAACCTTCTCTGATTTTTCTTTTGCTAGGGTCGCTTCTGATTCAATTCTTTCTAACTCAAGTGCCTGAGAGATGAGCTCTGAGAAGTTACTATGTTTGAATCCCATTACTTGTATCCTCAAACTGGACTTCAAACCAGTCTCAAATCTCTTGCACCTTTCCTTGCTAGTAGAAAGGAAACTCCCAGCAAAGTGGCTTAAGCGGGAGAACTCCCTCTCATATTCTGGCACTCTTCTGTTACCTTGCTTCAAATTCAAAAATTCTTGTAGTTTTTGATCCACATATGAATCGACGATGTATTTCTGTCTGAACTCTCTGATAAAGTCATCCCAGGTCAGTACTGGTGGTTCAACCAAGCTGTGGGGGATGGTCTTCCACCAATCATAAGTATCCCCTTATAGCAAAGATACCGAATATTCAAATTTCAGTTCATCTTGGCAGTGAAACTTCTTGAATACTCTATCCATTCTTTCCAGCCATTGCTCTGCCTCTAATGGGTCTACTGTACCCTTAAATTTCATAGCCCCATACTTCAACAGCTTGTCATACTGTCTGTCTAGAGATTGAGGTTGCATCATAGAAGTCTGGGGTGGAGCTTGAGCAGGCATACCCCCAGCCATCTATTGAAACATTACCGCCATCTACTGTACGAACTGTCCAGGAAACTGCGGCATTTGTGGGGCTGGTGCCACTGACCCACTGACATTTTGTAGAGTTGGGGCTTCCCCTTGTGCCTCGGCTTCAACAGATTGCTCAGCTGAGTGATCCCCTTCTACCATATCAGTCTGGAGTAGGATATCTCCTAAACAAATAACATAAGGAGATTTCCCCCCGTTCATTCATATTTATGATGTAATGCACTGTATGTAACAAATAAGGACATTGAGCAGTTATACTTAATAAAGAAAAGACACAATTTCACAAGTTAGAACATACTTTAAAAATTTGCTCTGATACCACTAAAACATGTCACACCTTACCCCTCTGTAAGGCATAACATGATCCCATAGAATACCTAATGAACTACCGAACTTCACCTACCAATAACTCATTAAGTACCCTACAAGGGATTTTAAAATCATTTTCTTACTTTTTAGAAGTGGTGAGCATTTTCTAATAAGTATTAAAACATTTAATTAGAGTTTGAAAACTAGTTAAATTTTTTTTGTCCCTTTCTATTTTTCGATAAATTTTAGGAAAATTTCGGCAGAGTGGCATTTGTATTTTGATAAAAAAGTTCTTCAAATATCTGAGAGAAACACTTCTAATGATTTATCTCATCAACTTAACCTCCATCACAACAAATTTCAACATCATTTCTCAACTTCCAAAATTTAAATCCATAATTTCCAATTCAAAGATCATCCAAAATAATACTAAGTAATTTCATTCAAATTAAAATAAAATACTTTCATTCACATTTCCTTAAAGATAAAACAATTTACATATATCAATCCAAAATTTACATTAGAAAAATCCAACTAATATTATTACAAACTTTATACAACTGCTCATGACCAGTTCTACTTGTACATACATTTACATACATCAAAATAATTATTAAAATCAGGGTATAAACTATACCCGATAGAACTTCAGGGAAGGTGGCTCCATAATCCTCAGCAGCTCACTTTGCTGCTCCTCTAGTCTCTATATCTGCGACAGTAATAACAGCCATCGCTGAGTACTATGACTCAGTGGTGCACAACATGCTAAAATAACCTTTATGCAGAATTTAATTCATACTTATTCAAAAATTAAACTGAACAGGAGATATAAATTCAAAATATGATTTATAAAATTTTAATCCAAACAATTTCATTTCGAAAGTCTCAAAACAAATTTCATCAAAACACACAGTTATATCATGTCGTTCGAAACAATAATCATCTCAATAGCCAGAGGCTTACGAGAAGTCACATCACAAGACTAGCTAGCTCAAATATATGGATATCCATTCAATTTCTTCTTCTACTGGCACACACCTCAACACTTTAGCCAGAGAAGGAATCAAAATTCGAAACTGATTTCCCCCACTAGTTGTGCTAGTGAGGCATTCAAATATATAGTCATGACACTGTGGTTTCAAAACTGTCTTAACAATTTACTAAACATTTATTGCCATTTCAAACACAAACAAGTAACCTTTCAACAATTTAAGTCAAAAACATAATAAACATTTCAATTCATTCAAAAAATGTGCAGAAGAAAATTTACAGAAATTCTATGTTGTGCACAAACCTTATACCAGTCACCTATTGGCCTTGACTCGATGCCTAGGGTTCTTTCCCGGTATTCTTTTCCACTAAAACATACAGTTTCACAGTATTTTAGTATCACAATTTATCATAACTCAAATAAATTCAAATCTACTTATACCTAGCTGTAATAGGATAAACTTGATATTTTTTAAAATTTGTATTTTGGGGTTACTATTCACGATACTATTCAAGTCAATTTATTGACTTTCTAATGCTTAATAGGTATGAGAATTCTAATTTCACCCTCATACCACATTTTGGTTACCTAAGTTGTTGGTTTTGGTTCTTTTCTCAAATTTTAAGTATTTTAGGCAAAATTTCAAATTTTCAGTTTTGGTGTCCTGTTTTTTATTGTTCCATTGGTCATGTTGCCGTTAGAATTTAGTTAAGTTTCCTTCATAGAAGTTGTTCCTTGTTGTCTTAACTTTATTTCCCTTTTTGAATCACTCCATTTGAAGTTTTGTAGCTCAAGTTATAGCCATTTGAACATGGCTGGCCGAATTGGTCTAACCCATATTTTCTGGGCACCAACTTGGTTCTGGCAGTTTTAGGTCACTAAGTTTGGGTGGCTAAATGACTTGGTTAAGGGTATAATTTGGACTTGTGTTCTTAATGAAAGCTGTAGGGCTATGTCTCAGATTTCTACTGGTAAAATTTCAGGTCATTTGGACCTGCCTAGCCCAAGTTATGGCCAAATGAACAAACAAATTTGTTTTTTTTACCCTTTTTATACAGGTCAGATTGCCTAATCCGGATTTGGCCAATTTGTTCACTAAGTTATGGTCACTTTCTGGGCATGATTCCTGAATGAAAAATGTGCCATTTTTTGTCTAGTTTCATTTCCAATTGGCTTCACACCAATTAGGTTGGTAAATTTTTAGTTTTGGTCCCTGAAAGGGACCTTGGTCATGTTGCCTGCAGAATGACCATATCCAATCCGAATTTCAATTTGGTTCTAGTACTTCCTACACATCACAATTGGTCATACATGACCATTTTTCAACTTATTTAAGGTCAAACACATCATTTGGCTAATTCTCACATTTTTCCTCCTATAACCCTAGGTGCCAAAACCCTAATTTTCATGCTTAGCTCAATTTATGCAATTTAAACATACAAATCACCTATACAACATTAATTCACCAAGATTTCATGTTTAACCTAACTAAATACCATCAAACTCTAGTTAGTCACATGTTGATCGAATTTTATAGGGTTCTAGATAGGCATGATTTTTCATGTTTTCATGTAATTCTAACTACTTTAATCTTAATTCTATACTTATAATTCAATTAAAGTTAAGAGTGAGAGAGCTTACCTCTTATGAAGTTTTCCTATCTTCTTGCTTCCTCAATTTTTCCTCCAATTCTTTCTTGTAAACATCTTACCAAGGCTCAATTATTAATTTTCCTCAAGAAAAATAGGGAATTTAAGGGTGAAATTAGGATTTAGAAAAGCTTATCATAAGCTTTCATGGAGGAAAATGAAGAAATGAGAGAGAAAGATGAGAGGGAAGGGCGGCCAAGGAAAAAAATGAAGACTTAATTATATTTTTTTTCTTTTAATTGTCTTTTAAGTCAAAAATTATCTCAACTTTTCTTAATTTAAAAATTATCATTTATAGTGTCATCCATGATGTCATGGAAGGTGATGCCATAAACTTTTTATTTTTTTTCTTTTTCTTTTGCATTTATTTTTCCATTAGTTCTTTAATTTTATTCTCGATTTCAAAATTTTCTTTTCTCTGATTTTATTGGACAATTACGTCAGGAGTCAGGTTTAGGGTAAATTGACCAAATTGCCTCTCGCTGGTTCAATCCAGTTTGCTAGTTATTCAATATTTCTTCCGGATCCCTGACCTAATTATTTGACCTGCTTAACAATTCATTTTTGTGATTTTCTCTTTTTCACTGTGTTTGCAATAGTCCTAAGGACCTCGGTGTCACATTTTACGGTTCAAAATTCGAGTTTAAATCGACCTCGCAGTCCTTCCCGAGAAGGTCACCCATCGCTGTGACTCTCGGCTCATTTAACTTCTTATGTTCTGTTTTTCTTATTTATACTTAACTAATTGACAATTACTAATTATTTGTGTTCATGGCTTATCTAGCTGTCTTAGATATGGTTCTAATCCCCTTAATTATCCGGACCGACATCGATCGCCGGAATAGTGAAATATACCAGGTTATACAAATAGGGGTGTTACATTACTCTTGTTAATGCATTGTCATAAATGATATCAGTGCATATAATCTTTAGATCTGAGATAACATAGTTATCTTATATATAGGTGGTTTGAGTTTGATACTATTTTCATACTTGTACTGTGTATGGGTATATGGGCATGTGTTGGCTCCTACTAGTTATATATGGAGGTAGGTGTTGATGAAGATGGAATCTGTTACCCTAAGTAAATAGGGATAAAATCCTATGTTCATTTAATTATTCTTGATGTTTCAAGTTCTTGGCCAGGACAGACAGATTTAATCAGAAAAGAGTTTCTGATGAGAAAAATATCTTTTTAATCAAGAATTGAAATTAAAAGAGAACATAATACTCATAGCAAATGGGGTTTGACATAAACCATGACTCCAGCTGAAGTTGGGATTTTATAACAGAGAGATTCTAGTGCATGGTAACATATGATTATAGGTTCATTTAAGGCATTCCTTATTATTGATTGGGTGGCTATGGCATGCTATGCTAGGTGTTAACCATGGTCTGTGAGGTGCTTAAAATGATTTAGAGAAATCATTTAAGGTAAGAAAAATTTTTGATGATATTAAGAGTTGATGTCATATCTCATTGCCAATTAGTGATGAGCCTAGTGAGTCACACACATGCACAAGTAATCACCAAGTTAAATGTGATTTAATTAATTAGTTAAAGAGTTTAATTGATTAATTAAATAGGTTTAGTTTGCAATTTGATTGCAAAGTCCCTAGCATGGCTTGAAACTAAATCTAGGTTATTGGATGTATTATATAAGTTAAATTTATATTTAAAGTGTTCAAGTATGAATTTAATTATGAGAAATTAATTAATATAGATTAATTAACTAATTTATATTTGATATAAATTGATTAGAAGAAGAGAAATAATTATTTTTGGTTAAGAACTCAAAATTACAACACAAGGGTAATTTGGTTATTTCACAGGGTGACATGTGGCACCATGAGATGGTGACACATGGCATCATGGTTTGTCATTTGTCTTCCTATCATGCATGATGATCAAAGTCAAGATTAAACCTAGTTTTGACACTTGGCTTTATTTGATTAGGTCAATTAAAATTAAGATGCAATCAGAAGATGACATGTGGCAAGGGTTTTAAGTGATGACCTAATTATAAAAGGGAAAGAATGAAAGAACCAAAATATATTCTGATTTTTCTAAAGAGGTACCGCCACCCATAAAGCTCTCTTCCTCTCTTCTTCTTCTTCTCTCATCAATTCAAAGAGAATAGTCCATATTCTTTTGAATTAAAATTGCTATAAATTGTTTCTAGTATCCTATATACATCTACAACCTTTCTAAAGGCAAATCCCTAATTTCTAATTGGTTGGAAAGGCTTAAGAAGCTGTTCAAGGGGCTGCCATTGGTGATCTTGGTGTGGACAAGCTAGAGGGACAACATTTGGGGTCCTAGGTGCTTCATGTCACACCTTACCCCTCTGTAAGGCATAACATGATCCTGTAGAATACTTAATGAACTACCGAACTTCACCTACCAATAACTCATTAAGTACCCTACAAGGGATTTTAAAACAATTTTCTTATATTTTGAAAGTGGTGAGCATTTTGGTAGGAATTAAAAACCATTTATTCAAAGTTTAAATACTAGTAAAAAATTTTGTCCATTTTAATTTTACCGTAAATTTTATAAAAATTTTGACAGAGTTTCGTTTGTATTTGGAGAAAACAGTTCTTCAAATACCTAAAAAAAAACACTTCCAATAATTTTCTCAACTCCCAACCTTTAATTAATCTCAAATCAACTCAATTCAGTTCACTTCAAAATAATTCCACAATCCAAATCAAAATTTATCATCTCAAAATATTTAATAACTTCATTCACAAGGAATAAAGTATGAAATTCACAAGTACAAATATTAATTTATAGAAGGAAATCCAAAAATAATATTATTACAATTTATTTTACAACTGCTCAACTTTACATTGATACATAAAGCGTTATAATATTTACATCGAAATTAACTACAAGGGTATAAAATAATACCCGTACAAAAGATCAGTGTGGTCCTCAATTCAATAGCAGCTCACTCTGCTGCTTTTTTCTTGCTCTTATCTGCGACAGTAAAATAAGCTATCACTGAGTATAAAAATACTCAGTGGTGCATAATAAAAATTTAAAATACAATACATAAATCATTCATTGATGAAACACAATTTAAATATTTCTCAATCACATTTCATAAATTATCAAAGCTCATAATAACACAATTTAGTCAAATAATTTAATAAACACAGTGTTGCCAAAATCATACACAACTTAAGCCATGACACAAAATTTCCGATCAATGCCGTGTTGTACACCACGACAAAGCAATCTATAACCCCATTAATCGAAATCAATGAGGGAGGTGGCTAGCTAGTTAATGAGTACTCATCCGATCTCAACCTCAACTGGCAAGCCAGAGAGGGAGGAAAATAAACGATCTCAACCCCATAAATGGAGGAGGAATAATGTGACACTGTCATGCTAAGTGTGAACACAAAATCAATTCAAAACAATTTATTTAAAAAATTTATGAGAAATCTGATCAATTTCCAAAGTCATATTTGCTATTATAAAATGGCAACACAGTACATAATTAATCACAGAAGTCAAATTTTTGAGAATAAAATATTTAAACAAGAATTATTATGCACAGACCTGACGTGAGTCGCCTCTAGGCCTTGACTCAGTCTCTTAGAGCTTCCAAGCCTTTTTTAGCTGAAACACACAGTTTCACAGTGTTTCAGTACCATAACTTAGCATAAATCCAAAAATAAATTTAACTTCGCTTTTACCTAGCTTTAATGTGCTAAATTCGACATTCTTGAAGTTTTTGTGTTTCGGGTTACCATTCACTACACTATTCAAGTCAAATTATTGACTTTTTAAGGCTTAATAGGTATGGGAACTCCAACTTCACCCACATACCACATTTTGGTCATTAAATTTGTTGGTTTTGGTCATTTTCTCAAAGCTTAAGTCCTTTAGGCAAAATTGTAAAATTTTCAGTTTTGGTGTCCCTAGTTGCACTATTCCATTGGTCATTTTACTGTTGGAATTTGGCAAAACTTTCTTCATAGAAAATGTTCCTTATTGTCTTAAGTTTATTCTCCTTTTAGAATCACTCCAATTGGAGTTTTGTAGCTTAAGTTATGGCCATTTGAACCATGGCTGCCGGATTGAATACAACCCAGATTTTCTAGGCAATTTTGGTGGTGGCAGTTTTCGGTCACCAACTTGGGGTAGCCAAATGGCTTGGTTGCTGGCAGAATTTGGGCTTGTTTCTTCATGAAAGTTTTAGGTCTATATCTCATCTAACCTTTGGTAAAATTTCAGGTCATTTTGACCTGCCTATCTCGAGTTATGACCAAATGAATAAACACTATTCATTTGGTCAGTTTGTACAGGGCAGCCTATAATTTTTCAACTTTGGTCAATTTGTTCACTAGGTTTTAGTCACTTTTTGGGCATACTTCCTAAAATGAAAATTGTGTCATTTAGTGTCTATTTTCATCCCCAATTGGTCCCATACCAATTGGACTTGTAAAATTTCATTTTTGGTCCTTCAAAGTTGACTTGGTCATGCTGCCAGCAGCATGACCACACTCCCTTCGAATTTAGCTTTAATTCCAACCATTCCAACACAACTCATTTGGTCACAAATGACCATTTTTCACTTCACAATAGGTCAAAGACATCATTTACTCATTTCTCCAAATTTTTGCCTCAAAGCCCTAGGTCTCAAACCCTAACCACACTAATTCATTGCATTTAATCACATTTAAGCATTTCAATCTTACTACCACTTTCATACAAGCTTACTAACAAATTTAATTCATTCAAAACACATCATATTCTCATACATCCATGGCTGGCTGAAATTCCCTTTGGTTCTCTACAAATGTTTTCTTTTGATTTTAATTAAATTTCTAGGTTACTCAAACCAGAAACATAACCAATAAACTAAAATTTTAAATTTAGATTGCTTACCTCAACTTTAATATCCAATCTTCAATTTTTCTCCTCTTTTCTTCTTTCTTTCTTGTTAAATTTCTTTCTCAAGGGAAGGGAAGAAGGTTTTATGGAGTGATTATGGAAGAAGTTGTGATTTGGTAAGTGTTTCAAAGCTTGAAGACAAGCTTTAATGGAGGAATTTTCATGGAGAAATAAGGGAGAGAGTGAGGCGGTAATGGGAGAAAGGAATATGACTTATTTTTTTTTCTTTTCTTTTATTTAATTTGTCTTATGGAAGACCCAAAAAAATCTAATTAATTAAATATATTAATTATTACTTTTATGGCATCATGCATGATGTCATGCATGATGTCATCTCCCTACACTTTTTCATTTTCTTTTTTTTTTCTATTACTTTTTTAATTTATTTCTTGATTCTGAAATTTTCTTTTCTCCGATTTTATTTGACAGTTAGGTCAAGAGTTAGCTCTCGGGGTCAATTGACCAAATTGCCCCTCGCCGGTTTATCCCGATTTGCAAATAATTCAATATTTCTTCCGGCTCCCTGACCTAATTATTTGACTGACTTAACAGTTCTTTTTCAAGATTTTCTCTTTTTCACTGTGTTCATAAGGGTCCTAAGGACCGCAACGTCACATTTTACAGTTCGAAATTTGAGTTTAAAATGACTTCCCAGTCCTTCCTGAGAAGGTCACCCATCGCTGTGACTCTCAGCTCGTTTAACTTCTTATATTCTGTTTTTCTTATTTATACTTAACTAATTGGAAATTACTAATTATTTGTGTTTATGGCTTCTCTAGTTGTCTTGAGTGTGGTTATAATCCCCTTAATTGTCTGGACCGACACCGGTCACCGGAACAGTGAAATATACCAAGCTATACAAATAGGGGTGTTACAATTCTTTCCCCCTTAAATAAATTTCGTTTTAAAATTTTACCTGGTATCAATCTCTGAACAGCTGTGGTTTTTGTCTCCTCATGTCCTCTTCTCGTTCCCAAGTAGCCTCCTAGCCCGAATGATGGTTCCACAGCACTTTTACCAACGGTATCTGCTTATTCCATAGCTGTTTCACCTCATAAGCCAGAATCTTTCTGGGTTCTTCTTCATATGTGAGGTTTGGATTCACTTCAATTTCTTTTACTGGTCGTACATGAGATGGGTCTGATCGATACCTCTTTAACATAGACACATGGAAGACATTATGCATCTTCTCCAACTCTGGAGATAGTGCCAAACGATATGCCAAAGGACCCACTCTTTCCAGAACCTCATTGGCCTGATAAAATGAGGACTTAGTTTCCCTTTTCTACCGAATCTCATAATCCTCTTCCAAGGAGAAACAAATTTTCTCACCCACTGCATACTCAATATCCCTTTTTTTCAAATCAATATAAGACTTCTAACGGTCTGACGCAGTTTTAAGTCGATCTATGATCACCTTGATATTCTCCTCAGTTTGCTAAATAATTTTGGGTCCAATCATCTTTCTTTCACCCACGTCATCCCAACACAACGGGGTTCTACATTTTCTGCCATACAAAGCTTCATATGGAGGCATCCCAATGCTTGATTGGTAGCTGTTGTTATAAGCAAACTCAATCAAAGGCAAGTGTGTATCCCAACTACCCTCAAACTCAATCACACAAGCCCATAGCATGTCCTCCAAGATCTGAATTACCCTCTTAGACTGGCAATCTGTCTGTGGGTGGAATGTAGTACTGAAGTTCAATCTAGTTCCTAGGGCTCTCTGAAGACTACCCCAGAATCTAGAAGTGAACCTAGGATCTCTGTCTGATACAATGGATACTGGCACTCCATGCAGTCTCACAATCTCATCGATGTACAACCTGGCCAATCTGTCCAAACTATAGTCCATTCGGACTGGCAGAAAATGAGCAGACTTAGTCAGTCTGTCGACAATGACCCATACTGCATCATGACTCTTCTGTGTCTTTGGTAGTGCCATTACAAAATCCACCGTTATTCTTTCCCATTTCCATTCTGGCATTGGTAGTGGATGTAACAACCCAGTGGGTACTTGATGCTCTGCCTTTATTTGCTGACAAGTTAGGCATTTGGATACAAACTCTGCCACATGTCTTTTTAAACCCATCCACCAGTAATGCTCTTTTAGCCCTCTATACATTTTTGTACCACTAGGGTGTATGGCAAAAGGAGATTCATGTGCTTCTTTCAAAATGATCTGTCTCAAATCAACATCATTAGGAACACATATTCTACCCTGGTGTAGCAGTAGACCATCATCTCTAATTGAGAATTCTAGTTTCTTGCCCTACCGGACTTTTTCCAACATCTTCTGATACCTTTCATCATTCTGAGCAGCCATTCTGATCTGATCAATCAACACTGGCTGTACATGTCATGCAACTGCTGTCTGCCCCTCATCATTAATCTCTAAATTGGCATGTAATGATCTCAACTCATGTACCAAAGACAAAGGAGTAACCCGTAGACTTACCATAGTTTTGCGACTTAGGGCGTCAGCTAAAACATTAACTTTCCCTGGCTGATAGTCTATTAGACAATCATAGTCTTTTATCAACTCTAACCATCTCCTCTGTCTCAAATTCAATTGTTTCTGGGTGCCCAAATACTTCAAACTCTTATGATATGTGTAGATGTAGCACTTCTCCCCATACAAATAATGTCTCTAGATCTTAAGAGCGAACACAATGGCTGCAAGCTCCAAATCATTTGTTGGATAATTCCTCTCATGCGGTTTTTAGCTAGCGTGATGCATAGGCAATGACATTCCGATCTTGCATCAACACACAAGCTAACCCATTATGAGAAGCATCGCTGTAAACTGTATATTCTTTACCCGGTGTAGGTAAAGTCAGGACTGGAGCCTCAGTCAAACATCTCTTTAATTCATCAAAACTTTGCTGGCATTTGTCCATCCACTGAAATTTCACATCCTTTCTAAGTAGCTTGGTCAATGGAGATGCCAACATGGAGAATCCCTTCACAAATCGATGGTAGTATCCAGCTAACCCCAGAAAACTGCGAATCTCTGTGACATTTCTAGGTGGCTTCCAATTAAGGACAGCTTCAATTTTGTTAGGATCTACCTTAATACCCTCTGCTGATACTATGTGCCCCAAAAAGGATATCTCCTTCAGCCAAAATTCACATTTGGACAATTTGGCATATAGCTGTTTCTCCCTCAAAGTCTGTAGTACAATCCACAGATGTCTATCATGCTCTTCTGCATCCCTCGAATAGACCAATATGTCATCGATAAATACCACAACAAACTGGTCGAGGTATGGTCTGAAGATAGTGTTCATCAAATCCATAAAAGCAGCTAGAGCATTAGTTAACCCGAATGGCATGACCAAGAACTCATAATGGCCATAACGGGTTCTAAAGGTAGTTTTAGAAATACTCTGCTCTTGTACTCTCAACTGATAATAACCTGAACTTAGGTCAATTTTGGAGAACACAGCTGCAGCCCTCAACTGATCAAACAAGTCATTAATACGGGGCAATGGATATCTGTTCTTTATTGTCACCTTATTCAACTGCCGATAGTCAATGCATAACCGGAGAGTGCCATCTTTCTTCTTTACAAACAATACTGGCGCTCCCTAAGGTGACACACTAGGGCTGATAAAGCCCTTATCAAGCAGCTCTTGCAACTGTACTTTCAATTCTTTTAGTTTTGCTAGTGCCATTCTGTATGGCGTTATGGAGAGGCATAACATCAATTTCAAACTGCACTTCTCTTTCTGGAGGTAATCCTGGCAATACATCAGGAAACACATTTGAAAAGTCACATACAGTAGGAATGTCCCTCAGTGCTGGACTCCCCACTTGGGTGTCTATCACATGTGCCAAGTACGCCTCACACCCTTTCCTATTCATTTTTCTGGCCAGTGCAGCTGAAATGATATTTGAAGGCAATAACTGCCTCTCCCCATGTATTACTACATCACCATACTGAGGGAGACCAAAAGTGACTGTCTTCATTCTACAGTCAATCATGGCGTGATGCATGGCTAACCAATCCATGCCCAAGATAATGTCATAATCTCTGAAGGGCATTTCAATTAAATCAGATAGAAAAGTGTGTCCTTGGATCACCAAAGGACAGTCCCTATATAGCCTATTTACCCTGACCTCCTGGCGTAACGGACTAGTTACTAGCACATCATAGTCCATTAGTACACACTGAATAGCAGTAGAACACATCACACTAGTACTAACATACGAATGTGTGGAGCCAAGATCAAATAACACATGTACATCTTAGTCAAGGATGGAAAAATTACCAGCTACAACGTCTAATGTTTCAGCCTCCTCCCTCTGACACATGGTATACACTCTTACTGGTGCGCTACTAGGTACTGGCTGGTTAACAGTCCTTTGACTTCCAGGAGTGTTACCAGAACCCCTACCTCTGCCTCTGCCTCTACCTCTAGCAGCTGACTGTGACCCTCTAGGTGTAGAGACTTGGGCTGATCCTTCAGATGTAGCAGAAGGTCCAGACCGGTGCAGACTAGTACAATCCTTAGCGAAATGTCCACTCCCTCCACAGTTAAAACATGCACCGGTGGCCTTGAAATAAACCCCACTGTGAGTTCTACGACAAGTTTCACACTATCGTACTGATAGAGCTCCTCAAGGTGCCTGCTGGGTCTGGTGACTAGACCGGGGTGGTCTTTGGCCAGAAAATCTGCCTCTGCCAGATCTATGGGAGCTGGATCCCCCAAACTATTTCCTCTTCCCACGACTTGCATCCTTAGATTTGGCCTTAACCCAAACTCAAACCTCTTACATCTATCTCTAAGGGTGGAGACTAAGCTTCCAGCATAGTGGCTTAGCCTTGAAAAATCTCTCTCATACTCTACTATGGTTCTGTCTCCTTGTTTCAAACTCAAGAATTCTTGTAATTTCATATCTACATACGTATCAGGAACCCATTTCGCTGAATTCCTCAGAAGTCTGTCCCATGTCACACAGTGGCTCAACCAGGCTGTGGGGGATGGTCTTCCACCATTCATATGCATCCCCTTGGAGAAGAGATACTGAATACTCAAATTTTAATTCTTCAGTACACTGCAGCTTTCTGAAAACTCGTTCCATTCTTTCCAACCACTGTTCTACCTCTAGTGGATCCACAGTGCCTTTAAACTTGGTGGCCCCAAATTTCATCAATTTTTCATATTACTGAGCTGAGGGCTGTGGTTATGCTACAGGTAAGCGCATTTGAGCTTGGGGTGGCACATTACCCACCATTTGCTGAAAAAACGCAGCCATTTCCTGTACAAACTGAGCAGGGAACTGTAGTGCTGAAATAGGAGCTGGAGTGGCTGACCCACTCACGTTCTGGAGTGCTGGGGCTTCCCCTTGAACCTCAGCCTCAATAGATTGTTCTACAGAATGATCTCCTTTTTCCATTATGTTTTCCTAAAATTTCTACTTTCTGAGATCAAACATAAGAGGTTGACCTCCGTTAGTGCATAATCATGATGTAAATATGTCATATGTATCAATTAAAGACACTTGAGCAGTTGTACTTATCAATAAAATATTCATACACATAGTCAAAATTTATTGAAAAACCAGGCTCTGATACCACTAAAACATGTCACACCTTACCCCTCTGTAAGGCATAACATGATCCTGTAGAATACTTAATGAACTACCGAACTTCACCTTCCGATAACTCATTAAGTACCCTACAAGGGATTTTAAAATAATTTGCTTACATTTTGGAAGTGGTGAGCATTTTGATAGGAATTAAAAACCATTTATTCAAAGTTTAAATACTAGTAAAAATTTTTGTCCATTTTAATTTTGTCACAAATTTTATAAAAATTTTGACAGAGTTTCATTTGTATTTGGAGAAAACAGTTCTTCAAATACCTAAAAAAAAAACACTTCCAATAATTTTCTCAACTCCCAACCTTCAATTAATCTCAAATCAACTCAATTCAGTTCACTTCAAGATAATTCCACAATCCAAATCAAAATTTATCATCTCAAAATATTTAATAACTTCATTCACAAGGCATAAAGTATGAAATTCACAAGTACAAATATTAATTTACAGACGGAAATCCAAAAATAATATTATTACAATTTATTTTACAACTGCTCAACTTTACATTGATACATAAAGCGTTATAATATTTACATCAAAATTAACTACAAAGGTATAAAATAATACCCGTACAAAAGATCAGTGTGGTCCTCAATTCAATAGCAGCTCACTCTGCTGCTTTTTCCTTGCTCTTATCTCACATAAAAAATAAGCTATCACTGAGTATAAAAATACTCAGTGGTGCACAATAAAAATTTAAAATACAATACATAAATCATTCATTGATGAAACACAATTTAAATATTTCTCAATCACATTTCATAAATTATCAAAGCTCATAATAACACAGTTTAGTCAAATAATTTAATAAACACAGTGTTGCCAAAATCATACACAACTTAAGCCATGACACAAAATTTCCGATCAATGTCGTGTTGTACACCACGATAAAGCAATCTACAACCCCATTAATCGAAATCAATGAGGGAGGTGGCTAGCTAGCTAATGAGTACTCATCCGATCTCAACCTCAACTGGCAAGCCAGAGAGGGAGGAAAATAAACGATCTCAACCCCATAAATGGAGGAGGAATAATGTGATACTGTCATGCTAAGTGTGAACACAAAATCAATTCAAAACAATTTATTTAAAAAATTTATGAGAAATCTGATCAATTTCCAAAGTCATATTTGCTATTATAAAATGGCAACACAGTACATAATTAATCACAGAAGTCAAATTTTTGAGAATAAAATATTTAAACAAGAATTATTGTGCACAGACCTGACGTGAGTCGCCTCTAGGCCTTGACTCAGTCTCTCAGAGCTTCCAAGCCTTTTTGTGCTGAAACACATAGTGTTTCAGTACCATAACTTAGCATAAATCCAAAAATAAATTTAACTTCGCTTTTACCTAGCTTTAATGTGCTAAATTCGACGTTCTCGAAGTTTGTGTTTCGGGTTATTATTTACTACACTATTCAAGTCAAATTGTTGACCTTTTTAAGGCTTAATAGGTATGGGAACTCCAACTTCACCCACATACCACCTTTTGGTCATTAAATTTGTTGGTTTTGGTCATTTTCTCAAAGCTTAAGTCCCTTAGGCAAAATTGTCAAATTTAAAGTTTTGGTGTCCCTAGTTGCACTGTTCCATTGGTCATTTAACTGTTGGAATTTGGCAAAACTTTCTTCATAGAAAATGTTTCCTATTGTCTTAAGTTTATTCTTCTTTTTGAATCACTCCAATTGGAGTTTTGTAGCTCAAGTTATGGCCATTTGAACCATGGCTGCCGGATTGAATACAACCCAAATTTTCTGGGCAATTTTGGTGCTGGCAGTTTTGGGTCACCAAATTGGGGTGACCAAATGTCTTGGTTGCTGGCAGAATTTGGGCTGGTGTTCTTCATGAAAGTTTTAGGTCTATATCTCATCTAACCTCTGGTAAAATTTCAGATCATTTTAACCTGCCTAGCTCGAGTTATGACCAAATGAACAAAAACTGTTTATTTGGTCAGTTTATACAGGGCAGCCTGCAAGTTTTCAACTTTGGTCAATTTGTTCATTAGGTTTTAGTCACTTTTTGGGCATGCTTCCTAAATGAAAATTGTGTCATTTAGTCTCTATTTTCATCTCCAATTAGTCCCATACCAATTGGACTTGTAAAATTTCATTTTTGGTCCTTCAAAGTTGACTTGGTCATGCTGCCAGCAGCATGACCACACTCCCTCCGAATTTAGCTTTAGTTCCAACCATTCCAACACAACTCATTTGGTCACAAATGACCATTTTTCACTTCACAATAGGTCAAAGACATCATTTACTCATTTCTCCAAATTTTTGCCTCAAAACCCTAGGTCTCAAACCCTAACCACACTAATTCATTGCATTTAATCACATTTAAGCATTTCAATCTTACTACCACTTTCAAACATGCTTACTAACAAATTTAATTCATTCAAAACACATCATATTCTCATACATCCATGGCTGGCTGAAATTCCCTTTGGTCCTCTACAAATGTTTTCTTTTGATTTTAATTAAATTTCTAGGTTACTCAAACCACAAACATAACCAATAAACTAAAATTTTCAATTTAGATTGCTTACCTCAACTTTGATATCCAATCTTCAATTTTTCTCCTCTTTTCTTCTTTCTTTCTTATTAAATTTCTTTCTCAAGGGAAGGGAATAAGGTTTTATGGAGTGATTATAGAAGAAGTTGGGATTTGGTAAGAGTTTCAAAGCTTGAAGACAAGCTTTAATAGAGGAATTTTCATGGAGAAATAAGGGAGAGAGTGAGGCGCCAATGGGAGAAAGGAAGATGGCTTAATTTTTTTTTCTTTTCTTTTCTTTTATTTAATTTGTCTTATGGAAGACCCAAAAAAATTTAATTAATTAAATATATTAATTATTACTTTTATGGCATCATGCATGATGTCATGCATGATGTCATCTCCCTACAGTTTTTCATTTTCTTTTTTTTTCTATTATTTTTTTAATTTAATTCTCGATTCCAAAATTTTCTTTTCTCTAATTTTATTTGACAGTTAGGTCAGGAGTCAGCTGTTGGGGTCAATTGACCAAATTGCCCCTCGCCGGTTCATCCCAGTTTGCAAATAATTCAATATTTCTTCTGGCTCCTTAACCTAATTATTTGACTGACTTAACAGTTCTTTTTCATGATTTTCTCTTTTACGCTGTGTTCATAAGGGTCCTAAGGACAGCAGCGTCACATTTTACAGTTCGAAATTTGAGTTTAAAATGACTTCGCAGTCCTTCCTGAGAAGGTCACCCATCACTGTGACTCTCAGCTCGTTTAACTTCTTATATTCTGTTTCTTTTATTTATACTTAACTAATTGGCAATTACTAATTATTTGTGTTTATGGCTTCTCTAGTTGTCTTAAATGTGGTTATAATCCCCTTAATTGTCCGGACCGACACCGGTCACCGGAATAGTGAAATATACCAAGCTATACAAATAGGGGTGTTACACTTCACAAAGGTACCAATCACATCTACAGTGTATCAAAAGGTTAATGCACATATTCTTATATCAATCTAGGGTTCTAATGAATTAATTTGTTAATTCTAAAATCTTAAATGGCAAATATAGATCCTAATACATATTAAAAGTGTTTTAATATGCAATTGAAATTTGAAATCAATTAGGTACATAATGAATCTTGCATGATGCATGAGACCCTAGAAGAAAATTTTTGAATTCAATGTTCTAATCTAATAATTTTCATGCTTCTACTCCTTCAATTGGTATTAGAGCCACTGTATTTGCCATTTAGATTGTTTAATATATGATTTAATTGTGTGATTTGATCATAAGATAATTGATTCATTGCTGGTTGCAAAGAAAAGTGTGGCGGCATCATGATTTGATGAATCATGGTGCACATGGTTTTGGGTCTTCAATGGTACGCATGGTTTGGGCTTTGAATGTGCAATTGTTGTATGATCTAAGGCCCATCCCATGACTGATTAAAATGTTTAATTAGGAGTTTTAATCACACAATTAAATTTTAATTCAAATCTGAATTTTTAAATTTGTTTGAATATGATTCAAATCTGAATTTTTAAATTTGTTTGAATGTGATTCAAATATGAATTTTTAAATTTGTTTGAATGTGATTCAAATATGAATTTTTAAATTTGTTTGAATGAGATTCAAATCTGGACTTTTTAGTTGAATATGAGATATTCAATTTAATTTTAGTATGTATGTTTTATTTACTTGTTAAATGGTAACATGCGTGATGGATGATCATGGATAATAAAATACCAATGTGATTGGATTTATTTCTTTTATTTTTCTTTGGGTTGTAAATTAATTAATTTATTTTGGTGGATTGTATTATAAAGGTTATAATAATTTTGGGTTGTAATTTCATTTATTTGAGGACTTTAAGTCTATGTTCTTGTAAATTCACCTTGGTATGCCAAGGATTACAATGTAATGGATTGTAAGAAGATTGAGGTCAAGAGCATTGGTGAGACCAGTGGGAGGAATTCAAGATCAAGTGTTAATTATGTACTCCTTTAGCAACTCTTGTAAAATGAATGAATGAAATGCACCTAGGAATGCCCTGATTCAATTCTTGGTGGCTCAGAATTGAATCCTTTAAAAAGTCCATGATCATACCATATTTACTGTTTATCCATATATGCATGAGATGTATAGGAATGTATGCAAGTGTATGATATATGCATGCTAATTGGATAATGTACAAAGTGAGACCATAATAGTAATTAAGCCGATCACAAAATCTTCCAAACAAATGATTAAGTTAGAAATGGTATAATTAAAGTAATTATATCATGGGCCCTCCATTGAGACAATTATTTTAAGAAATTTTAAATGACTTGCATATGATGCAATTAATTTAAGAGATTTTCTTAAGAATAATCATTAAGCATGAGATGTTATAAATATGTAAATGGTTTGGTGGCTAATAATGGATGTGCCTGAGGACATTAAAATTATTTGCATGTTCACCAACTCAATGGGATCAACTTAACTAATGCAAGATAAGTCAATAATGGATGTGCTTGAGATTTTGAGCATTAGGGGCTAGATAAAGGATTGAACCTCACATGAGATGTGATGGGCAAGGAGTTGCTTGCTTATAGTTTATTATAATTCCAATAATGGATGTGCCTGAGGATGATCAATAAGATTATAAGAATTCAATCATCTACTAGAAATCTATCCGATTAGGATTTCCGTTTCCTACCGTGGGAGTGTAGGATTCACTAAGTTAGTGGGAGGACCAATTTGATTAAAAGACCATAATCATTTTGGTTAATTACATGATACATTTACTAATTAATCTAGTTATTTTCTACAGTTATTCTTCTGATAATAATGAGCACACAACAACCACCACCATCCAATATCCTTGTTAGCATACTTAACCACAATAGGTTGACAGGACCTAATCTTTATGATTGACTTACAAATTTGAAACTTGTCCTGAACCTTGAGCATATAGGATATGTTCTAGACTCAAATGTTTTTGGTCCGTTACCTCCAGAGGCCACTCAAGAGGAACATGATACTTTGGACAAGTGGAAGGAGCATGATATGAGAGCCAAGTGTTATATGCTTACTTCTATGAGTAATGAGTTACAGAAGCAGCATGAGAACATGCAGAGTGCAAGTGAGATCCTCCTTCACCTACAAGAGTTGTATGGTGAGCATAACAGGAATGCTAGGTATGAGATGTCTAGACAGCTATTTCGAATGAGGATGTCTGAGGGACAGAATGTTAGGGATCATGTCCATAAGATGATTCGGCTTATAGTAGCAGCTGGAACATCTTGACTTTAACATGAATTTCCAACTATAGACGGATATGATCCTTTAGTCCCTACCTGAGTCATTTGGGAATTTTGTAACAAATTTCTATATGACTAAGTAGGAATACACCTTGGCTGGTTTACTTAACATGCTGGTTATTGCCCAAAAGAATATGTCAGACAATAAAGGAAAAGAGGTAGCTTTGATTGCATCTTCTTCTGCTAGAAAGTCCAACAAGAAGAAGGGCATCAAGAAAAAGAAACCTCAAGTTCCAGGATCTTCCAAGAAGATAGCCAAACAGAAAAACAAAGATCAAAGCTGACAAAGGCAAGGGAAAGTGTTTCCACTACTAGAAGGATGGGCACTAGAATAGGAACTGCCCAAAGTGTAGCAAGTAGTAGCAGCTTATAGTAACAAGATATTAGACTCCGGGTTGGCAATGGCTCAACTATTAAATCTTTACACATGTGTTGACATGTTTTGTATTTAAATAAGGTTTTGCATGTACCTGATGCTTTTAAGAACATCATTTCTATATCTAGTTTGACTAGAGATGGTTATGAATTTCAGTTCATAAATGATGTTTGTAATATTTATTTTGGAAATAATATGTTGGTTCAGGTTATATGCATGATGGACTTTATTATTTAGATAATAATGTTAAATACAAACTAATACAAGCAATCTAAAAGAATGCAATACCATGATGAAAATCAACTCAAGTTCAAAATATATTTGGCACTTAAGATTAGGTCATGTTGCAGAAGATAGGATTGCAAAGCTGGAGAAAATGGGGATTTTATCCTCATTGGGTTCTAAACCTACTCCAACTTGTGAATCCTGCCTTCAGGGCAAAATGACTAGATCACCCTTTGTTGGACAAGGGCTAAGAGCTGAAAATATTTTGGAGCTAATATATAGTGATGTATGTGGACCATTTAGAGAAATGGTTAGAGACGGTTTTCATTATTTTATTACCTTTACTGATGATAAGTCAAGGTTTGGGTATTTGTATTTCATGAAATACAAACATGAATCCTTTCAAAAGTTCAAAGAATTTAAATCTGAAGTAGAAAATCAAATAGGAAAAAGTATTAAAGCTCTTCAATCAGATCATGGATGTGAATACTTGAGTACTAAATTTGATGAATACTTAAAAGAGCATGGCATTATTTCCCAGCTAACTCCTCCAAGAACACCATAGCTGAATGGTGTATCTGAAAGGAGAAATCGTACCCTATTAGATATGGTACGTAGTATGATGATCTATACTGATATGCCAATCTACTTTTGGGGATTTGCATTAGAATCAGCCTTGCATATTCTAAATAGGATTCCATCAAAATCAGTATCTTCCACACCTTATGAGATATGGCATGGAAGAAAACCAAGTCCTAAGCATATTAAGATTTAGGATTGTCCAGCTTATATCAAAAAGGGGTCGATTTGTTGGATATCCAAAAGAGAGTTTTGGATATTATTTTTATTTGCCTACATCACAAAAGGTTGTGGTAAGTAGAGATGCTACATTTCTTGAACAACAGTTTGTTCAAGAAAGAGGCAAAGGAAGGCTAATAGAGTTAGAATTAGAGAATTCTGACCAACCAACAGATCAGATGGATGTAGATCCATCTAGTCAACCTACAACTATTGATGAAGCATCTACATCTATTCCTCGTAGATCAACTAGGATATCTCACCCACCAGTGAGATATGGTTTTCTTCATGAAGATGAACAAGAGTTGTTTACTCATGAAGAAGTAGATCATGGAGATGATCCACTTATGAAGAAGCTATATCAGATATAGACTCTTCAAAATGGATTGATGCTATGAAATCCGAAATTGATTCCATATATAAGAATCAAGTTTGGGATCTTATTGACCCATCTAAAGGTGTTGTACCTATAGGGAATAAATGGGTTTTCAAGAAGAAAATTGGTTCTGATGGAAAGGTAGAGACCTATAAAGCAAGGCTAATAGCGAAAGGGTTTCATCAAAGGCAAGGAATCGACTATTAGGAGACTTTCTTGCCCGTTGCCATGCTTAAATCAATTAGGATTCTATTAGCAATAGCTGAATACTATGATTATGAGATTTGGCATATGGATGTCAAAATAGCTTTTCTCAATGGATACATTGAAGAAAACATTTTCATGGAATAACCTAGGGTTTTTGAATCCCAAGATGGTTCCAAAGTATGCAAGCTAAAGCGATCCATTTATGAGTTAAAACAAGCTTCGAGGAGTTGGAACATCCATTTTGATGAAGCCATTAAGTCATTTGGTTTTATCAAAAAATAGGATGAGCTATGTGTTTATAAGAAGGTTAGTGATAGTGCTGTCACTTTCCTTGTCTTATATGTGGATGACATTTTATTGATGGGTAATGACATACGTATGCTGACAACTGTAAAGGTATGATTGTCAAATACATTCTCCATGAAAGACTTAGAGGAGGCAACCTATATTCTTGGGATTCGCATATATAGAGATAGAGTGAAAAGAATAATTGATTTATCCCAAAGTCTATACTTGGAAAAGATGTTGAAGAGGTTTAACATGCTTGATTCCAAGAGAGGATTGTTACCAGTGAGACATGGTATCCACCTTTTTAAAGAGATGTCTCCAAAGACACCTAAAAAAAGAGATAAAATGGCCAGGATTCCATATGCTTCAGCTATTGGAAGTTTGATGTATGCAATGATGTGTACTAGGCTAGATATCGCACATGTTGTTAGTTTGACTAGCAGGTTTCAATCCAATCCAGGTTTGGAACACTGGATAGCTGTCAAGAATATCCTTAAGTACTTGAGAAGAACTAAGGATTTATTCTTGATTTATGGAGGAGGTGACTTGCAATTGGTTGGTTATACTAATTTTGATTTTCAATCAGATATCAATGATAAAAATTCTAGCTCTGGGTTTGTTTTCATTTGTAATGGAGGTGCAGTCAGTTGGAAGAGTTCCAAACAAAGTATGACTGCTGATTCCACTATAGAGGCTGAGTATATTGCTATGTTAGATGCTGCAAAAGAGGCTATTTGGATATAAGGAACCCCGGTCTCACCAGAAATCCAAACACATAGAAAGGTGCTACAACATTATCAGAGAGATAGCTGGGCAAAGCAATGTAGCCATGCAGAAAATAGCATCAGCTGAAAGTCCAGCTGATCCATTCACTAAGGCTATGTTACAAGCTCAGTTAGATTAACTTTTTGAGAAGATGGGTCTGAGATATTGCAATGAATGGCTCTAGTGCTAGTGGGAGATTGTTAGTAGTATGCCCTAGAGCATATCATTTAGTACGTATCTAGTACATATTTTATTAATAAAAAGAAATTTCACTTTTTCATTTACATAATGTATTTACATGTAATAGAATAGGTCCATTGATATTTTGTTAGAAATTCTTTTCTTAAGTTGTTAAGAATATGAGTGACTGTATTTCTAGCAGAAAGTATCATAAATTGGTTCATAATCGAGGATACTTCACATAGGACATGACTTATCCAGAAAGATTACAATAATGTTTATTCCCAGGTTATTTATATGAGATGTAAATGAGATGAAATAGTGAGTCTCATGCCATATAACAAACATTATAGGCACTTATGCATGATAAGTAGGCCGAACAAGTGACATTTATGACAAACACATAGAGTTTACTCTTGTCAATGCATTGTCATAAATCATATCAGTGCATATAATCTTTATACCTGAGATAACATAGTTATCTTATATATAGGTGGTTTGAGTTTGATATTGCTTTCATACTTGTACTGTGCATGGGTATATGGGCAAGTGTTGGTTCCTTCCTACTAGTTATATAAGAAGGTAGGTGTTGATCAAGATGGAATCTGTTACCCTAAGAAAATAAGGATAAAATTCTATGTTCATTTAATTATTCTTGATGTTTCAAGTTCCTGGCCAGGACAGACAGATTTAATCAGAAAAGAGTTTCCAATGAGAAAAAAAAAATTTTAATCAAGAATTGGAATTAAAAGAGAACATAATATTCATAGCAAATGAGATTTGACATAAACCATGACTCCAGTTGAATTTGGTAACAGAGAGATTCTAGTGCATGATAACATATGATTATAGGTTCATATAAGGCATTCTTTATTACTGATTGGGTGGTCATAGTAAGCTATGCTAGGTGTTAACCATAGTCTATGAGGTGCCTAAAATGATTTAGAGAAATCATTAATGGTAAGAAAAAGTTCTGATGATATTAGGAGTTGATGTCATATCGCATTGCCAATTAGTGACGAGCCTTATAACACCTCTCACCCGACTACAGTGTAGCTGAGCAAGGCGTGCTATGTTCGGTGCCAGAGCACCCTAACTTATCTTACTTTATTTCTTTTAAAATTTTGAATTCGTTTAAGTTAGTATCAATTATTTTTCTATGGAGAAACCAGCGGAGTTTCCCCTATTTTATTATCATTTAACGTGATTCACTATTCACCTATTTGAAAGTCAATAATATTTTCAAAATAAAATATTATCCATGCTAATCATAATGATCTCATCAATCATTCTTGTAATTTTTTCATATTTCAAATCTCATCCATATATTTCAATTTCATAATCATTTCCATACATTTCCATTCATACTCAATTCATATGTAAAAATGTTCAAATTACATAAACTTACATGATTTATAATCTAATTACATAAGTTCATAACTTACATAATGTACAAAATACATAAAATAACTTATATAGGCCCTAACTACATGCATTGCTGAGGAGGTGATGACCTTGAATACTTTAGACACTTCTGCAAATCAGAACTCCAAAATCTCTGTTTAATATTCGCTGGGCTTTACTTTCAGTACCTGCGCGAGGAAACAAATCCATCGCGCTAAGCATTTCTACTTAGTGATGCAATAATATAACAAAGAAATAATATACTAAATATAGATAGAAATAAAACATGGTTCAGATAATTTAGATTTAATTATACTTCAATAAGGTTTCTAAAATTTAATATCCCTTTTTTTTTATTTTCCTAATTTATCCCTCTTTGGAGGTGCTTAGTTCATAAGGTTAAATTATTTCATAATAATTAAAGTTCCCAATGCATTCAATAATAGATAACTTTTTTTTTTATCATTAGTCCAGTTCATTTCAATTCTTTCTAGAATTTTATTAATCATTTTTTTTTTATGATTTTGAGCCTCATTTTATTGAAATCATTCTTGTTCTTTATCTTGATATTTAATTTCCTTACTTCCTTTAATAATCAATTCAATTTCATTTCTACTTTTCCATGCCCAAGTAACCTATACAAATTGACCGGACTGGATAAATGGGTAAACTAGCACTGGATACCAGGTACCTCAGGCCGTCACACCATAGGTCACAATGTGTCTCTCGGTGTGCAGACAGAATGGCTAACAAGCCATAAAAGCAATAAGGCATAAAGCCAAGTATGGCAACATAATCAGTATAGCCATAGGCTATCATATCACAGAATGGCATGAAACCATACATCATACGTAGTACTGTTATCAGAACCCTATTGGCATGCCAACCTATCCAAACCAATCACATTAGGCCTATTAGGACATATTACAAAGTTATTTCTTGAATATTTGTACTTAACATGTAAGGTTACTATTCATTTAGTCATTTAAGTCAAAATATTGACTTTCTCATATATAATAGTTACATGAGTTTTAATCATGTAGATTTACCACATTTTGGTTCCCAAAAGTGTTGGCATTAGTTGCCAATCCATACTTCTAACCAATGGAAAATAAATAAAAAATTTCAGTTTTTGAGTGCTAGAGTTTACTATTCCATTAGGCCATTTTTACAATGAGAATTTGACTAAATGTTCTGAATCAAAGTTGTTCTTTATTGTGTTTAGTTACATTTCACTTTTTGAATCACTCCATTTGGAGTTTTGTAGCTCAAGTTATGGCCTAAATACCATAACTGGCCGGATTGCAATTTTTCCGAAATTTCTGGGCAGAATCAATTTTGCAGTTTTGATGTCCTGACTTTGGTGGACAATTTCATTTAGTTTTGGTCAGAATTTAGAGTTATGGTCTACATGAAAGTTGTCCTAAATTGTCTAAGATTTCCATTGATATCAAATTTAGGTCAAATGGACATTTCTACAGTGAGTTATGACCAAATGAATAAACACTATTCATTTGGTCATTTTCCAGGGACAGCATATTGGTCACCCGGATTAAGTCAATTTTTAGGTCCACATAGGTTGGTTTTCTGGGCAGGGTACCTTCACCAAAGTTATTCCTTTATGTGTATTCTTTAATTTCCTTTTTGAATCATGTCAATTGGGCATTTAGAACTCAAGTTATGGTCAAATAACCATAACTGGTTCACTTCCTAATTCTAGTTCCTTGACAATTCAAATTTTGTAATTGCAATTTTCAAATTTTATTGAATAAGTTATATCACTTTTAGGTCTAGTGTTCTTCATAGGATTTATTTTCCTATGTCTTATAGTCAATTGAAATTTTGAATCATAATTTTCCTAATTTTTTAGAATTAGTTATAACAAAATCACTAGCCTGGACTCAGGTACCCTATGTCTTTAGGGTTCCAGTTCAGGTCAGTGACTGCAAGTGGATTTTTAAGATTCTTACTTTCATAATTTGAAGAAGCTTTCTGAAACAAAGTTCGAGCCCTGTGTCTTAGGTTTCTAAAAAGGTATGGCTCATACTAAATGGAGTTTCTAGTGGAAGATATGCTATAAAAACTAATCCAGGGTCAGATGAAATTGGGTAAATTTCCAGGTTTGGATGTACTAAGTTCTTTTAAGCATTTGACCTAATTCCTTTGGGTTCTGGGTTTTGGTCAAAAGACCAATATTGTAGGCCTATGTCTTACAAAAATTTTTCCGTTGGTTTCATTGCATTTGGATTTTTATAGACCATGTTATGGCCATTTTTCCAAAACTAGTTGTGTGGGCTTTAGTCCAGGAAATTCTGGGCAGAATGGTTCTGGTTAGTTTGGTAACCTCACTTGGGCCAACAATTTCATTTGGTTAGAGGCATTTTTGGACTTGGTGTTCTTAATGAAAGTTGTAGTCCTATGTCTAATCTTTCCAATGACACAAAAATCAAGTCATTTGGACCTGTCTAGAGGAAGTTATGGACAAATAAATTGGTCAATTTTCTGGGTTCAGTGTTAGGATTTCCGGATTGGGACAATAAATTGGTTAAGATTTGGATAGAATTTGGGCATGGTTTCTTCATGAAAAATGGGGTATTTTGAGTCTAGTTTCATCTTCAATTGGCCTCATACAATTAGAGTCACACAACTTCAGTTATAGGTCAAGCAAGACCCTGGACTTATAGGTCCTAATTTTCTATACATGAAACATCACTTCTAATATTCCATCCTCCTTACCCCCAATTACAATTTATCACTCATAACACTTCAATGATCAACAAACAGCCTCAATAAGATCAATCTCAAGCCATATCACCAAGGTAACAAAATTTAACTCAAACCCTAACTCCAACAATTTCAATTTATGCAACACACTTCATTCAACTTCTAATACACTTAGTATCCTTAATCATCATCACTAAATAAAGTAAAGTCAATCAAAATAATCAAGACCTTATGGTCACCAAGGCTGCTAAAAATTTTAATCCCCACACACTCCAATTTTTCTTTTAATTTCATAAAATTTATACTTAATTTAGCATGCTTTAACTAGTTAAGAAAGAAAGGAAGAAGGTTTAATGCACCAACCTTTGTGTGCAGAATTTTCCCTTAGCTAACTTTAATTTTTTTTTTCTTTACTTTCTAACACTTTCTTGGCTGCCAAACACTTCTACAAGGTGTGGGTGTAATTTTTAGTGAAGGGACCTAAGGGTTTTGGGGTAAGAATAGAGAGAAATTCAAGCTATAAGGAAAGAAGAAATGGAGTTTCATGGCCATGGTAGTGTGGCTAGTTGAGGAAGAGGATGAGTAGAATTGGTTCTCATTTTACTCATTTTTATCTCTTTTAATAAGTTTTTAAGTATGTGTCACAATGTGATTGGGTGGAGAGTTCTTAATGACATCATAGTGATGTCATAAGTCCATTTTAACTCATTTTCTTTTCTACTCATTTTCAATTTAATTTGTAGTAATATTTATTCATAGTTTATGTCATAATAATTATTTACTTAACTGGATAAGTCGGTCAAAAATTATCTCTGAAGAAGAAATGACCAAAATGCCCTCCATTTGACTTATTGAGCCAAAATCGTCTATACCGATCGAAAAATTTTTCTAAGCCTTTTCTTGGCATTCTAATGCCATAGAAACCTCAATGACTCTTCTCTGGAATCTCAAAATTTATTTTATGAATTTTCTCCTGGGTTTAGGGCTCCTAGCTGCGAAGACCGCAACTTCCCACTGAGTTACACATCGTTAGGGCACCAGCTCATTTAACTTGGTTGTATTTTATTTCTAAAATTTTTCCTAAATTTTTCTTACCATTATTTAAGTTATTTATGACTCCTCACTCTAGTCTAAATATTTTTCCAGACGTTCTAGCTATTCGAACTGACATCGGTCACCGAAACAGTATAATGTATGAAATTGCTACTCTGAGGGTGTTACAATTCTTCCCCTCTAACAAAAATTTCGTCCTCAAAATTTACTTAGTGTAAATATTCAAGGAGCTACTACTTCCTTATTTTTTCACCTTACCCGAGAAAATGGATCTACATTAGTGTCACCTCGACTCATATTAATGCAATGCATGTTATGCACACTATCCATTTCCATCTATCTATGCCTAGGAACGCCTAAACCGTGCTCTGATACCAATAAATGTAACACCCTTCACCCGACTACAGTGTAGCCGAGCAAGGCGTGCTACATTTGGTGCCGGAGCACCCTAACTTATCTTACTTTATTTCTTTAAAAATTTTGAATTCGTTTAAGTTAGTATCAACTATTTCTCTGTGGAGAAACCAGCAGAGTTTCCCCTATTTTATTATCGTTTGACGTGATTCACTATTCACCTATTTAAAATTCAACAATATTTTCAAAATAAAATATTATCCATGCTAATCATAATTATCTCATCAATCATTCTTGTAATTTTCTCATATTTCAAATCTCATCCATATATTTCAATTTCATAATCATTTCCATACATTTCCATTCATACTCAATTCATATGTAAAAATGTTCAAATTACATAAACTTGGTTACCCATCGCTAGGGCACCGGCTCATTTAACTTGGTTGTATTTTATTTCTAAAATTTTTCCTACCATTATTTGAGTTATTTATGACTCCTCACTCTAGTCTAAATATTTTTCCAGACGTTCTAGCTATCCGGATCGACATCGGTCATCGGAACAGTAGAATGTATGGAATTGCTACTGTGAGGGTGTTACAAGCCTAGTGAGTCACACACATGCACAAGTAATCACCAAGTTAAATGTGATTTAATTAATTAGTTAAAAAGTTTAATTGATTAATTAAATAGGTTTGGTTTGCAATTAGATTGCAAAGTCCCTAGCATGGCTTGAAACCAAATCTAGGTCATTGGATGTATAGTATAAGTTAAATTTATATTTAAAGTATTTAAATATAAATTTAATTATGAGAAATTAATTAATAGAGATTAATTAACTAATTTATATTTGATATAAATTGATTAGGAGAGGAGAAATAATTATTTTGGATTGAGAACTCAAAATTACAATACAAGGGTATTTTGGTCATTTCACAGGGTGACATGTGGCACCATGAGATGGTGACACATGGCATCATGGTTTGTCATTTGTCTTCCTATCATGCATAATGATCAAAGTCAAGATTAAACCTAGTTTTGGCACTTGGCTTAATGTGATTAGGTCAATTAAAATGAGGATGTAATCAGAAGATGATATGTGGCAAGGGTTTTAAGTTATGACCTAATTATAAAAAGGAAAGAATGAAAGCATAAAAATATATTCTGATTTTTCTAAAGAGGTGCCGCCACCCATAAAGCTCTCTTCCTCTCTTCTTCTTCTTCTCTCATCAATTCAAATAGAATGGTCCATACTCTCTTGAATTAAAATTGCTAGAAATTGTTTCTAGTGTCCTATATACATCTACAACCTTTCTAAAGGAAAATCCCTAATTTCTAATTGGTTGGCAAGGCTTGAGAAGCTGTTCAAGGGGTTGCCATTTGTGATCTTGGTGTGGACAAGCTAGAGGGACAACATTTGGGGTCTTAGGTGCTTCACAAAGGTACCAATCACATCTACAGTGCATCAAAAGGTTAGTGCACATATTCTTGTATCAATCTAGGGTTCTAATGAATTAATTTGTTAATTCTAAAATGTTGAATGGCAAATGTAGATCCTAATACATATTAAAAGTAATTTAATATGCAATTGAACATTGAAATCAATTAGATATATAATGAATCTTGCATGATGCATGACATGAAACCCTAGAAGAAAATTTTTGAATTCAATGTTCTAATTTAATAATTTTCATGCTTCCGCTCCTTCAGAAAAACCCATAGAGATTCTAGCATATGAGGTGAAGCAACTGAGGAACAAGCAGATACCACTGGTTAAAGTGTTGTGGATCCATCATTCAGGCTAGGAAGCTATGTGGGAGTGCGAGGAGAATATAAGGAGGTAGCACCCACGGCTGTTCTGTAACACCCTCATTTTTGTAGTCCGTACGTCCTACTGTTCCGACGGCTAATGTTTGCCTCGAAAAGTCAGAATGTCTGGAACTATACTTCGGTGATAGTAAACATGCATAAAATGATGAAATAAATAAAAAGAAAATACAAGAAAAATTAAGGAAAAATAAAAGAGATAAAATGTGACTAAGTTAAACGAGCCGAACCCGTAGTGATGGGTTACCGCACCGGGAAGTTACTGCGAGGACCATTGACTAGCCCTGGACCACGGGAAACTCGAAAAAATATTTTCGGGACATAATTAAAAGTCTATTGAAGTGTAATTGACATTGAAAATGTCATAGAAAATTTAGTGAGTCAATATAAATGAAAAAAGAAAATTAAAGAAATCGGCGGTACAAGGAGTAAATCGGTAACACCGAAAAATTCAAAATACAACCCGAAGAGGGGCATTTTGGTCATTTGACACTTAGAATGGACTTTTGACCTAAATTTCCATGAAAAATTAGCAGTATTAAATTCTGAAAATACCATGAAAATAAGAAAGTTTACACATAATGTAATTAAAGGAATTTTGGGGGATTAATTGAAATATTACTAAGTTTAATTATTAAATTATTAAACTATACTTAGTGGAACTTAGTGGAGGATTAGTGGGACTATATAAACCACTTAAGGACAGATTTTTTTTCCCCACTAACAACTTCATCTTCAACCTCACTCTCACCTTGCTGAAATTGGTCCTCCCATTTCCACCATTGCCGTCCATGCAAGTGCTCCAATGGTACATGATCAAGCCATGATTTCTTGCAAGTTTCTTCATTAAACTTGGTCTACACATCATGGGCAACACATAGGCAGCAAAAAGGAGAGAAAATATTAAGGTTTAGCAAGCTCTAAAACAAGGTTAGTGCTAGTTTTCCTTACCTCACTTGATTAAACTTTATACTAAGGTTGATATGAGTTTAATGGTGAAGAAATTTGAAGGTTTTGATGAGTTATTAATGTGTACAATTTTTGGCAACCATGGAAGAATTTAGAATTTGATTTATTCATGGGTAAAATAAGTGTTTTGTGATGTTAATTAAGGTATTACGTGAGTTAGAAAGATTATTTCATGAGTATGTTTAATGTTGATGTTTTGAGGTAGGGTTTGAGTAATTGTGGAAGACCTTGGACAAGTGATAAATTTTGGCAGCCTTGATGAGCTTAGAAGGTTGATAATTTCATGAAATTAATTGGTAAATTATGGTATTAATTAGATTAGTAAAAGTGTATTGTATGTTGCTAATTGAAGTATATGTATTAGCTAAGCAATTTCATGTGTAAGATTTTGATTTTGACTTTTGAAATTAAGGTTGTGTATTGTATTTTGAAGACTTGTATAAATTGTTCAAAATGACCTTAATGAGATTTGATGAATGATGTAAGTACATTAGGAGTCCAGAATTTAGGCATGGGTAGTTAAGTTATAGTAAGTTGAATGTGTAAATTGATTGGTATTTGAGGACTGTATTGAGGCCAGAATGCATTTGAGCCTATAACCCTAATTGTGTGAACCAAATTGGTGTGAGGATAATTGGAGGTAAAATTAGACATGTAATGAACCAACTTTCATGTAGGAACCTTGCCTAAATTCTGTCCAGAAAGTGACTCAAAAAGTGACCTAATCCAGAATAGGTAACTTGGCAAATTCATAATTTGACCATATGAACAGTAGCCAGTATTTTGGCCATAACTCACTCGAAATAGGTCCAAATGACCTGAAATTTATATCATTGGAGAGCTTAGACATAGGGCTACAACTTTGGTAGAGACCATCAAGCCCAGAAATGCCATTAAACAAGTCAGATTGATTGCCCAATTTAGGTTACAAAAACTAGCTGAATTGACTTTGACTTAAAAATGACCTAATTGTGCAATATAAGTGCAACTGAATAAGCCATAGTTAAATGACCATATCTTGGTCTACACAACTCCAAATGACCTGAAATTTATACCTTTGGAAAGCTTAGACATAGAGCTACAACTTTGATGAAGATCACAGAACCCAAAAATGTCATTTACTAAGTCAAATTGATTGGACAAGTTGAGGTAACAAAACTGTCCAGAACCATTGCAACCCAGAATTTGACCATAAGAATAGTAGTCACTCATTTGACCATAACTCACTCAAAACAGGTCCAAATGACCTGAAATTTATATCAATGGAAAGATTAGACATAGAGTTATAACTCTTATGAAGACACCAAAGCCCAGAAATAACCAGAACCAAGTCAAATTGCTTGCCCACGTTAGGGTACCAAATTTGCCAGAATTGAACTTGACCTAAAAATGACCTAAAGTTGCATTGAAAATGAAATCTATCCAGCTTTAGTAAATTGACCATATCTTGGTCTATACAACTCAGAATGATCTAAAATCAGTACTAAAAGCTCAATAAGACATAATCCTACAACATAGAAATTTTGACCAAAAACCAAAAATCAAGGAAACTAGGCCAATTAATTTGATTAATTTTATACACTAAATCTGGAATTGGTACAATTGACCATTAAGTCAAGAAAATTCAAATAGGAATATCTCCCGCAAGAAGTCTCCAAATGTAATGAGCCATACGAATCTGGAAAGCTAAGAAAGAGACCTAAAACTTTATTTCAGGTAACTTCCTCAAATTGTAATTGTATTAGGCCAGAATTTAAGGTCAAGGCCATTGACCTATTTGAGGACCATACCAATATAGGACCTTTGAGTCCAAGGCAATAATTTGACTATAAATAATTCTATAAGACTTGAAAAATTACAAGTAAAATTTCTAAATGACTATGAGACATAGGGCAACAAATCCTATGAAGCACACTAGGCCTAAATGTCATTATAAGTAGTCCAAATAAAGTAGTAAAATCCAGAATCAAAATGACTACTATGGGAACCAAAATTCATATTTGACCTAGTTATAGTTAATTGACCATAACTTGAGTTATACAACTCAAAATGGAGTAATTAAAAAAGGGAATTAAAGAAGACATAATAAGAAACAATTTGATGAATATAATTTTGCTAATTTCACCTTATAGCCTGACCCAATGGAATAGTAACCGTTGGCCATGAAATTTGAAAATTTGGAATCACATATAAGTAGCCTTGAATTAAGTTTGGAAATCAATGCCAATGAGTATAAACTCAAAATGAGGAATCCTAGTGCAACTACAACCAACATATCTGTTCAGTGTGAAAAAGTCAATGTTTATGTTTGACTAGTAATCTGAATAGGAAACATAAGGACTTAATAAATCACATGAGTATATGAATGGGACATTAGCCCTTATTATCAGAGATAGGAAAAATGCTTTGAGCACAATGGTACTTCAGAACAATTGATATAAAATGTGATCTGTCTAATAATCTACTGAATAATTGCAACATGTTGATACTATCAATCAACATATCCATGATGCATAAAAAGTTCAACAATTTTGTTGATCAGTGAAATGCATAAAGACGTATAAACCCTAAGAATAAAGAATTAGATATGTAACCTTGTAATATGCCCTAGTTTGCCTAGTTGACTAGTTTTGATAGGTTGGCATGCCAATAGGGTTCTAACAGCTGTTCTGTAAATGGCTTTACGCCATATTATGTTTTATGGCTTATTATGCCACACTGTAATTTTAATAGCCTATGGCTATATGGTTTATGTTATTATACTCGGCTTATTGCCTTATTGATTATATGGCTTTTTAGCCACACTGTTTGCACACCGGGAGATACTTTGTAATCGATGGTGTGACGGCCAGAGGTATTAAGTACCCAGTGCTAGTATGTCCATTTATCCAATATGGTCAGTGCATAGGCTACACTAGCAGTCAATTAAAATATTATTCAATTCAGGCAGTTAAGCATAAGGAAATTTCAATACAATTAAATTAAGTATTGAATGGAATGATTAAAAGAGATTAGCAATAGAAACAAAACAAAAATACAATTTGCAGAACCGTAGAGACTTAAAATACAATACAGTTAGAATAATTTGTATACTGGGTATTATTATGGAAAGATTATAAACTTAGCACTTCCAAAGAGGAGCAAACTAGTATATAAGATAGTTGATGCTAGAAATACCATACCAAATTAAATTGATTCTTGGATATCCGAATTATGATTTATTTCTTTCTTTATTTGTATATATTATTCTTGTTATACTATTGCACCACTAAGCAGAAATGCTTAGCGTGATGGAATTATTTCCTCGCGCAGGTACTTCGACTGAGATTTTTAGAGTTCAGATCTGCAGATGTGTCAGAAGAGTTTAAGGTTGTCATCTCCTCAGCAATGCATATAGATAGGGCTCATATTTACACATGTTATGTATTTTGTTCATTCTAAGTATATTGTAAATTATTTGTATATCCTGCACTTGACAAACTCATGTAATTAGTTGGCAAATTATGTAAGATAATGAAATGTAAGAATTCTGATATATGAGTTAAGTATCTGATCATGATGATTCTGATTGAGATTGAGTAAGAGAAATTTTGAGACTGATTCTGAGTTGTGAATTTGAGTATATATTGAAATTATTTTTGGGCAGGTTCAGAAGAACTGTTAGTCCAAATTACTGCCGGCACTCTACCGGATTGTCATTAAAATTTTTGAATTTTTCAAATTAGTCAGATTTTAATAAACAGCAAAAATAGCCTAAACCTTAGATACAGTTTTTAAATAAGTAAATCAAGAACTATAATGAAATCAAATAAGATCAGGTGCTCCAGCACGTCGTGTGACACTCCTTGCTCAGCTACACTGTAGACAAGTGAGGGGTGTTACATTTAGTGGTATCAGAGCACGGTTTAGGCGTTCCTAGGCAGATATAAGTAGAAAGAACTAGTGGGCATACATGCATTGCATGCCATACCTTATCCCTTGTAAGGCACGACATGTTCCCGTAGCATACCTAATGAATTACCAAACTACACCTACCGATAACCCATTAGTTATGTTATAAGGGATTTTAAGCAAATCATAACTTTTTATCTTATCAATTCTTTTGTGAAAAACTGCATGGGAATAGTTAAAATTCTATATAAACATTCATTGGAAATAATGATAGACTAAATATTGTAAAGGTTACATTTCCATAAGTCTCAAAATAAATTACAAATAGTTACAAACTCAAATTACTTTAGTAATACAGTGCTTTTTAATACAAACTGCTCAATGTCCGTATATCCATACATATAGGTACAAAATACATCCAAAGGAATCACAAGGGTATACCTAATGTAAATACCCATAATTAATACCAAAATGCTGCTTCCAAGTCTCTCACTCATCAGCCTTCTCCTTTCCCTGACCTGCAATAACATAAAGAAGCTATCGCTGAGTATATTACTCAGTGGTGCACAACTTATAACTCTAAAACTTAAGGTAAAACACAATTTGTCAAAGTATATTAAATCACATTTTCGTTAAGCATGAAAACTTCATAATAGTTCTAAGTCCATAAGAGCCATTTATTGGAATAACATTTCAAAAGAGAAATCACACTTCATAAATCACAATTCACAAAGTATTAGTGTTGCCAATATCAACACACAGTTCAGGCCATGACACAAAATTTCACGATTAGTGCCGTGTTATACACCATGACAAAGCAATCTCAACCTTACTAACCGTTATTAATGAGGGAAGGGCTAGTTAGCTAATAAGTACTCATGCAGTCTTACCCTACTAACCGTTATTAATTGGAGACATAATTATATCAAATATCAAACCCCAAGTAGCCATTATTACTAGGGAGTTCCGAAGGGACTGTCAAGCTAACTGTAGTTTTAAAATAACTTTCAAGAGTTTCTAAATCAATAATCACATTTGCAAAACAATAACATATTCAAATCATCATAAAACCCATAAAAGGGGTGGCAACGCACAACTTTCTCAAATGTAAGAGAAAAACCATACCTCATTCAAAATAAACTCATTCCAAATGAAACTCATTCAAATCCATTTACAAAGTTAAAACAAACAAAAAAGTTAGTTGTGCACAAACCTTCAATAATTCTCCTTCCTTGTTACCTACTTCTCCTTGTCCGTTCCAACTTCTTTTTTTACTAAAAATACACAAATAGAATACTTCAATACTAATCTCAATTAATGCCAATAACTCATTACATGAATGATTAATGTATCCCAAGTTAGCTTTGCAAATTTTAGAAAGTTTTGGTTTTGGACAGCTTGGTGGCCCAATTTTTGAACCCAATGTTTACCTAGTTTCGATCATAATTTGATGAGATGTACTTCATGAAAATTGTTCATCTAGGTCTTAACTTTATTTTCCTTTTTGAAATCGCCTAATTTGGAGGTGTGTAGCTCAAGTTATGACCAAAACATGGATACTACTTACGTCACTGTTCACCCTGCAGTTTCAGTTCTAGCAGATTTATCAATCCAACTTCGTTTAGCAATTTGATCAAGGTAAGTCCATAAATTGGTCTAATGTTCTTCATACGAAATGTTCCACTATGTCTTAGGTTTCCATCGGTTCAAGAATCACCTAAATCAGAGTTTTCTAGAGAGAGTTATGGCCATGCAAAGTTTACTATTCATATGGTAAATATGCAGACTTCTAGATTTTTGTAGATTTGATGATTCAAATTTGCTTAGCAATTTGATTGGGTTAAGTCCATAATTTAGTCTCAACTTCTTCATATTCTACTATGTTTTAAGTTTTTATCGGTTCAAGAATCACCTAAATCGGAGTTTTCTAGAGAGAGTTATGGCCATGCAAAGTTTACTGTTCATATGGTCAAATTTTGCAGGTTCCAGAATTTTGTCTCTAAGTTCAAGCCAAGTTTTAGGCAATTTCTGGGTAGTTTCTGGGCTGGGTCTCTTCATGAAAATTCTAGCCCTATGTCTTAAGTTTCATCCCCAATTGGTTTCACACCAATTGGAGTTGTGTATCTCAATTTATGGGCTATCAAACACATTGAACTCAGTGTGCAAATTCTGCCCTAGGTTCAAATTTTCATTTCTTTAATTATTCCCACTAACCAACCTCAAAACACATTTAATTCACTCAAAATGACTATAATTTAGCATTGACACGTCAATGGCACTTCTTAGCATAAATCCCATAATTTTCAAATACCAAAATTTGAAATTTTCCCTAATCCTACCATTTCATTACTTCAATTCATTAACCCAATGCCAATTCAAACTAAATAAACCTCAAATGATCATAATTTAACACTACACACACCAATTTCACTCTCTAGCAATAAAGCTCCAATTTTCCCATGAACCTTAATCTCCCATAATTAAATTTATGCACATTTCATGAAATTTCTTTGCCCTAATCATGTATACTACTTCAACTAAGCTTAACCTCATCATCAATTTCATTCAAAGACATCAAACCTAACTTTTCTCCAATTTGGCCAAAACCCTAGTTTAGATTCCATACATGTTTTCTTTCATTTTCTTATGAAATTTCATGCTTTCTCATATAAATTCATCACACCCAAACTTGATTCAAAGCATATTTGGTTAATCAAGTATGAAAGAGAGAGCTTACCTCACTTGATGATTTTTCCCACTTCCAATCTCTTCCAAATCTTGTTCTTCTTGTTTCAATCTCTCAATCAAAGATCTCTTTGATGTCTTCTTTTAATGGGTTATGGAATTTATGAAGGGAATTTAAGGGAATTAAAACTTGGGTGGGGAAATCAATGAGGGGATGAAGTGGAAGAAGAAGAGAAAAAGAAAGAGAGAGTAAGAGAGAAGAGAGGGTGGTGGCACCTTATGAAAAAAAAATGGAGAAGACATTTGTCTTCTTATATATATATATATATATATATATATGTACATATATATTTATCCCCAAAATTAGTTTATTAAAATTATAAATTTTAATTGTGTCATAAAGATAATTAAACTTAAATTTTTATTCTCCATTTTTTTTCTTTTTTTTTATATTTATACTTAATTTTTCCTTTTAATTAAATAATTAAATTTAATTATCAAAAGCCGATAAGTCCTTCATTTTAATTTTGTCATAATGGAAATGAAAGTTTAAGTTTTCATTTTTTAAATTTTCCCTTACATATTTTTACTTGAATTTTTCTTCAATTTTTACCTCATAATTCAATTCATTAATTTCATTTAATTTAATTGATATTTTGGTCAAAAGTCAACTCTTGAGGTGAATTGACTAAAATGCCCCTCATCGGGTCATAATCCTTCTTTTTATAATACCCGATGAGTCCTTAGATTTTTTTTATTCACTTGAATTTTTATTGTGTCTATCTCAATTAATTTTCCATTTATTTTTGGTCCTCAAGGTGTCTTTGAATAGTACTAGTCACAGGCAAAAAATGGTACTATTCATAACTTGGAGGTTCGAGGTGTTACAATTCTCCCCTCCTTAAAAATAAAATTTCGTCCTCGAAATTTACCTGGTCTCATTCTCTGAATAGCTGTGGGTGCTGCCTTCTCATGTCTTCCTCACGCTCCCCTGTGGCCTCTTGGCCTGAATGATGGTTCCACAGCACTTTGACTAAAGGTATATGTTTGTTCCTTAGCTGTTTTACCTCTTAAGCCAAGATCTTTGTGGGCTCTTTATCATATGTCAGGTCTGGATTCACTTCAATCTCCTCTACTGGCAAAATGTGAGAGGGGTCTGATCTGTAACTCCTCAACATGGAGACATGGAAGACATTGTGAATCTTTTCCAACTCCGGAGGTAATGCAAGTCTATATGCCAATGGATCCACTCTTTCCAGAACCTCATATGGCTCAATGAAGCGAGGACTTAGTTTCCCCTTTCTACCAAACCTCATGATCCTCTTCCACGGAGAAACTTTTAGGAACACCTTGTCACCCACACTGTACCGAATATCTCTTCTCCTTAGGTCAATGTAGGACTTCTGTCAATCCGTTGTAATTTTGAGTTTGTCTCTAATGAGCTTAACCTTTTCTTCCGTCTGCTGCACTAATTATGGGCCAATCAACTTCCTCTCGCCCACTTCATCCCAACACAAGGGAGTTCTACACTTTCTGCCATAAAGTGCTTCGTATGGAAGCATCCGGATGCTTGACTTATAACTGTTGTTGTAGGCAAATTCAATTAAAGGCAAGTGTGTGTCCCATCTCCCTTCAAACTCAATTACACAAGCCCAAAGCATATCCTCGAAAATTTGAATGATCCTTTCAAATTGGTCGTCTGTTTATAGATGGAGTGTTGTATTGAAGTTCAATCTAGTTCTAGGGCTTTTTGGAGACTACCCCAGCATCTAGTAGTGAACCTTGGGTCTCTATTCGACACAATAGACACTGGCACTCCATGTAACCTCATCACATTATCAATTTACAGTTTGGCCAATCTTTCCAGGCTGTAATCCATCCTCACTGGCAAAAACTCTGTAGACTTGGTCAATCTATCAACAATAACCCAAACTGCATTATGTTTCTTTTGTGTACATGGAAGTCCTATCATGAAATCCATAGTGATTCTTTTCCATTTCCACTCGGGAATTGGCAATGGCTGTAGCAACCCTGCAGGCACTTAGTATTCTGCCTTTACTTGCTGACAAGTTAGGCATTTGGCAACATATTCTGCAATGTCTTTTTTCATTCCTCTCCACCAATAGTGCTCTTTCACACTTCTGTACATTTTGGTTCCACCAGGGTGCATTGCAAAAGGTGAATCATGTGCTTCCTTTAAAATGGTTTGCCTCAGTTCAACATTCTTAGGAATGCACATTCTGCCCTTATATAACAACAAGCCCTCATCATTTACTAATAATTCTGATTTCTTGCCATCCCAAGCCTCTTCCATTAACTTCACATACTTATCATCCTTCTCTGCAACTGCTTTAATTTGTTCTGCTAGCATTGGCTTCACTTACCAAGTAGCTAGCATCTGCCCATCTTCATTAATCTCCAAGTTAGCATGCAATGCCCTTAACTCATGCACCATGGACAATGGAGAAACCCTCAAACTAGCCATAGTTTTGCCACTTAAAGCATCAGCTACAACATTAGCTTTTCCAGGCTGATAGTGTATCAAACAATCATAATCTTTTATCAGCTCTAACCATCTTCTCTACCTCAAATTTAACTCCTTTTTTGTGCCCAAGTACTTCAAACTTTTATGATCTGTGTATATATAACATCTCTCCCCATACAAGTAATGTCTCCAGATCTTTAAGGCAAAGACAATGGCTGCCAGCTCCAAGTCATGCGTAGGATAATTCCTCTCATGCAGTTTAAGCTGGCATGAAGCATAGGCAATGACATTCCTATCTTGCATCAACACACAGCCAAATCCGTTATGAGAAGCATCACTGTCTATGGTATACTCCTTACCCAAAGTGGGCTAGGTTAAGACTGGAGCTTCAGTTAAATGCCTCTTTAACTCATCAAAACTTTCTTGGCACCGATCAATCCACTGAAATTTTACATCCTTCCTAAGTAGCTTGGTCAGTAGAGATGCTAGCATGGAGAATCCCTTCACAAACCTTCGGTAATACCCGACTAAACCAAGGAAACTCCAAACTTCTATGACATTTCTAGGTGGCTTCCAATTAAGAATGGCTTTTACTTTGCTAGGATCCACCTAGATACCCTCTGCAGATACAATATGCCCCAAAAATGTAATCTCTTTAGCCAAAACTCACATTTCGATAGTTTGGCATACAACTACTTTTCCCTCAAAGTCTGCAATACTATCCTCAAGTGCTTGTCATGTTCCTTTGCATTTTTTAAGTACGCCAAAATATCATCAATGAACACCACAACAAACTGGTCCAAATATGGCCTGAAGATAGTGTTCATTAGGCCCATAAAAGCAGTTGGAGCAATAGTCAACCCGAATGGCATTACCAAGAACTCATAGTGGCCATACCGAGTCCTAAAGGCAATTTTAGGAATACTTTACTCTTGCACCCTCAACTGGTAATAGCCTGATCCCTAGTCAATTTGGAGAACACAGTTGCATCCTTCAACTGATCAAACAAATCATCGATCCGTGGCAGAGGATATCTATTCTTTATGGTCACCTTATTCAACTGTTTGTAGTTTATGTATAGGCGGAGTGTACCATCCTTCTTCTTCACAAATAATACTGATGCTCCCTAAGGTGACACGCTAGGGTAGATGAAACCCTTATCTAACAATTCCTGCAATTGCACCTTTAACTCTTTCAACTCAGTAGGTGCCATCCTATAAGGAGTGATGGAGATTGGTTCCACACCAGGCATAGTCTCAATTTCAAACTGCACCTCTCTTTCCAGAGGTAATCCCGATAATTCTTCCGGAAATACATTTGAAAAATCCCATACCATAGGAATATCTTTAAGATCTAGACTCCCCACCAGGGTGTCTATCACATGAGCTAGATAAGCTTCACATCCCTTTCTAATCAGCTTTCTAGCAAGTGTGGCTAAAATGATGTTGGATGGTAATAACTGTCTCTCCCCATGTATCAGTACGTTTGCATACTCTGGAAGACCAAAAGTGACTGTCTTCAGTCTACAGTTGATCATGGCGTGATGCCTGGCTAACCGATTCATGCCCAAGATGATATCATAATCTCGAAAGGGCATTTTAATTAAGTCTGACCAGAATGTATGTCCTTGGATCACCAAAGGACAATCTTCATACAATTTGTTTACCCTAACCTCTTATCCTAAAGGACTAATCACTAGCACATCATAATCTAATTTCACACAAGGAATTCTACTCCCTGAATAACCAACACAGGGAGATTTCCGTCCATTAGTCCATATTTATGATGTAACGCACTACATGTATCAATAATGACAATTGAGCAGTTGTACTTATCAAAAATTTTCAAATATGCAATTTCAAAACTTGTATGAAAACCAAAGCTCTGATACCACTAAAATATGTCACACCTTATCCCTTGTAAGGCACGACATATTCCCATAGCATACCTAATGAATTACCAAACTACAGCTACCGATAACCCATTAGTTATGCAATAAGGGATTTTAAACAAATCATAACTTTTTATCTTATCAATTCTTTTGCAAAAAACTGCATGGGAATAGTTAAAATTCTATATAAACATTCATTGAAAATAATGATAGACTAAATATTACAAAGGTTACATTTCCATAAGTTCCAAAATAAAATACAAATAGTTACAAACTCAAAATACTTTAGTAATATATTGTTTTTTAATACAAACTGCTCAAAGTCCGTACATCCATACATATAGGTACAAAATACATTCAAAGGAATCACAAGGGTATACATAACGTAAATACCCACAATCAATACCTAAATGCTGCTTTCAAGTCTCTCACTCGGCAGCCTTCTCCTTTCCCTTACCTGCAACAGCATAAAGAAGCTATCGCTGAGTATATCACTTAGTGTTGCACAACTAATAACTTTAAAAATTAAGGTAAAATATAATTTGTCAAAGCATAATAAATCACATTTTTTTTAAGCATGAAAACTTCACAATAGTTCTAAGTTCATAAGAGCCATTTATTGGAATAACATTTCAAAAGAGAAATCACACTTCATAAATCACAATTCACAAAGCATTAGTGTTGCCAACATCAACACATAGTTCAGGCCATGACACAAAATTTCATGATCAGTGCCGTGTTGTACACCACGATAAAGCAATCTCAACCTTACTAACCATTATTAATGAGGGAAGGGCTAGCTAGCTAATGAGTACTCATGTAGTCTTACCCCACTAACCGTTATTAATAGGAGACATAATCATATCAAATATCAAACCCCAAGTGGCCATTACTACTAGGGAGTTCCGAAGGGACTCTCATGCTAACTGTGGTTTCAAAATAACTTTCAAGAGTTTCTAAATCAATAATCACATTTGCAAAACAATAACATATTCAAATCATCATAAAACCCATAAAAGGGATGGCAACACACAAATTTCTCAAATGCAAAAGAAAAACCATACCTCATTCAAAATAAACTCCTTCCAAATGAAACTCATTCAAATAAACTCATTCAAATCCATTTACAAAGTTAAAACAAAGAAAAAGGTTAGTTGTACACAAACCTTCAATAAATCTCCTTCCTTGTTACCTACTTCTCCTTATATATATATATATATATATATATATATATATATATATATATATATAGTCCGTTCCAACTTCTTTTTCTACTAAAAATACACAAATAGAATACCTCAATACTAATCTCAATTGCTACCAATAACTCATTACATGAATGTTTAATGTATCCCAAGTTAGCTTTCCAAATTTTAGAAAGTTTTGGTTTTGGACAGCTTGGTGCCCCAATCTTTGAACCCAATGTTTACCTAGTTTTGATCATAATTTGGTGAGGTGTTCTTCATGAAAATTGTTCATATGGGTCTTAACTTTATTTTCCTTTTTGAATCGCCTAATTCAGAGTTGTGTATCTCAAGTTATGACCAAAACACGGTTATTATTTATGTCACTGTTCACCCTGCAGTTTCAGTTTTAACATATTTATCAATCCAACTTCGTTCAGCAATTTGATCAAGTTAAGTCCATAATTTGGTCTAATTTCTTCATACGAAATGTTCTACTATGTCTTAGATTTCCATCGGTTGAAGAATCACCTAAATCAGAGTTTTCTAGAGAGAGTTATGGCCATGCAAATTTTACTATTTATATGGTAAATCTGCAGATTTCTAGATTTCTACAGATTCGGTAATTCAAATTTGCTTTACAATTTGATTGGGTTAAGTCCATAATTTGGCCTCAAGTTCTCCATATGAAATGTTCTACTATGTTTTAAGTTTCTATCGGTTCAAGAATCACCTAAATCGGAGTTTTTTAGAGAGAGTTATGGCCATGCAAATTTTACTGTTCATATGGTCAAATTCTATAGGTTCCATAATTTTGTCTCTAAGTTTAAGCCAAGTTTTAGGCAATTTCTGGGTAGTTTCTGGGTTGGGTCTCTTCATGAAAATTCTAGCCCTATGTCTTAAGTTTCATCCGCAATTGGTTTCACGCCAATTAGAGTTGTGTAGCTCAATTTATGGGCTGTCAAACACACTGAACTCAGTGTGCAAATTCTGCCCTAGGTTCAAATTTTCATTTCTTTAATTATTCCTACTAACCAACCTCAATTCACATTTAATTCACCCAAAATGACTATAATTTAGCATTGACACGTCAATGGCACTTCCTAGCACAAACCCCATAATTTTCAAACACCAAAGTTTTAAATTTTCCCTAATCCTACCATTTCATTACTTTCATTCATCAACCCAATGCCAATTCAAACTAAATAAACCTCAAATGATCATAGTTTAACGCTACACACACCAATTTTACTCTCTAGCACCAAAGCTCTAATTTTCCCAAGAACCCTAATCTCCCATAATTAAATTTATACACATTTCATGTAATTTCTTTTCCCCAATCATGTATACTACTTCAACTAAGCTTAATCTCATCATCAATTTCATTCAAAGACATCAAACCTTAACTTTTCTCCAATTTGGACAAAACCCTAGTTTAGATTCCATAAATGTTTTCTTTCATTTTCTTATGAAATTTAATGCTTTCTCATGTAAATTCATTACACCCAAACTTGATTCAAAGCATATTTGGTTAATCAAACATGAAAGAAATAGCTTATCTCACTTGATGATTTTTCCCACTTCTAATCTCTTCCAAATCTTGTTCTTCTTATTTCAATCTCTCAATCAAAGATCTCTTTGATGTTTTCTTTTAGTGGGCTATGAAATTTATGAAGGGAATTTAAGGGAGGGGAAATCAATGAGGGGAAGAAGTGGAAGAAGAAGAGAAAAAGAGAGAGAGAGAGGAAGAGAGAGGAGAGGGTGGTGGCACCTTATGAAATTAAATTTAATTATCAAAAGCCCATAAGTCCTTCATTTTAGTTTTGTCATAATGGAAATGCAAGTTTAACTTTTCATTTCTTAAATTTTCCCTTGCATATATTTTTTTTAATTTTTCTTCAATTTTTACGTCATAATTCAATTTATTAATTTCATTTAATTTAATTGACATTTTGGTCAAAAGTCAACTCTTGAGGTGAATTGACCAAAATGCCCCCTCATTGGGTCATAATCCTTCTTTTTATAATACCCAATGAGTCCTTAGATTTTTTTTATTCACTTGAATTTTTATTGTGTCTATCTCAATTAATTTTTCATTTATTTTTGATCCTCAAGGTGTCTTTGAATAGTACTAGTCACAGACAAAAAATGGTACTATTCATAACTTAGAGGTTCGGGGTGTTACATTGCATTTATAAGAGTCGAGGTAACACTAATGCAGATCTGTTTACTTTTGATTATTCAAGGTTAAGATATGGACTCAGAGTCGCAGAGGGCATTAGAAAAAGAAGTAGAAAACCTAGTTCATGAGGTTATAACGTAGCGACTATGTAATGTTCTCGATGTTTGTATTGTAAGCTGCAGATTACAGTACCGGCATGGGATTATTGTATAGAGCTACGTACTTCCTAATTGTATAATAAAATAAGAATATTTATAAGTAATCTATAAATTGATATAGTTATGCTCGAATAGAGTACTATTACGGGAAATAAATGTGAAAATTTTAGTCAGAAATTTAAAACTTCAGAACTAGCCTATCAAAAGATTACACTTGTAAGGTAGCTAGAGTCAGTGACTCGGTTACATTAATGTGAATTACCTGTACCACAGTAATTGCTATAAGCTTAGAGATATTAGTATGACTTATCATCCTCAAACGGATTGACAGTCAAAATGAGTAATTCAGGTAAATTCTGAAACTCATTGAGTTCCTATAAATAATGAAGTGAAATGATAATAATAACCTTTAATATGTGATAAGTCCTCGTGAATATACTGAGAACTTGTGTCATTGAATCTGAAGGGAGATGGGATAGATACCTCCCACTAATAGAATTTGTATACAATAATAAGTGTCAAGCTAGGATACAAATGGCACCCTATGAAACACTATAAGGGAAAGAGTGTAAAACACTAGTATATTGAACTAAGTTGGGTAAAGATATCTAGACATTGATATAAAGTCTTATAATTATTTTGATATTTTTGTCAGAAAAGAATGATTTAGGTATTTGAAAATATACTTAGAAGTTGTAGTACTACTCCCTTTGGAAGCAAGAATAAATACTTTCCATTGATGGAGTTGTGTGAGGTAATAGTTATTAAACAAACATGAAGATACCAAGGTATAAGGTCTTGTATGAGGTAAATGCAGAATACCTAGATAAAGGGCAATTTAATAGAATTGGAATAGGTAAAAGAGACAAAAGGACTGGTAAAGAATCCTAGTATGAGAGATCAAGAAACTAATGAACAATAGAATTTCATGAGTAGGAATACTAAAGGAAGCGGAAAACAATGATGGAAAAATGAATAAAATTATGAGATAACGATAAGCTCAGTTGTTTGAATCCGATGAATTTTGAGAACAAAATTCCTTTTTAGAGGGGAAGAGTTATAACACCCTCATTTTTGTAGTCCGTACGTCCTACTATTCCGACGGCTAATGTCTGCCTCAGAAAGTCAGAATGTCTGGAATTACACTTCGGTGATAGTAAACATGCATAACATGATGAAATAAATAAAAAAGAAAATACAAGAAAAATTAAGGAAAAATAAAAGAGATAAAATGTGACTAAATTAAATGAGCCGAAACCTTAGCGATGGGTGATCGCACCAGAAAATTACGGCGAGGACCGTTGACTAGCCCTGGACTACGGGGAATTCGGGGAAATAATTTCGGGACATAATTAAAGGTCTACTAAGGTGTAATTAACATTGGAAATGTCAAAGAAAATTTAGTGAGTCAACATAAATGAAAAACAAAAATTAAAGAAATCGGTAGTACAAGGAGTAAATCGGTAGCACTGAAAAATTTAAAATACAACCCGAAGAGGGGCATTTTGGTCATTTGACACTTAAAGTGGACTTTTGAACTAAATGTCCATGAAAAATTAGTAGTATTAAATTTTGAAAATGCCATGAAAATAAGAAAGTTTACACATAATGTAATTAAAGGAATTTTGGAGGATTAATTGAAATATTACTAAGTTTAATTATTAAATTATTAAACTATACTTAGTGGAACTTAGTGGAGGATTAGTGGGACTATATAAACCACTTAAGGATAGATTTTTTTTTCCCACTAACAACTTCATCTTCAACCTCACTCTCACCTTATCGAAATTGGTCCTCCCATTTCCACCATTACCGTCCATGCAAGAGCTCCAATGGTACATGATCAAGCCATGATTTCTTGCAAGTTTCTTCATTAAACTTGGTCTATACATCATGGGTAACACATAGGCAGTAAAAAGGAGAGAAAATATCAAAGGTTTAGCAAGCTCCAAAATAAGGTTAGTGCTTGTTTTCCTTACCTCACTTGATTAAACTTTATACTAAGGTTGAGATGAGTTGAATGGTGAAGAAATTTAAAGGTTTTGATGAGTTATTGACGAGTTATGAGGCCAATTGGAGGTAAAATTAGACATGTAATGAACCAACTTTCATGTAGAAACCTTGCCTAAATTCTGTCCAAAAGGTGACTCGAAAAGTGACCTAATCCGAAATAGGTAACTTGGCAAATTCAGAATTCGACCATATGAACAGTAGCCAGTATTTTGGCCATAACTCATTCAAAACAGGTCCAAATGACCGGAAATTTATATCATTGGAAAGCTTAGACATAGGGATACAACTTTGGTAGGGACCACCAAGCCAAGAAATGCCATAAACAAGTCAAATTGATTGCCCAAGTTGGGTTACAAAAACTAGCCGAATTGACTTTGACTTAAAAATGACCTAATTGTGCAATATAAGTGCAACTGAACCAGCCATAGTAAAATGACCATATCTTGGTCTACAAAACTCCAAATGACCTAAAATTTATACCGTCAGAAAGCTTATACATATAACTAAAACTTTGATGAAGATCATAGAACCTAGAAATGTCATTTACTAAGTCAAGTTGCTTGCACAAATTGAGGTAACAAAACTGTCAAGAACCATTGCAACCCAGAATTTAACATATGAACAGTAGTCACTCAATTGACCATAACTCACTCAAAACAGGTCCAAATGACCTGAAATTTATATCAATGGAAAGATTAGACATAGAGCTACAATTCTTATGGGGACACCAAAGCCCAAAAATGACCAGAACCAAGTCAAATTGCTTATCCAAATTAGGGTACCAAATCTGCCAGAATTGAACTTGACCAAAAAATGACCTAAAGTTGCATTGAAAATGCAATCTATGTAGCTTTAGTAAATTGACTATATCTTGGCCTATACAACTCAGAATGACCTAAAATTAGTGCCAAAAGTTCAATAAGACATAATCCTACAATATTGAAATTTTGACCAGAAATCAAAAATCAAGGGAACTAGGCCAATTAAGTTGATTAAGTTGACACACTAAATCTGGAATTGGTACAATTGACCATTAAGTCTAGAAAATTCAAATAGGTATATCTCCCACAAGTAGTCTCCAAATGTAATGAGCCATACAAATTTGGAAAGCTAAGAAAGAGACCTAAAACTTTGTTTTAGGCAACTTCCTCAAATTATAAATGTATAAGGCCAGAATTTAAGGTCAAGGCCATTGACCTATTTGAGGACCATGCCAATATAGGACCTTTGAGTCGAAGTCAACAATTTGACTATAAATAATTCTATAACACTTGAAAAATTACAAGTAAAATTTCTAAATGACTATGAGACATAGGGCAATAAATCCTATGAAGCACACTAGGCCTAAATGCCATTATAAGCAGTCCAAATAAATTAGTAAAGTCCAGAATCAAAATGGCTACTAAGGGAACCAAAATTCATATTTGACTTAGTTATGGTTAATTGATCATAACTTGAGTTATACAACTCAAAATGGAGTAATTCAAAATGGGAATTAAAGAAGACATAATAAGAAACAATTTGATGAAGAGAATTTTACTAATTTCACCCTATAGCCTGACCCAATGGAATAGTAACTGTTGGCCAAGAAATTTGAAAATTTGGAATCACATATAATTAGCCTTGAATTAAGTTTGGAAATCAATGCCAACGAGTATAAACTCAAAATGAGAAATCCTAGTGCAACTAGAACCAACATATATGTTCAGTGTGAAAAAGTCAATGTTTATGTTTGACTAATAATCTGAATAAGAAACATAATGACTTAATAAATCACATGAATATATGAATGGGACATTAGCCCTTATTATCAGAGACAGGAAAAATGCTTTGAGTACATTGGTACTTCAGAACAATTGATATGAAATGTGATCTGTCTGATGATCTACTGAATAATTGTGACATGTTGATACTAGAGTCAACATATCCATGATACATAAAAAGGTCAATAATTTTGTTGACCAATGAAAGGCATAAAGACGTATAGACCTTAAGAATAAAGAATTAAATATGTAATCGTGTAATATACCCTAGTTTGCCTAGTTGACTAGTTTGGATAGGTTGGCATGCCAATAGGGTTCTGATAGCTGTTCTGTAAATGGCTTTACGCTATATTATGTTTTATGGCTTATTATGCCACACTGTAATTTTAATAGCCTATGGCTATATGGATTATGTTATTATACTTGGCTTATTGCCGTACTGGTTGATTATATGGCCTTTTAGCCACACTGTTTGCACATCAGGAGATACTTTGTGACCAATGGTGTAACGGCCCAAGGTACCAGATACTCAGTGCTAGTATATATGTTTATCCAGTTTGGTCAGTGCATAGGCTACACAGGCAGTCAATTAAAATATTATTCCATTCAAGCAGTTAAGTATAAGAAAATTTCAATACAATTAAATTAAGTATTGAATGAAATGAGTAAAAGAGATTAGCAATAGAAATATAATAAAAATATAATTTGCAGAACCATAGAGACTTAAAATACAATATAGTTAGAATGGCATGAAGCCATATGCAGTACTGCTAACAGAACCTTATTGGCATGCCAACCTATTTAAACCAATCTTGCTAGGTGTACTAGGGCATGTTACACTCTTAATTTATACAATTCTTGAAATTTAAGTTTAGGTGTTACCATTCATTCCATTAGTCAACAAAAATGTTGACTTTTGCATAGACAATAGGTACATTAGTTTTAATACTCCTAACATACCACATTTTGCATTCTAAAATTTTTGGTATTGTTTGCCAATACCATTTATAAGCTTAATGTTAATTGTTCAAAATTTTCAGATTTCAAGCTTTGTGTTTACTGTTCCATTAGTCATTTTTGCAGTGGGAATTTGGCAAAGTGGTCAACATGAAAGTTGTTCCTTTTTTTTTCTAGTTACATTTCTTTTTTTGAGTAACTCCATTTGGAGTTTTGTAGCTCAAGTTATGGCCCAAAAACCACAACTGGTCGGATTACAAATTTTCTAGATTTTCTGGACTGACCAAATCTACAGTATTTTGGGCAATGACTGCAGGTCACTTTTTGAATATGTTATGGTCATAATTGGGTTAGGTTTCTTCATGAAAGTTGTAGGTATATATCTCAGCTTATTACTGGTAAAATTTCAGGTCAATTAGACCTTTCTACACTAAGTTATGACCAAATGACTAAACACTATTCATTTGGTCATTTTACCCAGGCAGATTACAGGTCACCCGGATTAGGGCAATCTTTAGGTCAACCTAGTTTGGTTTTATGGGCATGGTTTCTTCACCAAAGTTGTGCCATTATGTGTCTAGTTTCATGTCCAATTGGCCTTGCACCAATTGAACCTCTACAACTCCAGTTATTGCTGCCCAAACCTACTAGACTCATGCCCAATCCTACAGGTCACCAAGGGCAGCCACACTAACTTCAATTCCCACTAAACAAACCACTTCATTTCTTATTCACACATATCCCAATGGTCAGTAATTGACCATTAAAAGTCTCTTTCACTAAATACATGAACAAAGTCTCAATTTGCGTCCAAACCCTAGCTCCACCATTCTAGATTGTTGCATTACTTGCACTTCACCTTCCTAATCAATGTATTAGTGTTAAGGGTAGCCACAAAATCATTTTAATTCTAAGAAATCTTCAAAACTCAACCAAGTTCAAGGCTGCTAGAATTTTTAAGCAAGACATACACATGATGTTCACTAAATTTTCTTGTAAATTTGCATCAAATACCACTCCTTCAACATGAATTGAAAGATAAAATCAAGTTTAGTCACTAACCTCTAATGGAGTGAAATTCGAACTTACAAGAACTCTTCTTTTACACTTTTTTTTGCTCCTAAAAGATTCACCAAGATGAAAGAGCAAGCTTTTGTGTTAACACTTAGGGTTTTTATTGGAAGAAAACTAGGGAAAGCATGCTTTTGGTGAACTTGGCTATGGAGGAATGAGAGAGAGGCTTGGTACGGCTTGGAAGAAGGTTGAGAGGCTGCTAAAATTTTCTAGAATTCTATCTCCTTTTCTCTATTTTTAATGGATTATAATTGTATTTCTTGAATTTTGATTGGCCAAACATGTTAATGACCCCATGCTTACATAATGCTTATGTAATAAAGCTAAATTCATTTCATTTTCTTTTCTTTCCTTTCTATTCATTTTTAAATAATTTTTCATCAATATTTTTTCATATTTTATGTCATATAATTCACTTACATAAATGGACAAGTTGGTCAAAAATCATCTCTAAAGACGAAATGACCAAAATGCCCTCCGTTTGGCTTAACGAGCCAAAATTGTGTGTACCGATTGATTAAATTTTTCTGGTGTTTTCTTAACATTCTATTATCATGGGAACCCCAATAATCCTTCCTTGAGGTCCCAAAAATTATTTCATGATGTTTTCCCCGGGTTTAGGGTTGCTAACGGCCTTCACCGTCACTTCCCTTTCGGGTTACTCATCCCTGGGGTTTTGGCTCATTTAACCTTAGTGTATTTCATTCCTATAAATTTTCCTTGATTTTTATGAGCATTATTTAGTTTCTTTATAACTTTCCACTTTAGTCTAATTATAATTTCAAACATTCTAGCTGCCCGGACGGACATTGGTCACCAGAACAGTAGACTGTACGGACTAGTTAAAGTGAGGATGTTACAACTCTTCCCCTCTAATAAAAATTTCATCCTCGAAATTTACCTAATGCAAACAGTTGAGGAAACTGTTGCCTCATCGTCTCTTCACTTTCCCAAGTTGCCTCTTCAGTATTGTGGTGCCTCCAAAGCACTTTCACAAGTGAAATTTATTTATTTCTCAGTTCCTTCACTTCCCGAGCTAGGATTCGTATATGCTCTTCTGTATATGTCAAGTTCGGTTAAATTTCAATCTCTTCCATGGAGATGACATGTGAAGCGTCTGAGCGATATCTTCTTAGCATAGAAACATGGAATACATTATGGATTTTATCCAGTTCTAGTGGTAAAGCTAGCCTGTAGGCTACTGGACCCACACATTCAATGACTTCATATGGACCAATAAACCTAGGGTTTAACTTACCATTTCTTCCAAACCGCAGCACTTTCTTCCACAATGAGACTTTGAGAAACACTTTGTCACCAAATGCATACTCTATCTCTTTTCTCTTCAAGTCAGCATAAGATTTATGTCTATCTGAGGCAACCTTCAAATTTGCTTTGATTATGTTCCCTTTCTCTTCAGTCTGTTTCACCAGGTCTGGTCCTACCCGCTTATCTTCGCCCAATTCAGTCCAACATACGGGGGTTCTACACTTCCTCCCATACAGTGCTTCACACGGGGCCATTTGAATGCTAGCTTGGTAGCTATTATTATATGCAAATTCAGCTAGTGGGAGATATCTATCCCAACTCCCCTCAAACTCAATGACGCAACTCCTCAGCATATCCTCCTGGATTTATTACACAATTCACATTGTTACTATCATTTCAATTTGTAAATTGTGAAAATTCTATTAGGTTCTAGCTTTACCTGGATTACTCGTTCTGACTGTCCATCCGTCTGAGGATGAAAAGCCGTGCTAAAGCGGAGTTGTGTGCCCAAGGTTTCTTGCAACTTTTTCCAAAATCTCAATGTAAACCTTGGGTCTCGGTTAGATATGATGGAAAGTGGGATTCCATGCAGTCTAACTATCTCACTGATATATAATTCTTCCAGCTTCTCCAGTGAGTAGTCAGTCCTAACTGGCAGAAAATGTGCTGACTTTATCAATTTGTCCACTATCACCCATACCGCATCATGTTTTTTCTAGGTGAGAGGTAGACCACTAACAAAATCCATAGTGACCCAATCCCATTTCCATTCAGGTATGCTTATAGGCTGTAGCAACCCTGATGGAACTTGATGTTCTGCTTTAACTTGCTAACATGTCAAACACTTAGTAACATAGTTGGTCATATCCTTCTTCATACCAGGACACCAATAATGAGGCTTCAAATCATTATACATTTTTATGCTTCCCGGGTGCAAAGCATAAATACTAGTGTGTGCTTCTTTTAGAATATTAATCTTCAGTTCCCCATCATCTGGTACACATACTTTTCCTCTGTAGTACAAACACCCATCCACTTTCATCTCATAATCAGTTTCCTTCCCCTCTAGAATTTTACCCACAATAGTCATCAATTTGTCATCGGCCTTCTGCCCATCTTGTATCTACTGTAGTAGGTATGGCCTCACTTGTAACTCAGCCAAAATAGCTCCATCTGGAGCTAAGGACGTATGGGCATTTAGTGATCTTAAAGCTATGATGGACTTCCTACTCAAAGCATCAGCAACTACATTTGCCTTCCCAGGATGATAATCTATCACACAATCATAGTCCTTTAGGAACTCAATCCATCGCCTCTGTCTAAGATTGAGCTCCTTCTAGATTTGCAAATATTTTAGACTTTTATGGTCTGTATATATGTAGCATTTTTCACCATATAAATAATGCCTCCATATCTTCAGTGCGAAGATAATTGCTGCTAACTCCAGGTCATGAGTAGGGTAGTTCTGTTCATGTGGCCTTAACTGCCTAGAAGCATAGGCGACCACTTTTTCCTCTTGCATCAATACACACCCTAACCCATTATGCGAGGCATCACTGTAGACCACAAAGTCCTTTCCTGACACTGGCTATGTTAACATTGGTGCTTCTGTCAATATAGCGTTTAGCCTCTCAAAACTGGCTTGGCACTTGTCGTTCCAGCCAAATATCACATTCTTGTGCAACAACTTGGTCATTGGAGTAGCTATAAGATAGAACCCCTTCACGAATCTTCTGTAATACCTAGCTAGCCTTAAGAAACTTTTGACCTCAATTATATTTCTGGGAGGCTCCCATTCCATCACTGCTTCTATCTTTTTGGGACCCACTCTAATCCCCTCTGCTAATATTATGTGTCCAAGGAAAGAGATTTCACTCATCCAGAAGTCACACTTGGACAGCTTAGCATACAACTTCTTTTCTCGTAGGGTTTGTAGAACAATCCTTAAATATTCATCATGTTCTTCCCTAGTCTTGGAATACACCAGAATATCATCAATAAAGACCACTACAAACCGATCTAAATATGGATGAAAGATATGGCTCATAAGGTCTATAAATGCTGCTGGTGCATTTGTTAACCTAAACGGCATCACTAGAAATTCATAATGTCCATATCGGGTTCTGAATGTAGTTTTTGATACATCTGCATCCTTTACCCTCAACTGATGATACCCTGATCTGAGATCAATTTTTGAAAATACACCGGCTCCCTTCAACTGATCAAACAGATCGTCAATTCTGGGCAACAGATATTTATTCTTCACAGTTACTTTGTTCAACTGCCGGTAATCAATACACAATCTCAAGGTTCCATCCTTCTTCTTCACAAACAGCACTAGAGCTCCCCATGGTGACACACTAGGGCGTATGAACCCCTTATCGAATAACTCTTGCAACTGAATTTTCAAATCTCTCAATTTAGTGGGTGCCATCCTATAAGGAGCAATAGAAATTGGTGATGTACTAACATTACCTCAATAGCAAACTCAACTTCCTTTTCTGGTGATAAACCAGGCAATTCTTCAGGAAACACATCTAGGAAGTCTCTTACTGTGAGTATATCACACAGGTTCGGCTTAGCCTGCCTAGTATCAACCACGTGTGCTAGGTAAGCTTCATAGCCTTTTCTCGTCAATCTTCTTGCTACTGTGGCTGAGATAACATTGGACAGGAAATCTGTCCATTCAACCACAACAGTAATCTCATTACCCTCAGAAGTTTTCAGAGAAATCCTCTTCAATTTGCAATCAATTATTTCCTGATGACGTGACAACCAGTCCATTCCCAAAATCACGTCAAACTCGTGGAAGGGCAATTCAATTAGGTCTGTCGAGAATTCATACCCCTGAATCCTCAACGGGCAACCTTTATACACTTTATTCACTACCACACTGTGGCCTAGTGGATTTGTGACTAGAATGTCTTGTTCACTCTCCTCTGCTGTAACTCCCTCTTTACGGGTAGTTTGATGTAGATGTATGAATGAGTGGATCCTGGATCCACCAATGCATGCGCAAATATGTTGTAGAGAGAGAATGTACCCCTAATGACATCCGGGGCATCTTGCTCCTCCAGAGCTCTGATGGCATAGGCTCTAGCAAGTACTTTAGTCTCTGGCCTCTCGGCGGACTTAGATGCAGGCCTCAGTGATGGTCCAGCTGCCTCAGATTTACCAGGCTTCCTACCCCTTTGTGGTGCAGGAGCAGGTCTGTTTGCTTGTATTGGGGCAGCTGTAGTAGTCCTCTTCGGACAATTTTTAATCTGATGTTCTGTAGATCCACACCGAAAGCATGCACCAATCACTCGTCAACAGTCCCCTTTGTGCAACTTCTGGTAGTATGGATAGGCAGAAGATGCCAGGGCTCGTCCCCTAAACACTATCCTTAGAGAGCTGCCCACTGATGGTGTGGACTGGCCTCTCCTAGGTGTGAACTGTGGTCTGGGCCCCTGGGACTGACCCTGACCTTGTGGTTGCCCTGAACCCTGAGCAGAAGGACCCTTACTCTTCTTACTGAGAGTAGAAAATGAACTGGATTGACCTGGACCCCTCTTCTACTGTCTTTCCCTTCTAGTTTGCTCATTTATTCAGACCCTTTCTACTTTCGATGCAGCATCTACTAATTTGGCAAAATCTGCGATCTCCAATGCTGTTATCATGACTTTGATATTGTCATTGAGCCCTTCTTCGAACCTTCTGCACCTTTCTGCCTCTGTAGGGACTATCTCCCTCCCATACCGGCTCAGTCTGACGAATTCTCGCTCATACTCTACCACTGATAGTTGCCTCTATCTCAAACTGATAAATTCTCTTCTTCTCTCTTCTAAATACACCTTACTGACATACTTCTTCCTGAACTCTGTTAGGAAGTAATCCTAGGTGATTTGATCCAGTTGCACCTCACTAGTTACTGTGTCCCACCACTAGTATGCATCATCCCGAAACAGAGACACAGCACCCTCCAGGTTCTGCTAGGGGGCGTCACACCCTACCCTTCTGTAAGGCATAACATGATCCCATAGTATACCTAATGAATTATCAAACTTCACCTACTGATAACCCATTAAATACACTACAAGGGATTTTAAAACTTATTTTACTTCTTTTTACAGTGGTGAGCATTTTTTACAGGTGTTAACATTTTTTTTGAGCTGAAGTGAAACAGCTAACACATTTGAAGAATTAATTATTTCTGTAAAAATTTTGGCAGAGTGCTATCTGTATTTTGAATAGAACAATTCTTCAAAAACCTGTAAAAAAGCACTTCAATTATTTTGTACAATCCCCAAACTCCAATAAATAATCAACATAATAAGTTTCTCAACAATTGTCAACTCAAATCCACAATAAATTTTCACTGTTTTCAAAAGCTGAGATAAAAGAATATATCATAATATTTACAAACTAAAATAATTTACAAATTTAGTTTACAACTTTAATGTATAATTTTAATTTACTATTTTAATTTACAACTGCTCAAAACCAAGAATAATATATACATACAATGAACATACATTATAATACAAAATGCAAAATACGGTATACTCAATATACCCGATAATCTCTCAGTGTAGTACTAGCAGCCTAGTCTGTCGCCCTGTCAGTTTGTCTACCTGCGACAGCAATGAAAAGCTGTCATTGAGCCAATGTCTCAGTGGTGTACAACATTAATAAAATGCAACTTTAAATCACAAATCATAAAGTCATATAAATAGTTGATACTTAAAACCATAGTTAAATTTAAAGATAGTGAATGTCATAAAGAATTTAAACTCCATTTCATAATATCACAATAAATATCAATAAATCACACACACAGCTTAATCATATTCCAAAGTCCAATTCATCCCAAGAGCCAATGGCTAATGAGGAATAACATAGCTAGCTAGTAATAATATGAGTACTCATTCTATTCGTCCTCAACAGGCACACACCTCAATACTTCAGCCAGAGAGGGAATTCAAAGTCAATTCATCCCACAAGACAAGCTAGCGAGTAATTCAATCAATATACATGATAGCTATGGTTTCAAACCATTTACAATGTTTTTCAAGCAATAAGTATCCATCAAATATCATTAAGATAAATTTTCATAATTTAAACAATAATAGACAATTTGTCATAATTCATTTCAATTGAAAATTCAAAAGAAGTAACTGTTGTGCACAAACCTCTGAAGTATAGCCTCTTGGCCCTGACTCAGTGTTTCCTTCCCTTTTCCTGAGTCTTTGCTAATTGAAACACACAATTTGAAGTGTTTCAGTACTCATTTAAATTGTCTCTAACAATAAGGCTTAATAATTAATTTATTGAATTCTATTATTTTCCTTAGTCAACATAAAATGTTGACCCTCGATACATTCTAGGTGAATTAGGTTTTAATGTTACCAATATGTCACATTTTTATAGCCTTTTAGTATTGGTACATGTTACTAAATTCACTTTCAAGTATATTGCATTTTATTGCAATTTGCTAGATTTCAGTATACTAATTTGACCTAGCCGGATGACCTAGTTCTCTCGGTTTTCGGGTTTCGATCCAAGCTAAAAACTTGTAGGTCTATGTCTTATTGCACGCGGGGTAAAATTTCAGATCATTCTAAGTTGTGTAGACCAAGTTATGGTCAATTTACCAATGCTGGACCGAATGTACCAAAATGGTAACTTTAGGTCATTTTTAGGTCACTTTTGATTCGGCCAGTTTTTGGACCTGAAATTGTGTAAGCTATTTGGCTTGGTTCTGGCCATTTTTGGGTTTTTGTGTCTTAATAAGAATTGTAGATATATGTCTTAGCTATTCATGGTAAAAATTTCAGGTCAATTGGACCTGTTTTCGATGAGTTATGGCCAAAATACTAACTGCTGCCCAAATGGTCAATTTTCAAGTTTTCAAAGCACTAATCCAGATTTGGTCATTTTTCAAGTCACCTTCTAAGTAGAATTTTGGTAAGCTTCCTTCATGAAAGTTGGCACATTTTGTGCCTAGTTTCACCTTCAATTGGTCTCATACCAATTGGGGTCACACACTTAAGGTTCTAAGCCAAAACATACACTGCCCTATTATAATTTGTTCATCCTTTACCAATTACACATCCTATGCTTACCAAGTTCACTCTTCCATGCCAATTCTTGTTTGTACCATAACATTAACACATTTAGCATCACATTTTTTGTTATTTTGGCAACTTGTAACCACTCTCAACATACACACTATAATACAAAATTTTCCAATGTCCCATTTACCACAATTCAACCACATGAACATACCTCATTTCCATGTCTAAATTCTAACAATTAAACACACAAACATGCTGCAATCCATGAAAACATAATTCAACAATATTTCATGAACTCAAACACTTCAATCTTCTTCATGAGGCTGCCACAAGTTTACACACACCCATCAATTGCCATTTTCACTTTTTAAGCTTTCAAATCACACCTTACACATGGAATTCAAGTACAATACAATCAAACATTTAAATCATCATTCAAACCCCTATTTAGATGCAAGAATAAACTGTTCTTATTGAGGTTCCATGGCTTCCAAAATGTACATCTCCATTAAAACATCAAACTTCAAAAATTCTCCCACAAATCAACTTCCCACAACATCCATTCAAGGTTTAATGAAACAATAATAAAAAATACATACTTACCACTTTTGAAATTCTTCAAAACCTCACCAAAAATTAAATTCTTGCTGCCTATCGACTGCCCAAGTTGTATAGAACAACTTTAGTGAAGGAACCTAATGGAAAATGTAGCTAGAGCATGCTTGCATGGAGCTTGGAATGTGGACGTCCATGGAGGTTTGAGAGCATTTCAATTTCGGCTGGTTTTGCAAAGTGAGGAAGATGAAGGCATATTCTGCCACAATGATGCTTAATGGTCCTCTTTAGTGGTGTGAGCACTAATAGGATTAAAAATAATTTTTAGTGTTAAACTTTCATAATTAAGTTTTTATCCCCCATTTCTTTCACTATTCTTATAATGTGTCACAATTTCATTTTTCATGAAATTTTCCAAGTGTAATATCATTTATTTTTAATGGACATTCAGGTCAAAAGATAACTCGGGGTGTCAAATGACCACAATGCCCTTGTTCGGATTACATTCCTGATTTTTCGATAACACCGAGTTTTGTCATTTTCTTGATTTCTCGTTTTTCTTTATACTAATTAATTAATTTTTCTTTAATATTTCTAATGATATTTATACTTCAATAAGTCTTTAATTATGTCTTAAAAATATTTTCTAGGGTTCCCCGCGGTCCAGGGCTAGTCAACAGTCCACGCCACAACTTCCCGATGCGGTCACCCATCGCTAGGGTTCTCGGCTCGTTTAACTTGGTTACATTTCATTGGTATTATTTTTCCTTTGTTTTTCTTGTATTTTCTTTTCTTGTATTTCATTATTTTATGTCTCCTCACTAATATTTAAGTGTAGTTCTAGGCATTCTAGGTATGCAGAATGACTTGGTCACTGAAACGAGAACGCGCAACCAAACATAAGGGTGTTACAATTCTCTCCCCCCCCCCCCCCCCACTTAAAAGAAATTTCGTCTCGAAATTTGACCTGACATTAGTTTCTAAACAGCTGTGGGTACTGTCTCCTCATGTCCTCTTCATGTTCCCAAGTAGCTTCCTGGCCTGAATGATGGTTCCACAGCACTTTAACCAGGTGTATCTGTTTATTTCTCATCTGCTTTACCTTATATGCCATAATTTCTATGGGTTCTTCATCATATAAAAGGTCTGGATTTATCTCAATCTCTTCAACTGATAGTACATGAGATGGGTCAGATCTGTACCTCCTTAACATGGACACATGGAAGATGCTGTGTATCCTTTCTAGCTCTGGAGGTAATAGCAACCGATATGCCAAAGGACCCACTCTCTCCAGAACCTCCTATGGTCTGATGAAACGAGGACTAAGTTTCCCCTTTCTGCCAAATCTCATAATCCTCTTCCAAGGAGAAACTTTGAGGAATACCTTATCACTCACTGCATATTCAATATCTCTTCTCTTCAGATCAACATAGTACTTCTGACTGTCTGATGCAGCCTTGAGTCGATCTCTGATCAATATGATCTTTTCCTCTGTCTGCTGAACAATTTCTGGCCCAATCAACTTCCTTTCACCTACTTCATCCCAACATAGGGGATTTCTACACTTTCTGCCATACAAAGCTTCATATGGAGGCATCCCAATGCTTGATTGGTAGCTGTTGTTATAAGCAAACTCAATCAAAGGCAAGTGTGTATCCCAACTACCTTCAAACTCAATCACACAAGCCCGTAGCATATCCTCCAATATCTGAATTACTCTCTCAGACTGGCCATCTGTCTATGGGTGGAATGCTGTGCTGAAGTTCAATCTAGTTCCTAGGGCTCTCTGAAGACTACCCCAGAATCTAGAAGTGAACCTAGGATCTCTGTCTGATACAATCGATATTGGCACTCCATGTAGTTTTACAATTTCATATATGTACAATCTGGCCAATCTTTCCAGGCTATAGTCCATCCGAACTGGCAAAAAGTGAGCAGACTTGGTCAGTCTGTCAACTATAACCCATACTGCATCATGACTATTCTGTGTCCTCGGAAGTCCTGGAACAAAATCCATAGTTATCCTTCCCCACTTCCACTCTGGTACAGGCAATGGATGTAACAAACCAGCTGGAACTTGATGTTCTGCCTTTACTTGCTGACAAGTTAGGTATTTGGAAACAAATTCAGCTATATCCCTCTTCATACCCATCCACCAGTAATGCTCTTTCAGCCCTCTGTACATTTTAGTTTTGCCAAGGTGCATAGCAAAAGGAGACTTGTGTGCTTCCTTCATGATGATTCGTCGCAATTCCACATCACTAGGAATGCATATTCTGCCCTGATGTAGCAATAAACCTTCATCTCTCACAAAGAATTCAGGCTTCTTGCCTTGTTGGACTTCTTTCAGTAGCTTCTGATATTTATCATCATTTTGAGTAGCCATTCTGATCTAATCAATCAATACTGGCTATACATGCCATGCAACTACTGTCTGTCCCTCATCATTAATCTCCAAACTAGCATGCTGTGCTTTAACTCATGTACCATGGACAAAGGAGAAATTCTAAGACTTGCCATAGTCTTGCGACTTAAGGCGTCAGCCACCACATTTGCTTTCCCTGGCTGATAGTCTATTAAGCAATCATAGTCTTTAATAAGTTCTAACCATCTCCTCTACCTCAAGTTAAATTCCTTCTGGGTGCCCAAGTACTTCAAACTCTTGTGATCTGTGTAAATGTAGCATTTCTCCCCATATAAATAGTGTCCCCAGATCTTCAGAGCAGCTAGCTCCAAATCATGTGTTGGGTAGTTCCTCTCAAGCGGTTTCAGTTGGCGTGATGCATAAGCAATGACATTTCGATCTTACACTAGTACACAGCCTAACCCTATTGTGAGAAGCATCACTATAAACTATGTATTCTTTACCCGGTGTAGGTAAAGTAAAGACTGGAGCTTCAGTCAAACACCTCTTCAATTTATCAAAACTTTGCTGGCATTTATCTGTCCACTGAAATTTTACATTCCTGAAACAGCTTGGTCAGTGGAGAAGCTAACATAGAAAATCCTTTCATAAATCGATGGTAATATCCAGCTAAACCCAGAAAACTGCGAATTTCTGTGATATTCTTGGGTGGCTTCCAATTAAGGATAGCTTCTACCTTGCTGAAATCTACCTTGATCCCTTCAGCTGACACAACATGTCCCAAAAAGGTGATTTCTTTCAGCCAAAATTCACATTTCGATAATTTGGCGTATAGTTGTTTCTCCCTTAAAGTCTGCAATACAATTTGTAGGTGTCTGTCATGCTCCTCTGCATTCCTTGAATATATCAAAATGTCATCAATAAACACCACCACAAATTGGTCGAGATATGGTTTGAGGATAGTGTTCATCAGATCCATAAAAGCAGCTGAAGCATTAGTTAACCCGAATGGCATTACCAGAAAACTCATAGTGGCCATATCGAGTTCTGAAAGCAGTTTTTGGAATACTCTGCTCTTGGACCTTCAACTGATAATAACCAGATTGCAAATCAATTTTGGAGAATACAGCTGCACCCTTCAACTGATCAAACAGATCATCACTGTGAGGTAATGGATATATGTTCTTTATTGTCACCTTATTTAACTGCCGGTAGTCAATATATAAGCGAAGAGTGCCATCTTTCTTCTTAACAAACAATACTGGCGCTCCCTAAGGTGACACACTAGGGCGGATGAAGCCCTTTTCAAGTAGTTCTTGCAACTTTACCTTTAACTCCTTCAACTCTGCTGGTGCCATTCTGTATGGTGTTATGGAGATTGAATCCACACCAGGTATAACATTAATTTCAAACTGCACCTCTCTTTTTAGAGGTAATCCTGGCAATTCATTAGGAAATGCGTCAGGAAAGTCATATACTGTAGGGATGTCCCTCAATGCTGGACTCCCCACTTGGGTGTTTACCACATGTGCCAAGTATGCTTCACACCCCTTTCTGATTATTTTACTGGCTAGTGCAGCCGAAATGATGTTTCATGGCAATAGCTGCCTCTTCCCATGTATTACCACATCACTGTACTAAGGGAGACCAAAAGTGACTATCTTCAGTCCACAGTCAATCATGGCGTGATGCCTGGCTAACCAATCCATGCCCAAGATGATATCATAATCTTTGAAGGGCATTTCAATGAGATCAGATAGAAAAGTATGTCCTTGGATCACCAAAGGATAATCTCTATACATTCTATTAACCCTGACCTCTTGTCCTAGTGGACTTGTTACTAGCACCTCAAAGTCCATTTTTATACATGGAACAACAATGCAATCAATGATAGTAGCACTCACATAAGAATGGGTAGAACCCGGATCAAATAACACAAACACATCTTGATTAAAAGTTGAGAAGGTACCAGCCACAATATCAGATGTCTTGGCCTCTTATCTCTGTATCATTGCGTAGACTCTGACTAGAGCACTACCTTGCTCTGATTGATTCACTGTGCCTTGGCTGCCTGCTGGGTTACCTCTACCCCTACCTCTACCTCTACTAGGTGGTTGTGAACCTCTGGTGACAGGACTTTGAACTGACCCTTCTGCAGTAGTAGGAGGTGGTCCAACTCTATGGGCACTGGTGCAGTCCTTGGCAAAGTGTCCTGTGCCTCCATAGTTATAACAGGCTCCTATGGCCTTGTAACACACCCCACCATGATTTCTTCCATAAGTTTCACATTGGCAGGGAGGGTAGGAACTTCTGATACTCTGCTGACCAGATAGAGGAGTTTTCTGTCCCAAAAATCTTCCCCTACCAGACTTCTTACCACCTCTGTTGTGTCCCCCATGGTTCTTCCCCTTTCCAGTAGGACCAATAGAACTCTGTTCTACTGACTTTCCCTCTTTTTCTGTCTTCTCTGATTTCTTTTTCTCAGGTGCCGCTTCAGATTCAATTCTTTCTTATTCTAGTGCTTGAGAAATAAGCTCAAAGAAGTTGTTATGTTTGAATCCGACCACTTGTAATCTGATACTGGGCTTCAAGTCGGTTTCAAACCTTTTACATCTCTCCCTACTGGTAAAAAGTAGACTTACTGCATAATGGCTCAGGCGGGAAAATTCCCTTTCATATTCCGCCACCGATCTACTCCCCTATTTCAGACTTAGGAACTCTTGCAACTTCTGGTCCACATAAGCATCAGGGACATATTTTTATCTGAACTCCCATAGAAAATCATTCCATGTTAGCATTGAAGGTTCTACCAGACTATGGGGAATGGTTTTCCACTAGTCATATGCATCCCCTTGTAGTAGAGACACTGAATATTCAAATCTGAGCTCCTCTGTGTAATGTAGCTTCTTGAATACCCTATCCATTCTCTCTAATCACTGTTCTGCCTCTAGAGGATCTACTGTCCCCTTGAACTCAGTAGCCCCATATTTCATTAATTTGTCATACTGCTTAGCAGAAGACTGTGGATATACCACTAGTGTCTACAGTGGGACTTGAGTAGGCATGTTTCCAGCCATCTGTTGGAACATTACAGCCATCTGCTGAGCGAACTGAGCAGGGAACTGCGATACTGAGGGGGTTGGTGCGGCTGATCCATTGACATTGTGTAGGGCTAGGGCATCCCCTTGCACCTCAGCCTCTATAGATTGATCAACTGAACGATCACCCTCTTCCATAGTCAATTTGAGGATCTTAGACCTCCTGAACAAATAACACAAGGAGATTTTCTTCCGTTAGTGCATATTTATAATGTAATGTACTGTATGTATCAAGCAATGACATTGAGCAGTTGTACTATGAAGAAAGAATATTCAAATTACAAGTGAAAACAGAATTTAAAAACCAGCTCTGATACCACTTAAACATGTCACACCCTACCCCTCTGTAAGGCATAATATGATCCCACAGTATACCTAATGAATTATCAAACTTCACCTACTGATAACCCATTAAATACACTACAAGGGATTTTAGAACTTATCTTACTTCTTTTTACAGTGGTGAGCATTATTTACAGGTGTTAAAAATTTTTTTGAACTGAAGTGAAACAGCTAACACATTTGAAGAATTAATAATTTCTGTAAAAATTTTTGCAGAGTGCCATCTGTATTTTGAATAGAATAGTTCTTCAAAAACCTGTAAAAAAGCACTTCAATTATTTTGCTCAATCCCCAAACTCCAATATTCAATCAACACAATAAGTTTCTCAACAATTGTCATCTCAAATCCACAATAATTTTCCAGTGTTTTCAATAGCTGAGATAAAGAATATATCATAATATTTACAAACCAAAATAATTTACAAATTTAGTTTACAACTTTAATGTACAATTTTAATTTATAATTTTAATTTGCAACTACTCAAAACTAAGAACAATATATACATACGGTGAACATACATTACAATACAAATGCAAAATACGGTATACTTAATATACTCGATGATCTCATAGTGTAGTATAGCAGCCTAGTCAACTGCCCTGTCAGTCTGTCTATCTGTGAAAGCAATGAAAAGCTATCACTGAGCCAATGTCCCACTGGTGCACAACATTAACAAAATGCAACTTTAAATCACAAAGCATAAGTCATATAAATAATGGATACTTAAAACTATAGTTAAATTCAAAGACAGTGAATTTCATAAAGAATTTAAACTCCATTTCACAATATCACAATAAATATCAATAAATCACACACACAGCTTAATCATGTTGCCAAAGTCCAATTCATCCCAAAAGCTAATGGCTAGTGAGGAGTAACATAGCTAGCTAGCAATAATATGAGTACTCATTTTATTCGTCCTCAACAGGCACACACCTCAACACTTCAGCTAGAGAGGGAATTCAAAGTCAATTCATCCCACTAGACAAGCTAGCGAGGAATTCATTCAATATACATGATAGTTGTGGTTTCAAACCATTTACAATGTTTTTCAAGCAATAAGTATCCATCAAATATCATTAAGACAAATTTTCACAATTTAAACAATAATAGACAATTTATCATAATTCATTTTAATTGAAAATTCAAAAGAAGTAATTGTTGTGCACAAACCTCTGAAGTGTAGCCTTTTGGCCTTGACTCAGTGTTTCGTTCCCTTTTCCTGAGTCTTTGCTAACTAAAACACACAATTTGAAGTGTTTCAGTACTCATTTAAACTATCTCTAACAATAAGGCTTAATAATTAATTTATTGAATTCTATTATTTTCCTTAGTCAACCTAAAATGTTGACCCTCGATGCATTCTAGGTGAATTAGGTTTTAATGTTACCAATATGTCACATTTTTATATCCTTTTAGTATTGGTACATATTACCAAATTCACTTTAAAGTATATTGCATTTTATTACAATTTGCCTGATTTCAGTATACTAATTTGACCTAGCTGGATAACCTAATTCTCTCAGTTTTCGGGTTTCGATCGAAACTACAAACTTGTAGGTCTATGTCTTATTGCATGCAGGGAAAAATTTTAGGTTATTCTGAGTTGTGTAGACCAAGTTATGGTCAATTTACCAATGCTGGACAGAATGTACCAAAATGATAACTTAATGTCATTTTTAGGTCACTTTTGGTTCGTCCAGTTTTTAGACCTGACCTTATGCAAGCTATTTGGCTTGGTTCTGGCCATTTCTGCTTTTTGGTGTCTTCATAACAATTATAGATATATGTCTTAACTATTCATGGTAAAAATTTCAGATCAATTGGATCTGTTTTGTGTGAGTTATAGCCAAAAAACTAACTGCTACCCAAATGGTCAGTTTTCAGGTTTTCAAAGCAATAATCCAGATTTGGTCATTTTTCAAGTCACCTTCTAAGCAGAATTTTGGTAAGCTTCCTTCATGAAAGTTGGCACATTTTATGCCTAGTTTCACCTCCAATTAGTCTCATACCAATTGGAGTCACACACTTAAGGTTCTAACCCAAAACATACACTGCCCTATTACAATTTGTTCATCCTTTACCAATTACACATCCTATGCTTACCAAGTTCACTCTTCCATGCCAATTCTAGTTTGTACCATAACATTAACACATTTAGCAACACATTTTTGGTCATTTTGGCAGCTTGTAACCACTCTCAACATACACACTATAATACAGAATTTTCCAAAGTCCCATTTACAATAATTAAAGTTCCATTTACCACAATTCAACCACATGAACATACCTCATTTCCATGTCCAAATTCTAACAATTAAATACACACACATGCTGCCATCTATGACAACATAATTCAATAATATTTCATGAACTCAAACACTTCAATCTTCTTCAAGAGGTTGCCACAAGTTTACATGTACCCATCAATTGTCATTTTCACTTAAAGCTTCCAAATCATACCTTACACATGGAATTCAAGTACAATATAATCAAACATTTAAATCATCATTCAAACCCCTATTTACATGCAAGAATAAACTGTTCTTATTGAGGTTCCATGGCTGCCAAAATGTACATCTCCATTAAAACATCAAACTTCAAAAATTCTTCCACAAATCAACTACCCATAACATCCATTCAAGGTTTAATGAAACAAGAATAAAAAATACATACTTACCACTTTTAAAATTCTTCAAAACCTCACCAAAACTTAAATTTCTTGTTGCATATCTATTGCCCAAGTTGTATCGGACAACTTTAGTGAAGGAACCTAATGGAAAATGTAGCTAGAGCATGCTTGCATGGAGCTTGGAATGTGGACGTCCATGGAGGTTTGAGAGCATTTCAATTTCGGCTGGTTTTGCAAAGTGATGAAGATGAAGGCATATTCTGCCACAATGATGCTTAATGGTCTTCTTTAGTGGTGTTAGTGGAGCACTAATAGGATTAAAAATAATTTTTAATGTTAAACTTTCTTAATTTAGTTTTTATCCCTCATTTCTTTCACTATTCTTATGTGTCATAATTTCATTTTTCATGACATTTTCCAAGTGTAGTATCATTTATTTTTAATGGACATTTAGGTCAAAAGACAACTCGGGGTGTCAAATGACCACAATGCCCTTGTTCGGGTTCCATTGCCTATTTTTCGATAACACCGAGTTTTGTCGTTTTCTCAATTTCTCATTTTTCTTTATACTAATTAATTATTTTTTTTTAATATTTCTAATGATATTTATAATTAAATAAGCCTTTAATTATGTCTTAAAATATTTTCCAGGGTTCCCCGCGGTCCAGGGTTAGTCAATGGTCCACGCCGTAACTTCCCGGTGTGGTCACCCATCGCTAGGGTTCTCAGCTCGTTTAACTTGGTTACATTTCATTGTTATTATTTTTCCTTTGTTTTTCTTGTATTTCATTATTTTATGTCTTCTCACCAATATTTAAGTGTAGTTCTAGGCATTTTAACTGTCCAGACAGACACTGGTCACTGGAACAGTAGAACGCGCTACTGAACATAGGGGTGTTACAGGGGGTGCAATGAAGCTATTTCGGCACTCTGATTGTTCAATCCAACCAGTTTTCCGCTGTCATGGGATCATCCTCCTTCTTCCCAAAGAAATCCATAACCCCATGTTTTCGCAATTTCTCTAAATGGGACTTCTGTTGTGCTAGTGGAGGTTGTGGCTGTGGTTGTGGTGGTGGAATTGCCCCCATTATTTGCCGGTAAAACTCGGTCATTTGTTGAAATAATACAAACTGAGGTTGGGCAGGTGCCTCAGCTGCTGGTGGAGCAGATTCTCCCCTGCCCCCAGATTCAGCCCTTGGTGGAGCATAACTCTCCACCTCTTCATCAATTGCTCTTTGAGAAGCAGGATCCATATCCTCATCAAAATAACAAAACAAATAGATCTGCATCAGTGTCACCTCAACACTTACAAATGCAATGCAATGGTATGCACTCTATCTGGGCCTAGAAACGCCTAAACCGATGCTCTGATACCACTAAATGTGACACCTCTTACCCATCTATAGTGTAGCCAAGCAAAATATGCCACACAGTGTGCCGAAGCACCAAATCATATTTCAATTCAATTTACCCTTTTTACTTTTTTATTTACAATTTTTGATTAATCTGAATTTTCTGCAAATTTTATAAAAAAATCCGGCAGAGTGCCAGCTGTAAATTGGAAAAACAGTTCTTCTGAATCTGTTAAAAAGACACTTCCAATATAATTTTCAAATCCAGAACTCCATTATACACACATCTCAACTCAATCTTAAAATCTCAACACTATTTTTCGAATTTTTGTTCACATCATCACTTGAAGCACATTCATGAATATTTCTCAACATTTCATTTTTCAACATAATATATAGAAAATTTCAATAACATGAAATTTCATATCTTTACATTATCACATAAGCTCAAGAATTTGTAATTACAATCAAAACTAAAAGAAAATGTAAAATACAAAATACAACCCAAAGTCCTAATGTCCCACCAAAGCACTGCAAATGTGAGGTGACTCTGAACTCTGTGTGTAGATCTAAAAGCTCACCCAGTATGAGGTCTGCTGGACTCCCCAGCTATGTCTCCAGTATCTGCGCATGGCAAAAGCGACGCACTAAGCAATTCTGCTTAGTGGTGACAATATAAAATAAAATAAAATAAAATAAAATAACTAAAATAATATAAATATGCAGAATATATGTTTACATTTTAGGTAGACTTAATTTCTGGCATTTATTGTAGTATAATTTGATTAAAATTTTGTAAGATTCATTATCATTGCCCGAGTAACCCATACTAGTCGACTGGATTGGATAAACGGGTAAACTGGCACTGGGTACTAAGTACCTCGGACCATCACACCATCGGTCACATACTCCCAACATACCACATTTTGCATTCTAAAATTATTGGTATTGGTTGTCAATACCATTTCTAAGCTTAATGTTAATTGTTCAAAATTTTTAGATTTCAAGCTTTATGTTTACTATTCCATTAGTAATTTTTGCAGTGGGAATTTGGCAAAGTGGTCAACATGAAAGTTATTCCTTATTTTGTCTAGTTACATTTTTTTTTTGAATCACTCCATTTGGAGTTTTTTATCTCAAGTTATGGTCCAAAAACTACAACTGGCCGGATTACAAATTTTCTAGATTTTCTGGACTGACCAAATCTACAGTATTTTGGGCAATGAATACAGGTCACTTTTTGAATATGTTATGATCATAATTTGGGTTAGATTTCTTCATAAACATTGTAGTTCTATATCTCAGCTTGTTGCTGGTAAAAGTTCAGGTCAATTGGACCTTTCTACACTGAGTTATGACCAAATGACTAAACACTGTTCATTTGGTCATTTTACCCAGGCAGATTGCAGGTCACCCGAATTAGGGCAATCTTTAGGTCAACTTGGTTTGGTTTTATGGGCATGGTTTCTTCACCAAAGTTGTGACATTATGTGTCTAGTTTCATGTCCAATTGGCCTTTCACCAATTGAACCTCTACAACTCCAATTATTGCTGCCCAAACCTACTGGATGCCCAGTCCTGCAGGTCACCAAGGCAGCCACACTAACTTCAATTCCCACTAAACAAACCACTTCATTTCTTCTTCACACATAGCCCAATGGTCAGTAATTGACCATTAAAACTCTCTTTCATAAATACATGAACAAAGTCTCAATTTGGGTCCAAACCCTAGCTCCACCATTCTAGATTGTTGCATTACTTGCACTTCACCTTTCTAATCAATATATTAGTGTTAAGGGCAGCCACAATATCATTTTAATTCTAAGAAATCTTCAAAACTCAACCAAGTTCAAGGCTACTGGAATTTTTGAGCAAGACATACACATGATGTTTACTAAATTTTCTTGTAAATTTGCATCAAATACCATTCCTTCAACATGAATTGAAAGATAAAAATCAAGTTTAGTCACTAACCTCTAATGGAGTGAAATTCAAACTTGCAAGAACTCTTCTTTTACACTTCTTTTTGCTCCCAAAAGATTCACCAAGATGAAAGAGCAAGCTTTTGTGTTAACACTTAGGGTTATTGTTGGAAGAAAACTAGGGAAAGCAAGCTTTTGGTGAGCTTGGCTATGGATGAATGAGAGAGAGGCTTGGTGCGGCTTGGAAGAAGGGTGAGAGGCTGCTGAAATTTTCTAGAATTCTGCCTTCTTTTCTCTATTTTTAATGGATTATATTGTATTTCTTGAATTTTGATTAGCCAAAGATTTTAATGACCTCATGCTTACATAATGCTTGTGTAATAAAGCTAAATTTCTTTCATTTTCTTTTTTTTCCTTTCTATTAATTTTGAAATAATTTTTCATCAATATTTGTTCATATTTTATGTCATATAATTCACTTGCATAAATGGATAAGTTAGTAAAAAATCATCTCTGAAGATGAAATGATCAAAATGCCCTTCGTTTGGCTGAACGAGCCAAAATTGTGTGTACCGATTGATTAAATTTTCTTGGTATTTTCTTAACATTCTATTATCATGGGAACCCCAATAATCCTTCCTTGAGGTCTCAAAAATTATTTCATGAAGTTTTTCTTGGGTCTAGGGTTGCTAACGGCCTTCACCGTCACTTCCCTTTCGGGTTACTTATCCCTGGGGTTTCGGCTCATTTAACCTTAGTGTATTTCATTCCTATAAATTTTCCATGATTTTTATGAGCATTATTTAGTTTCTTTATAACTCCCCACTTTAGTCTAATTATAATTTCAAACATTTTAGCTGCCCGGACTGACATTAGTCACCAGAACAGTAGACTGTACGGACTAGTTAAAGTGAGGATGTTACAGTATTATTATGGAAAGATTATAAACTTGGCACTTCCAAAGAGGAACAAACTAGTATATAAGATAGTTGATGCTAGAAATGCCATACCAAATTAAATTGATTCCTGGATATCCGAATTATGATTTATTTCTTTCTTTATTTGTATATACTATTCTTGCTATACTATTGCACCACTAATCAGAAATGCTTTGCGCGACAGAATTGTTTCCTCGCTCAGGTACTTCGACTGAGATTTTTGGAGTCCAGATTTGCAGAAGTGTCAGAAGAGTTCAAAGTTGTCACCTCCTCAGCAATGCATGTAGATATGGCTCATATTTACACATGTTATGTATTTTTTTTCATTCTAAGTATATTGTAAATTATTTGTATATCCTGTACTTGACAAACTTATGTAATTAGTTGGGAAATTATGTAAGATAATGAAATATAAGAATTCTGATATATGAGTTAAGTATCTGATCATGATGATTCTGATTGAGATTGAGTATGAGAAATTTTGAGACTGATTCTGAATTGTGAATTTGAGTACATATTGAAATTGTTTTTGGGCAGGTTCAGAAGAACTGTTAGTCTAAATTACTACCGGCACTCTGCCGGATTGTCATTAAAATTTTTGAATTTTCCAAATTAGTCAGATTTTGATAAACAGTAAAAGTAGCCTAAACCTCAAATAAAGTTTTTGAGCAAGTAAATCAAGAACTATAATGAAATCAGATAAGATTAGGTGCTCCAGCACTCCATGTGACATGCCTTGCTCGACTACACTGTAGATGGGTAAGGGGTGTTACATGTTCAGAGACTGACACCAAGTTAAATTTTGAGAAAAAATTTATTTTAAAGGGGAGAGAGTTGAAACACCCCTATGTTCAGTAGTTCCATACATTTCACTATTCCGGTGACTAGTATCTGCTCGGATAGTCGGGATGTGTAAAATCATATTTAAGTCACCTAGAAAAGCCAGAAACAAAAATTAATAGCAATTACATAAAGGTTGAATGCAAATGAAAAAAACAAGGCATAATGGGTTAAATGAACCAAGGCCACAGCAATGGGTGACCGAAACGAGAAGTGATTGTGAGGTCAGTCGCTGCTTTATTTTTAAGTGGGACACTATAGCACCCTAGGCCTAAGAATTATTGCAAAGCTAATGGTAATGTGAAAACCACAGAGAAGAATAGAGAACCAGTTTGAAAAATTGAACCAGAGTTCCGGAAGCAATTTAATGTTATTGGAAAAACGGATCAGACCGGTAAGAGGCAATTTGGTCAATTCACCCTTAGAGGTGATTTTTGGCCTAAATGTCCAATAAAATATAGGAAATTAAAATTACAAAAAATGGAATAAAAGTGGAGAGGTTAATGGAAGAAAGGAAAATGGAAAAGAAAATAAAATGGAAATAAAGGGATTTATGACATCATGATGAGGTATGCATGACACAATAAATTATAATTTTTAAATTTTGAAATGTTGGGATAATTCTAACAAAAAATGACAAATTAGAAAAAAAAAATCATTTTTGCTTCTTCTTCACTTAGCCAGCTCTTCTCTCTCACTCATCTCTCTCATTTTCTCTCAAAATCCACCATTAAAGCCATCCTAAGCTCATTAAAACCCTAATATTCCCCCATAATTCCCATACTTCCCAACATAGATTCTTGAGATCTTACTTTGGGTTGAAGATTTAAGGAGAAAGAAAGGAAGAAATTTGAGAGGTGAAGATTATCCCAATTCTCTCTTTAAATTCATCTTTGAACATTTAATTGAGTGGGAATTAATTGATTTATGTAAAGAAAATTTAAAAAAAAAAGACAAGTTAGGGAACTCTATAAATTTCGGCAACCAAGGGGTGTTGGGGGAAATGATGAGCTTAAAGTTCATTAACTTTGTATACAAGCTCAATTAAGTAAGTGAAGATGATTTGAGAGCTTTAATTTGTATGAATTGTGCTAATTTGCGAATTAGGGTTCTTGACAATTGGAAATTTAGGGAAAATTTCGAGGTTTGGTGAATTGATGCCAATTGACCTAATTGAGGCTTAAATTGATCAATTGGTGTGTTTTAGAGTGTGATTGACTGATTGGAATTGAAAGTGAATTGTGAATTTGTAATGTTTAATTCTGGACAGCCTGACCATAGTCCACTCAAATGGCCATAATTGAAATTCTGTTGCTCTAATTGGTGTGAGACCAATTGGAGAAGAAAATTAAGACTCAAAGCAACAATTTTCATGCAGAAACCTTGCCCTAAAATTGACCATAAGTTAGTGTAAAATTAGGTTGAATCCGGATTAGGTACCCTGCTATTGGACAAAATTGACCATATGAACAGTACTTGTTCAATTGGTCATAACTTGGTGTAGAAGGGTCCAAATGACCTGATTTTTATTCCAATGGAAAGGTTAGACATGGGAGCACATTTTTATGAAGAACTCAAAACTCATTTTGGCCTCTAACCAAATCAAAATGCTAGCAAACTTTAGGTTATCAAAACTGCCAGAATCCTAAATTGCCCAGAAAATCTGGAAATGACCAATCTGGCTAGTTATGATAAAAATGCTATAAATTGAGCTAAAAAACTCCAAATGAAGTGATTTAAAAAAGAAATTAAATCTAAGACATTAAGGAACAACTTTGATGAAGGAATGTTTGTAACGTCCTCACTTTAGCTAGTCCGTACAGTCTACTGTTCCGGTGACCAATGTCGGTCTGGGCAGCTACAATGCTTGAAATTATAATTAGACTAGAGTGGGGAGTTATAAAAAAACCAAAAAATGCTCATAAAAATCAAGAAAAATTTTTAGGAATGAAATGCACTAAGGTTAAACGAGCCAAAACCCAAGTGATGAGTAACCCGAAGGGGAAGTGACGGTGAAGGCCATTAACAACCCTAAACCTAGGAGAAAATTCATAAAATAATTTTTGGGACTCCAGAGAAGGGTCATTGAGGTTTCTAAGGCATTAGAATGCCAAGAAAATGCTTAGAAAAAATTTTCAATCGATATAGACAATTTTAGCTCGTTATGCCAAACGGAGGGCATTTTGGTCATTTCGCCTTCAGAGATGATTTTTGGCCAACTTGTCAAGTTAAATAAATAATTTATATGACATAAAATGTGAATAAATATTTTTAAAAATTTAATTGGAATTAAATAGGCAAGAAAAGGATGGAAAAATGAGAGAAATTGGACTTATGACATCATAATGATGTCATTATAATCCTCCCACCTAATCAGATGTTGACACATGGCACAAATTTATTTAAAAAGACTTAATGGGCAAAAAAAGGAAAGAAAAAAAAATCAAAACCTCCTTCTTTCGTCTCCAAGCCAAAACCCTCTCTCCCATTGTCCACCATTATCGAGCTTACCAAAGCTTGATTTCTTTGGTTTTTCACCCATTAAAGCCTAAGTTCCCAACACAAAAACTTCCTCTCTCATCTTGGTGATTCTTTTGGGAGCAAAAAAAAGTGTAAAACAATAACTCTTGCAAGGTTGAAATTCACTCCATTAGAGGTTAGTGACTTAACTTGCCTTTTCTCTTTCAATTCATGTTGAAGGAGTATAATTGAGTGTAAATTTATAAAGAAACTTGTTAAACATCATGTGAATGCCCATCCTAAATTTTTTTTAGCCTTGAACTTGGTTGATTTTTGAAGATTTCTTAGAATTAAAATGATATTGTGGCTGCCCGTCACACTAATATATTGATTAGGAAGATGAAGTGCAAGTAATGCAATAATCTATAATGGTGGAGCTAGGGTTTGGAACCAAATTGAGACTTTGTTCATGTATTTAGTGAAAGAGAGTTTTAATGGTCAATTACTAACCATTGGGCTATGTGTGAATAAGAAATGAAGTGGTTTGTTTAGTGGGAATTGAAGTTAGTGTGGCTGCCCTTGGTGACCTGGAGGACTAGGCATGAGTCCAGTAGGTTTGGGTAGCAATAACTGGAGTTGTAGAGGATCAATTGGTTTGAGGCCAATTGGACATGAAACTAGACACATAATGGAACAACTTTGGTGAAGAAACCTTGCCCAGAAAACCAAAACAAGTTGACCTAAAGATTGCCTTAATCTGGGTGACCTGCATTCTGCTTGGGCAAAATGACCAAATGAACAGTATTTATTCATTTGGTCATAACTCAGTGTAGAAAGGTCCAATTGACCTGAAATTTTACCAAAAATATCTGAGACATATATCTACAACTTTTGTGAAGAAACCTAACCCAAATTTTGACCATAACATGTTCAAAAGGTGACCTACATTCACAGAACAGAACACTATAGATTTAGTCAGTCCAGAAAATTTGGGAAGTTGGCAATCCGGCCAGTCATGGTATTTAGGCCATAACTTGAGCTACAAAACTCCAAATAGAGTTATTCAAAAAAAGAAATGTAACTAGACACAATAAGGAACAACTTTTATGTTGACAACTTTGCCAAATTCCCACTGAAAAAATGACAAATGGAATAATAAACACAAAGCTTGAAATCTGAAAATTTTGAACAATTAACATTAAGCTTGAAAAATGGTATTGGCAACTAATACCAACAATTTTACAATGCAAAATGTGGTATATTGGGAGTATTAAAACCAATGTACCTATTTTCTATGCAAAAGTCAACATTTTTGTTGACTAATGGAATGAATAGTAACACCTAAACTTAAATTTCAAGAATTATACAATTTAAGAGTGCAACATGCCCTAGTACACCTAACGAGATTGGTTTGGATAGGTTGGCATGCCAATAGGGTTCTGTTAGCAGTACTGCATATGGCTTCATGCCATTCTATGTTTTATGGCCTCACGTGCCATTCTATGATAAAATAGCCTTTGGCTATGTTAATTGAGTTATTATACTTGAATTTTATCTCTGATGATTATTACGGCTTATTAGCTGTTCTGTTACACATCGGGAGACACAATGTGACCGATGGTGTGATGGTCCGAGATACTTAGTACCCAGTGCCAGTTTACCCGTTTATCCAGTGCAGTCGACTAGTAGGGGTTATTCGGACAATGATAATGAATTTTACAAAAAATTTAATCGAATAATACTGTAATAAATGCCAGAAATTAAGTCTACCTAAAATGTAACCATACATTCTGCATATTTATGTTATTTTAATTATTTTATTTTATATTGTCACCACTAAGCAGAATTGCTTAGCGCGTCACTTTTGCCACGCACAGGTACTGGAGACATAGCTGGAGAGTCCAGCAGACCTCATACTAGGTGAGCTTTCAGATCTGCACACAGAGTCTAGAGTCACCTCACATTTGCAGTGCATTGTTAGGACATTAGGGTATTTTTGGTCTTTTGTATTTGTAAACTTTTGTTATGTATGTCTTAAACGCATGCAATTATGCTTTTGATGTAATTATTTATGAACCATGTTCAGTAATAATTTGAGTTTTTCTTATGGAGTTGAGTATGATATGAATGAATTGAATTTTTGAAATATTGATGTCATTTGAGAAATTGTGGAAAGATGTTGGTGGTTGACTGAGATTGAAATTATGATTATATTGGAAGTGTTTTTAACCGATTCAGAAGAACTGTTTTTTCAATTTACAGCTGGCACTCTGCTGAATTTTCTATAAAATTTGCGAAAAATTCAGATTAATCAAAATTATAAATAAATGAATTAAAAAGGGTAAATTGAAATGAAAATATGATTTGGTGCTCCGGCACACTGTGTGGCATATCTTGCTTGGCTACACCGTAGACAGTAAGGGGTGTCACATTTAGTGGTATCAAAGCATCGATTTAGGCGTTTCTGGGCCTAGATAGAGTGCATACCATTGCATTGCATATGTAAGTGTTGAGGTGACACTGATGCAAATCTATTTGTTTTATTATTTTGATCAGGATATGGATCCTGCTTCTCAAAGAGCAGTTGATGAAGAGGTGGAGAGTCATGCTCCACCAAGGGCTGAATCTGGGGGCAGGGGAGAATCTGCTCCACCAGCAGCTGAGGCACCTGCCCAACCTCAGTTTGCATTATTTCAACAAATGACCAAGTTGCCAGAGGCTATGCCATCAGAGCTCAGGAAGAGCAAGATGCCCCGGATGTCATCAGGGGTACGTTCTTCCTCTACAACACATCTGTGCATGCATTGGTAGATCCAGGATCCACTCATTCATACATCTGCATCAAACTACCCGTAGAGGGGGAGTTTCAGTAGAGGAGAGTGATCAAGACATTTTGGTCACAAATCCACTAGGCCACAGTGTGATAGTGAATAAGGTGTATAAAGGTTGCCCGTTGAGGATTCAGGGGTATGAATTCTTGGCAAACCTAATTGAATTGCCCTTCCACGAGTTTGACGTTGTCACACACTATCCCTCTGTAAGGCATAACATGATCCCGCAGTATACCTAATGAATTACCAAACTTCACCTACTGATAACCCATTAAATACCCTACAAGGGATTTTAAACCTTTTCTTACTTCTTTTTACAGTGGTGAGCACTATTTACAGGTGTTAAAAAAAATTTTTTAATTGAAGTGAAACCAGATAACACATTTGAAATATTAATAATTTTTGTAAAAATTTTAGCTGAGTGTCATCTGTATTTTGAATAAAACAGTTCTTCAAAAACCTGTAAAAAGCACTTCTAATATTTTGTTCAATCCCTAAATTCCAATATTCAATCAACACAATAAGTTTCTCAACAATTGTCAACTCAAATCCATAATAATTTTTCCAATATTTTCAAAAGCTGATATAAAAGAATATATCACAATATTTACAAACCAAAATAATTTACAAATTTAGTTTACAACTTTAATGTACAATTTTAATTTACAACTGCTCAAAACCAAGAACAATATATACATACAGTGAATATACATTACAATACAAAATACAAAATATGGTATACTCAATATACCCGATGATCTCTCAGTGTAGTACTAGCAGCCTAGTCTGCTGCCTTGTCAGTCTATCTACCTACGACAGTAATGAAAAGCTATCGCTGAGCCAATGTTTCAGTGGTGCACAAAATTAACAAAATGCAACTTTAAATCAGAAATCATAAGTCATATAAATAATGGATACTTAAAACCATAGTTAAATTCAAAGACAGTGAATGTCATAAAGAATTTAAACTCCATTTCACAATATCACAATAAATATCAATAAATCACACACACAGCTTAATCATGTTGCTAAAGTCCAATTCGTCCCAAAAGCTGATGGCTAGTGAGGAATAACATAGCTAGCTAGTAATAATATGAGTACTCATTCTATTCGTCCTCAACAGGCACACACCTCAACACTTTAGCCAGAGAAGGAACTCAAAGTCAATTCGTCCCACTAGACAAGCTAGCGAGGAATTCAATCAATATACATGATAGCTGTGGTTTCAAACCATTTACAATGCTTTTCAATCAATAAGTATCCATCAAATATCATTCAAACAATTTTCCACAATTTAAAACAATAATATACAAATAGTCATAATTTATTTCAATTGAAAATTTCAAAAGAAATAATTATTGTGCACAAACCTCTGATAAATGTCTCTTGGCTCTGACTCAGTATTTTCTTCTCTTTCCCTGAGTCTTTACTAACTTAAACACACAATTTGAAGTGTTTTAGTACTCATTTAAACTGTCTCTTACAATAAGGCTTAATAATTAATTTATTGAATTCTATTATTTCCTTAGTCAACCTAAGATGTTGACCCTTAATGTAGTCTAGGTGAATTAGGTTTTAATGTTACCAATATGTCACATTTGTAGCCTTTTAGTATTGGTGTATATTACCAAATTCATTTCCAAGTATGTTGCATTTTATTACAATTTGTCAGATTTCGTTATACTAATTTGACCTAGCCGGATGACCTAGTTCCCTCGGTTTTCGGGTTTCAGTCCAAACTACAAACTTGTAGGTCTATGTCTTATTGCACGCGGAGAAAAATTTCAAGTCATTCTGAGTTGTATAGACCAAGTTATGGTCAATCTACCAATGCTGGACAGAATGTATCAAAATGGTAACTTTAGGTCATTTTTAGGTAACTTTTGGTTCGGCCAGTTTTTGGATCTGAAATTGTGCAAGCTATTTAGCTTAGTTCTGGCCATTTCTGGGCTTTGGTGTCTTCATAAGAATTATAGATATATGTCTAAAATATTCATGGTAAAAATTTCAGGTCAATTGGACCTGTTTTGAGTGAGTTATGGCCAAAACACCAACTGCTGCCCAAATGGTCAATTTTCAGGCTTTCAAAGCACTAATCCGAATTTGGTCATTTTTCAAGTCACCTTCTAAGCAGAATTTTGGTAAGCTTCCTTCATAAAAGTTGGCACATTTTGTGCCTAGTTTCACCTCCAATTGGTCTCATACCAATTGGAGTCACATAATTAAGGTTCTAAGCCAAAACATACACTGTCCTATTACAATTTGTCCATCCTTTACCAATTACACATCCTATGCTTACCAAGTTCACTCTTCCATCCCAATTCTGGTTTGTACCATAATATTAACACATTTAGCAACACATTTTTCATCATTTTGGCAGCTTGTAACCACTCTTAACATATACATTGTAACTCATAATTTTTCCAAGTCCAATTACAACAATTAACCACATGACATACCTCATTTACATGGCCAAATTCACACCATTATACACATATCAAAATTCAAACAATTATTCATATACACATGCTGCCATGAATGACAACATAATTCAACAATATTTCATGAACTCAAACGCTTCAATCTTCTTCATGAGGCTACCACAAGTTTACACATACCCATCAATTTCCATTTTCATTTTTCAAGCTTCCAAATCAAACATTGCACATGGAATTCAACTACAATACAATCAAACATTTAAATCATCATTCCAACCACTATTTACATGCAAGAATAAGCTGTTCATATTGAAGTTCCGTGGCTGCCAAAATGTACATCTCCATTAATTCATCAAACTTCAAAAATTCTTCCATAAATCAATTACCCACAACCTTGGTTACACTTTTAATGAAACAGGAATTGAAAACACTCACTTACCTAAACTTGAGCTTGACAAAACCTTGAAATTTTCTCTCCTTTTTATGGCCTATATGTTTCCCAAGATGTGTAGGCAAAATTTATTGAAGGAAAATGCAAGGATCATGGCTTGAAGATGGAAGAGTGGAGCTTGCATGGTTGGCCGTCCATGGAGGATTTGAGAGCAATTCCATTTCGGCAAGGTGAGTGAGGTTGAAGAAGATGAGTGAAGTGGTTGTCCTTTTGTCCTCACATGCCTTATATAGCTCCACTAACCCTCCACTAACCTTAGTTTAAACATTATAATAATTAAAGTTTAATTAATTCTAATTACACCCTCATTTTTCTCTATTTACATTATGTGCAACTATTTTAATTTTTCATAATATTTCCTAAGTGTAATATCATTTATTTTTAACAGAAATTTAGGTTGAAAGACAACTCGGGGTGTCAAATGGCCACAATGCCCCTGTTCGGGTTGCATTCCCGATTTTTGGTAACACCGAGTTTTATCGTTTTCTCGATTTCTTGTTTTTCTTTGTACTAATTAATTAATTTTTCTTTGATATTTCTAATGATATTTATACTTCAATAAGTTTTTAATTACGTCTTAAAAATATTTTCCAAGGTTCCCCACGGTCCAGGGCTAGTCAACGGTCCATGCCGCAACTTCCCGGTGCGATCACCCATCGCTATAGTTCTTGGCTCATTTAACTTGATTACATTTCATTGCTATTATTTTTCCTTTATTTTTCTTGTATTTTCTTTTCTTGTATTTCATTATTTTATGTCTTCTCATCCATATCTAAGTGTAGTTTTAGGCATCCTAGCTGTCCGGACAACACTGGTCACCAGAATAGTAGAACGCACTACCGAACATAAGGGTGTTACAGACGTGATTTTGGGAATGGACTGGTTGTCAAGTCATCAGGCAATAGTTGATTGCAAATTGAAGAGGAATGCTCTGAAAACTTATGAGGGTAATGATATTACAGTTATGGGTGAATGGACAGATTTCCTGTAACACCCCAAAGTTCGGTAGTGCGTTTTGCTGCTCCGGTGACCAGTGTTGTCCGGACAGCTAGGATGCCTAGAACCGTACTTCGATATGAGTGAGGAGACATAAAATAATGAAATACAAGAAAAGAAAACACAAGAAAAACAAAGGAAAAATCATAGCAAAGAAATGTGATCAAGTTAAGCAATGAAACCTAGCGATGGTGATCGCCAGGAAGTCACGGCGTGGACCGTTGACTAACCCTGGACTGCGGGGAACCCTGGGAAACATTTTTAGGACTTAAATAGACCATTGTTGAAGAGTAAATATCATTAGAAAGATCAAAGAAAAATTAAATAATTAGTACAAAGAAAAGTGAGAAATCGAAAAACAGACAAAATACGGTTATACAGAAAAATCTGTAAAGCCAAACGAACAGGTTCATTATGGTCATTTGACATCCCGAATTGTCTTTTGACCTAAATGTCCATTAAAAATAAATAGTATTACACTTAGAAAATGAAATGAAAAATTAATTTGATGGTACCTAAAATAAATAGTGGAAATAATGGGTTAAATGTGGATTAAGTGAAAGTAACTTATAATATGAATTAATTAGAGTAAGTGGACCACTAAGGGAATAAAATAAACACATTATGGGGCTGATGTAAGTCCACTATGTCCAGCAGCCACTTCATCTTCTTCATTTACCATCCAAGCCGTGAATGAAGGAGAGAAAACTCCATGGACATTTTCATGCAAGCTTGATCCCTCCTTCCATTTCAACTCCATTCACTTAGTGTTCTTCACTAAAATTTGTCTACACATCACAAGGAAGATATTGATACCAATTTTGGGAAGTTTGGTGAAGGTTTAGCAATTTACAATTAAAGGTAAGTTTGCATTTTTGAGAAGTTCTTTGTTAAAGTTTATGTTTATGTTATGGGTATTGGTTTGGTGAAGGAAAATTTTGAGTTTGAAGGGTTATTGTTGTTGCCATTTTGGACAGCCATGGGTCACGTTTTTGATGAGGTATTTGTGTATATAATTGATGAGAAATAATGTTAATCATGGTGATTTAGTAACCTAGTGATTTAATGCATGTATATATGGTGAATGAGGCACTTTGATGGGAATTGGCATATGGTACGGCAATGTGATGTTGATGAATGAATTGTGGCAGCTTGTGGACACTTGAATAATGGTGTATATTGAAGGGAGTGTGGGCAGCATATTGACCTAGAAGGATTGATGATATGTATGTCAATTTACATTGTAAAGTGTATGTAAAGTTTGTAATGTTTAGGTGTGTTTGTAATGGTACTTAGAAATTGTAATTGTGAATGATATTTGGTGTGTTGAGGGTGATTGGAATCTGCCCAAAATAATGCTAATGTTATGTAGAAAATGTTGTTGGTAATGTGCCAAAACAGTTTGGTAGGGTATGGAAGTAAACCTTGCAAAGGTAAGTGTGTGTTTGAAGTTGGGGTGTGTAATGCATATTAAGGGCAGTGTATATTTTGGCCTATAACCTTGAATGTGTAACCTTAATTAGTATGAGACCAATTTGAGGTGAAACTAGGCACAAAATGTGCCAACTTTCATTGAGAAACCATGCCAAAATTCTGCTTGCAAGGTGACCTAAAAATTTGACCAATTCGGATTAGATGCAATTAGGACCTGAAAAATGACCAATTGGGCAGCAGTGAGTGTTTAGGCCATAACTCACTCAAACCAGGTCCAATTGACCTGAAATTTTGACCAAGAATAGTTAAGACCCATACCTACAAGTCTTATGAAGACACCAAAGCCCAGAAATGACCATAAGCAAGTCTAACAACTTGCACAAGTTCGGGTCCATAAACTGGCCGAACCATAATTGACCGCTTTGACCTATAATTGACCTAAAATGGTACCATTTGACCAGCAAGAGTGTAATGACCATAACTCGGTCTACTTAACTCGGATTGACCTGAAATTTTGCACCGCGTTCCATAAGACCTAAATCGACAATTTTGTAGTTTCGACCGAGACCGAAAACCGAGGAACTAGATCGTCGGTTAGGTTAAACCAGTGTCCGAATCAGAAATTTGCATTAAAATGCACTAAGTAAGGAAATGACTTTGGTAAAACATACCAAACCTAAAACCTATCGAATGTGACATATTAACGACACTAAAATCTAATTTACCTAAAACGCATAGCGAGGTCGGTATATTAGGTGATTAAGCGAATAATTGAGTTCAGTGTACTATTTACCAAACACCATCGATAGAGACAGTTTAAATTTGTACTAAACACTACAAATTGTGTTTCTCAGTTAACAAGGACTCAGCAAAAGGGAAAGAAATACTGAGTCAAGACCAGGAGACAAATATCAGAGGTTTGTGCACAACAACTGTTTCTTTTGAATTATTTTCAATGGAAATAAATATTGATTATTTGTATATCATTATTTTAAATTGTGGAAATGTGTTTGAGGAATATTTATTGATTGAAAAATATTGTAAATAGTTTGAAACTGTGAAAAATGGTTTGAATGACATTGATGGATACTTATTGATTAAAAAGCATTAGAAATGTTTTGAAACCAAAGATATCATGTATATTGATTGTATTCCTCTCTAGCTTGTCTAGTGGGATGAATTGAATTCCCTCTCTGGCTGAAGTGTTGAGGTGTGTGCCTGTTGAGGACGAATAGAATGAGTACTCATATTTTTGCTAGCTAGCTGTGTTATTCCTCATTAGTCATCGACTTTTGGGACGAATTGAATACCTCATTAGCCATCGGCTTTTGGGACGAATTGAATTATGGATCATGATTAAGCTGTGTGTGATTTATTGATGTGTATTGTGAGATTGTGAAATGGATTTAAACTCTCATTGACATATACTGTCTTTTGAATTCAAACCTGATCTGACTTATGGAAAATTATTGTGATATTGAGAAATGGAGTTTAAATTCTTGTTGACAATTATTGTCTTGAATTTAATTATGATTTTAAGTATCCACTATTTACATAACTTATGAATTGTGATTTAAATTGGATTTGGTTAATGTTGTGCACCATCGAGACATTGTCTCGTGATAGCTTTATTCTTTGTCGCAGTAGAGAGATAAACGAGGCAGACTAGTTTGCATATACATCCAATGAGGATTACACGGTATATTGAGTATACCGCTTTTGCTTTTGTCTTGTAATGTATGACCTTTGTATGTACATATTGTATTTGGTTTTGAGCAGTTGTAAATTAAATTAAATTGTACTTGAAGTTGTAAATTAATTATGAGTGTTTTGGCTTGTAAAAGTTGTATTATATTTCCTTATCTCAGACTTTGAAAAATTTCTATGGAATTGAGTTGATGAATTGTTGTGTTGAGAAATGTATTGAAGTTGAGATTTGGAAAATTATAGAAGTGCTTTTCTGAGGTTTTCAAGAAGCTGTTTTATCTAAAATACAGATGGCACCTTGCCAAAATTTTCTGAAATTCCAAATAAATCAAATGAGTTAGTTGTTTCACCTCAGTTCACCAAAGTTTTTAACACTGTAAATAGTGCTCACCACTTGTAAAAGAAGTAAGAAAAGTTTTAAAATCCCTTGTAGTGTATTTAATGGGTTATCGATGAAGCGGAGTTGGTAATTCATTAGGTATACTACGGGATCATGTTATGCCTTACAGAGGGGTAAGGTGTGACATGTTTTAGTGGTATCAGAGCAAAGTTTTTAAATTCTGTTTTCACCTGTTATTTGAATGTCCTTTCTTCATAGTACAACTGCTCAATATCATTGTTTGATACATACGATTACATTCTGATATAAATATGCACTAACGAGAGTAAATATCCTTGTGTTATTATTCAGGAAAGCTAAGATCCTCGCATTGAATATGGAAGAGGGTGATCGTTCAGTCGATCAGTCTATTGAGGCTGAGGTGCAAGGGGATGCCCCAGGCCTACAAAATGTTAGTGGTTCAATTGCGCTGACCTGCGATCTGCAGTTTCTGCTCGATTCGCTCAGCAGGTGGCTGCAATATTCCAACAAATGGCTGGTAATGCACCTACTCAAGTCCCAATTCAGACACCCGTGGTACAACCACAGTCTCCTACGAGACAGTATGATAAATTGATGAAGTATGGGGCTACAGAGTTCAAGGGGACAGTAGATCCTCTAGAAGCTGAACAGTGGTTAGAGAGGATGGATAGGGTGTTCAAGAAACTTCATTGTATGCAGGAGCTCGGACTTGAATACTCGGTATCCTTACTACAAGGGGATGCTTATGGTGGTGGAAAACCATTCCCCACGATGCAGTAGAACTGCAGATCTTGACTGGAATGACTTCCTCGGGGAATTGACAAATACATCCTCGATGCTTATGTAGACCGAAGCTACAAGAATTCTTAAGTTTGAAAGCAGAGGCGGATCGGTGGTGAGTATGAAAGAGAATTTTCCCGCCTTAGCCATTATGCGGTGAGTCTACTCTCTACCGGCGAGGAGAGATGCAAGAGGTTTGGCGGCTTGAAGCCCAGATGTCAGTACAAGTGCTCGGCTTCAAACACACTAACTTCTCGAACTTGTTTCTCAAGCCCTAGAGTTGGAAAGAGTTGAGTTTGAGATCGCTCCACGAGAAGAAGAGGTCGGAGAAGGCAGAGAAAGAGGAAAATCAGTAGATCGAGTTCCGGTGGTCATCTTGGAAAGAGGAAGAACTATGGGGACATGGCGGAGGTGGCAAGAAATGCGGTAGGGAAGACATTCGGGGAGAGACCTCCCTATCCGTCGTGAGTACCGAAGTTCCTACCCTCCTGCCAATGTGAAACTTGTGGAAAGAATCATGGTGGAATCTGTTACAAGGCTATTGGAGCTGTTATAGCTGTGGAGGCACGGGACACTTGCCAAGGAGGCGCACGATGAGTCGCGAGTTGGACCACCTCCTACTACTGCGAAGGGTCGATTGAGCCACTGTCACGAAGCTCACAACCACCTAGCAGAGGTAGAGGCGAGGGTAGAGGTAACCCGGCAGACAGGCACGATAAAACAATCGAGCAAGGCGATTGCTCGATCGAGTCTATGCCATGAGACAGAGAGAAGAGGCGAGAGACATCGATGTTGTGGTGGTACCTTCTCAACTTTTAACGTAATGTATTTGTGCTATTTGATCGGGTTCTACCCATTCTTATGTGAGTGCTAGCATCATTGATTGCATTCTTTGTTCCATGTACAAAAATGGACTTTGAGGTGCTAGTAACAAGTCCGCTAGGACAGGAGGTCAGGGTTAATAGGATGTATAGAGATTTCCCTTTGGTGATCCAAGGACACACTTTCCTGTCTGATTTCATTGAAATGCCCTTCAGAGATTATGATATCATCTTGGGCATGGATTGGTTAGCTAGGCATCATGCCATGATTGGTATGGCGATCAAGATCACTTTTGGTCTCCTCGATGCAGTGATGTGGTGATACATGGGGAGAGGCAGCTATTGCCATCCAACATCATTTAATGCACTAGCGGAAAAATGATCGAGAAAAGGGTGTGAAGCATACTTGGCACATGTGGTAGACACCCAAGTGGGGAGTCGGCATTGAAGGACATCCCTACGATACATGACTTTCAGACGTGTTTCTGATGAATTGCGGGATTACCTCGGAAGAGAAGTGCGATTTGAAATTAATGTTCTGCACGGTGTGGATCCAATCTCCATAACGCCATACGAGAATGGCACCAGCAGAGTTGAAGGAGGCGAAGATACGATTACAAGAATTACTTGAAAAGGGCTTCATCCGCCCTAGTGTGTCACCTTAGGGAGCACGGTGTTGTTTGTTAAGAAGAAGGATGGTACTCTCGCTTATGCATTGACTACGAGCGGTTGAATAGGGTGACAATAAAGAAAAGATATCCAATTCATCGCATTGATGATCTGTTCGATCAGTTGAAGGGTGCAGCAGTATTCTCCAAAATTGATTTGCGATCTGGTTATCATCAGTTGAAGGTGCAAGAGCAGAGTATTCCAAAAACTGCTTTCAGAACTCGATATGGCCACTTTGAGTTTCTAGTATTGACATTATGGTTTACAAATGCTCATTCTAATTTTTTGGATCTGATGAACACTATCTTCAGACCATATCTTGATCAATTTGTGGTGGTGTTTATTTATGAATTTTTGATATAATCGAGGAGTGCAGAGGAGCATGATAGACATCTGCGGATTATACTGCAGAACTTTAAGGAGAAAGCATTGACGCCAAATTGTCGAAATGTGAATTTTGGTGAAGGAAATCTCCTTTTGGGACATGTTGTGTCATTTGAAGGGATCAAGGTAGATTCGATGGGTAGAAGCTATCCTTAATTGGAAACGCCAGAACATCACGTAAATTCGCAGTTTTAGGCTCATTGGATATTACCGTCGGTTTGTGAAGGGATTTTCTATGTTATCTTCTCCTTGACCAAGTGCTTGGAAAGATGTAAAATTTCGGTGGGTGATAAATGTCGTGAGTTTTGATGAGTTGAAGAGGTGCTTAAGCGAAGCTCAGTTCTCACTTTACCTACTCGGGTAAAGAATATACGATTTATAGTGATGCTTCTCACAATGGGTTAGGGGCATTGTCTTGATGCAAGATCGAATGTCATTGCTTATGCATCACGCCATTTGAAACCGCATGAGAGGAACTACCCAACACATGATGCAGGTTAGCGGCTATTGTTTTTGCTCTGAAGATCCGGAGACACTATCTGTATGGAGAGAAATGCTACATCTTCACAGATCACAAGAGCTTGAAGTACTTAGGTACCGAAGGAATTGAATTTGAGGCGAGAGGAGATGGCTAGAACTCATTAAAGATTATGATTGCTTAATAGACTATCGGCCCGGGAAAAGCAAATGTGGTGGTGGCGCCTTAAGTCGCAAGACTATGGCAAGTCTCGAGTTTCTCCTTTGTCCATGGTATATGAATTGAAAGCCTGACATGCGGTTTAGAGGTTGATGATGAGGGATGACGATAGTTGCATGGCATGTACGGCCGGTGTTGATTGATCGGTCGGAATGGCTGCGCGCAGTGATGAAAAATATCGGAAGGCTGAAAGAAGTTGTGGGGCAAGAAACTGAATTCTCTGTGAGAGATGATGGTTTATTGCTACATCGAGCGAGAATGTGCGTTCTAGTGATGTGGGCGAGGCAGATCATTATGAAGGAAGCACATGAGTCTCCATTTGCTATGCACCACTGGTGGAACTAAAATGTCAGAGGGTGAAAGAGCATTCTTGGTGGATGGGCATGAAAAGAGATATAGTGAATTCGTTTCCAAATGCCTAACTTGTCGGCAAGTAAAGGCGAACATCAAGTTCGGTGGTTTATTACATCCTTTGTCGATGCAGTGGAAATGGGAGCGAATAACTATGGATTTTGTTCTGAGGACTTCCAAGGACACAGAGTAGTCATGATGCGGTATGGGTTATAGTTGTGATTGACTAAGTCCGCTCACTTTTTGCGATTCGGATGGACTATAGCACGGAAAGATTGGCGGATTGTACATATATGAGATTGTAAAATTGCATGGAGTGCAGTATCAATTGTGTCAGCAGAGATCCTAGGTTCACTTCTAGATTAGGGTAGTCTTGAGAGCCCTAGGAACTAGATTGAACTTGACCTGACATTCCACCCGCAGACAGATGGCGATGCGAGAGGTTATTCGGATATTGGAGGATATGCTACGGGCTTGTGTGATTGAATTTGAAGGTAGTTGGGATACACACTTGCCTTTGATTGAGTTTGCTTATAACAACGGCTACCAATCAAGCATAGGGATGCCTCCATATGAAGCTTTGTATGGCGAAAGTGTAGAACTCCCTTATGTTGGGATGAAGTAGGTGAAAGGAAGATGATTGGACCAGAAATTGTATGCAATGACAGAGGAAAAGATCAGTTGATCGAGAGATAGACTCAAGGCTGCATCGGACCGCAGAAGTCCTATGTTGATCTCAAGAGAAGAGATATTGAGTATGCGATGGGTGATAAGGTATTCCTCAAAGTTTCTCCTTGGAAGAGGATTATGAGATTTGCGAGAAAGGGAAACTAAGTCCTCGTTTCATCGGACCATATGAAGTTACGGAAAGAGTGGGTCCTTTAGCATACCGGTTGGCATTACCTCCAGAGCTAGCAAGGATACAGTGTCTTCCATGTGTCCATGTTAAGGAGGTGCAGTCGGACCCATCTCATGTACTAACGATTGAAGAGATTGAAGTAAATCCAGACCTTTCATATGAGGAAGAACCCATAAAAATTCGGCTTATGAGGTGAAACGGTGAGGAACAAGCAGATACACTGGTTAAAGTCTTTGTGGAACCATCATTCGAGCGAGAAGCAACTTGGGAACGTGAAGAGGATATGAGGAGACAGCACCCACAATTTGTTCAAAGACTAATGCGAGTAAAATTTGAGACGAAATTTATTTAAGGGGAGAATTGTAACACCCCAAAGTTCGGTAGTGCGTTCTCGCTCGGTGACCGTGTTGTCCTGGACAACTAGGATGCCTAGAACCGCATGCCGATATGAGTGAGGAGACATAAAATAATGAAATACAAGAAAAGAAAACACAAGAAAAACAAAGGAAAAATCATAGCAAAGAAATGTGATCAAGTTAAACGAGCCGGGAAACCTAGCGATGGGTGACCGCACCGGGAAGTCACGGCGTGGACCGTTGACTAACCCTGGACTGCGGGGAACCCTGGGAAACATTTTTAGGACTTAAATAGACCATTGTTGAAGAGTAAATATCATTAGAAAGATCAAAGAAAAATTAAATAATTAGTACAAAGAAAAGTGAGAAATCGAAAAACAGACAAAATACGATGTTACCGAAAAATCGGAAAGCCACGACAGGGCATTATGGTCATTTGACATCCCGAATTGTCTTTTGACCTAAATGTCCATTAAAAATAAATAGTATTACACTTAGAAAATGAAATGAAAAATTAATTTGATGGTACCTAAAATAAATAGTGGAAATAATGGGTTAAATGTGGATTAAGTGAAAGTAACTTATAATATGAATTAATTAGAGTAAGTGGACCACTAAGGGAATAAAATAAACACATTATGGGGCTGATGTAAGTCCACTATGTCCAGCAGCCACTTCATCTTCTTCATTTACCATCCAAGCCGTGAATGAAGGGAGAGAAAACTCCATGGACATTTTCATGCAAGCTTGATCCCTCCTTCCATTTCAACTCCATTCACTTAGTGTTCTTCACTAAAATTTGTCTACACATCACAAGGAAGATATTGATACCAATTTTGGGAAGTTTGGTGAAGGTTTAGCAATTTACAATTAAAGGTAAGTTTGCATTTTTGAGAAGTTCTTTGTTAAAGTTTATGTTTATGTTATGGGTATTGGTTTGGTGAAGGAAAATTTTGAGTTTGAAGGGTTATTGTTGTTGCCATTTTGGACAGCCATGGGTCACGTTTTTGATGAGGTATTTGTGTATATAATTGATGAGAAATAATGTTAATCATGGTGATTTAGTAACCTAGTGATTTAATGCATGTATATATGGTGAATGAGGCACTTTGATGGGAATTGGCATATGGTACGGCAATGTGATGTTGATGAATGAATTGTGGCAGCTTGTGGACACTTGAATAATGGTGTATATTGAAGGGAGTGTGGGCAGCATATTGACCTAGAAGGATTGATGATATGTATGTCAATTTACATTGTAAAGTGTATGTAAAGTTTGTAATGTTTAGGTGTGTTTGTAATGGTACTTAGAAATTGTAATTGTGAATGATATTTGGTGTGTTGAGGGTGATTGGAATCTGCCCAAAATAACGCTAATGTTATGTAGAAAATGTTGTTGGTAATTTGCCAAAACAGTTTGGTAGGGTATGGAAGTAAACCTTGCAAAGGTAAGTGTGTGTTTGAAGTTGGGGTGTGTAATGCATATTAAGGGCAGTGTATATTTTGGCCTATAACCTTGAATGTGTAACCTTAATTAGTATGAGACCAATTTGAGGTGAAACTAGGCACAAAATGTGCCAACTTTCATTGAGAAACCATGCCAAAATTCTGCTTGCAAGGTGACCTAAAAATTTGACCAATTCGGATTAGATGCAATTAGGACCTGAAAAATGACCAATTGGGCAGCAGTGAGTGTTTAGGCCATAACTCACTCAAACCAGGTCCAATTGACCTGAAATTTTGACCAAGAATAGTTAAGACCCATACCTACAAGTCTTATGAAGACACCAAAGCCCAGAAATGACCATAAGCAAGTCAAACAACTTGCACAAGTTCGGGTCCAAAAACTGGCCGAACCAGAATTGACCACTTTGACCTAAAATTGACCTAAAATGGTACCATTTGACCAGCAAGAGTGTAATGACCATAACTCGGTCTACTTAACTCGGATTGACCTGAAATTTTGCACCGCGGTCCATAAGACCTAAATCTACAAGTTTGTAGTTTCGACCGAGACCCGAAAACCGAGGGAACTAGATCGTCCGGTTAGGTTAAACCAGTGTCCCGGAATCCAGAAATTTGCATTAAAATGCACTAAGTAAGGAAATGACTTTGGTAAAACATACCAAACCTAAAACCTATCGAATGTGACATATTAACGACACTAAAATCTAATTTACCTAAAACGCAACGAGGGTCGGTATATTAGGTGATTAAGCGAATAATTGAGTTCAGTGTACTATTTACCAAACACCATCGATAGAGACAGTTTAAATTTGTACTGAAACACTACAAATTGTGTTTCTCAGTTAACAAGGACTCAGCAAAAGGGAAAGAAATACTGAGTCAAGACCAGGAGACAAATATCAGAGGTTTGTGCACAACAACTGTTTCTTTTGAATTATTTTCAATGGAAATAAATATTGATTATTTGTATATCATTATTTTAAATTGTGGAAATGTGTTTGAGGAATATTTATTGATTGAAAAATATTGTAAATAGTTTGAAACTGTGAAAAATGGTTTGAATGACATTGATGGATACTTATTGATTAAAAAGCATTAGAAATGGTTTGAAACCACAGCTATCATGTATATTGATTGTATTCCTCTCTAGCTTGTCTAGTGGGATGAATTGAATTCTCTCTGTCAAGTGTTGAGGTGTGTGCCTGTTGAGGACGAATAGAATGAGTACTCATATTTTTGCTAGCTAGCTGTGTTATTCCTCATTAGTCATCGACTTTTGGGACGAATTGAATACCTCATTAGCCATCGGCTTTTGGGATGAATTGAATTATGGATCATGATTAAGCTGTGTGTGATTTATTGATGTGTATTGTGAGATTGTGAAATGGATTTAAACTCTCATTGACATATCTTGTCTTTTGAATTCAAACCTGATCTGACTTATGGAAAATTATTGTGATATTGAGTAATGGAGTTTAAATTCTTGTTGACAATTATTGTCTTGAATTTAATTATGATTTTAAGTATCCACTATTTACATAACTTATGAATTGTGATTTAAATTGGATTTGGTTAATGTTGTGCACCATCGAGACATTGTCTCTGATAGCTTTTATTGTCGCAGTAGAGAGATAGACAGAAGCAGACTAGTTTGCATATACATCCAAATGAGGGATTACAGTATATTGAGTATACCGCTTTTGCTTTTATCTTGTAATGTATGACACTGTATGTACATATTGTATTTGGTTTTGAGCAGTTGTAAATTAAATTAAATTGTACTTGAAGTTGTAAATTAATTATGAGTGTTTTGGATTGTAAAAGTTGTATTATATTTCCTTATCTCAGACTTTGAAAAATTTCTATGGAATTGAGTTGATGAATTGTTGTGTTGAGAAATGTATTGAAGTTGAGATTTGGAAAATTATAGAAGTGCTTTTCTGAGTTTTCAAGAACTGTTTAATCTAAAATACAGATGGCAAATTGCCAAAATTTTTACATAAATTACAAATAAATAAAATGAGTTAGTTGTTTCTCCACAGGTCACAAAAGTTTTTAACACATTTAAATATTGCTCACCATCAGAAAAGAAGTAAGAAAAGTTTTTAAAATCCCTTGTAGTGTATTTAATGGGTTATCAGTAGACGGAGTTGGTAATTCATTAGGTATACTACGGGATCATGTTATGCCTTACAGAGGGGTAAGGTGTGACATTTCCTATGCAATGTCATCTCAGCCATAGTTGCAAGAAGATTAATGAGAAAAGGCTGTGAAGCTTACCTAGCACACATGGTTGATACTAGGCAGGCTAAGCCGAACCTGTGTGATATACCCACAATAAGAGACTTCCCAGATGTGTTTCCAGAAGAATTGCCTGGTTTACCACCAGAAAGAGAAGTCGAGTTTGCTATTGAGGTAATGCCGGGTACAGCACCAATTTCTATTGGTCCTTATAGGATGGCACCCACTGTATTGAGAGAGTTGAAAATTTAGTTACAAGAGTTGCTTGATAAGGGGTTCATATGCCCCAGTGTGTCACCATGGGGAGCTCCGGTGCTGTTTGTGAAGAAAATGATGGAACCTTAAGATTATGCATTAATTACAAGAGTTGCTTGAATAAAGTAACTGTGAAGAATAAATATCCGTTGCCCATAATTGGCGATCTGTTTGATCAGTTAAAGGGAGCCGGTGTATTTTAAAAAATTGATCTTAGATCAGGGTATCATCAGTTAAGGGTAAAGGATGCAGACGTGTCAAAAACTGCATTCAAAACCTGGTATGGGCATTATGAATTTCTAGTGATGCCGTTTGGGTTAACAAATGCACCAGTAGCATTTATGGACCTTATGAACCGTATCTTCCATCCATATTTAGATCAGTTTGTAGTGGTCTTTATTGATGATATTCTGGTGTATTCCAAGACCAGGGAAGAACATGATGAACAATTGAGGATTGTTCTGCAAACCCTATGAGAAAAGAAGCTGTATGCTAAGTTGTCCAAGTGTGACTTCTGGATGAGTGAAATCTCCTTCCTTGGACACATTATATCAGCTGAGGGGATTAGAGTGGATCCCAAAAAGATAGAAGCAGTGATGGAATGGAAGCCTCCCAGAAATACAACTGAGGTCAGAAGTTTCTTGGGGCTAGCTGGGTATTACAGAAGATTTGTGAAGGGGTTCTCTTTTATAGCTGCTCCAATGACCAAGTTGTTGCACAAGAATGTGAAATTTGGCTGGAACGATAAGTGCCAAGCCAGTTTTGAAAGGCTAAAAGCTATGTTGACAGAAGCACCAATGTTAACACAGCCAGTGTCGGGAAAAGACTTTGTGATCTACAGTGATGCCTCGCATAATGGGTTAGGGTGTGTATTAATGTAAGAGGGGAAAGTGGTCACCTATACTTCCAAGCAGTTAAGGCCACATGAACAGAACTACCCTACTCATGACTTGGAGTTAGTAGCAATTATCTTTGCATTGAAGATATGGAGGCATTATTTATATGGTGAAAAATGCTACATCTATACAGACCACAAGAGTTTAAAATATTTGCCAACCTAGAAGGAGCTCAATCTTAGACAGAGGCGATGGATTGAGTTCCTAAAGGACTATGATTGTGTGATAGATTATCATCCTGGGAAGGCAAATGTAGTTGCTGATGCCTTTAGTAGGAAGTCCATCACAGCTTTAAAATCACTAAATGCCCGTCTATCCTTAGCTCAAGATAGAGCTATTTTGGCTGAGTTACAAGTGAGGCCAAACCTGCTACAGCAGATACAAGATGGGAAGAAGACAGATGAAAAATTAATGGCCATTGTGGGTAAAATTCCAAAGGGAAAGGAAACTGATTATGAGGTGAAAGCAGATGGGTGTCTGTACTACAGAGGAAGAGTGTGTGTACCAGATGATGGGGAACTGAAGACTAGTATTCTGAAATAAGCACACACTTGTGTTTATGCTATGCACCCGGGAAGCACAAAAATGTATAATGATTTGAAGCCTCATTATTGGTGGCCTGGTATGAAGAAGGATATAGTTGACTATCTGACTAAGTGTTTGACATGTTAACAAGTTAAAGCAGAATATCAAGTTCCATCAGGATTGCTACAGCCTATAAGCATATCTGAATGAAATGGGACCGAGTCACTATAGATTTTGATAGTGGTCTACCTCTCACCCAGAAGAAGCATGATGTAGTATGGGTGATAGTGAATAGATTGACGAAGTCAGTACATTTTCTGCTAGATAGGACTGACTACTTACTAGAGAAGCTAGTAGAATTGTATATCAATGAGATTGTTAGACTGTATGGAATCCCACTTTCCATCATATCAAATCGAGACCCAAGGTTTACATCAAGATTCTGGGAAAAGTTGCAAGAAGCCTTAGGCACACAACTTCACTTTAGCATGGCTTTCCATCCTCAGACGGATGGACAGTCGGAATGAGTAATCTAGATCCTAGAGGATATGCTGAGGAGTTGTGTCATTGAGTTTGAGAGGAGTTGGGATAGATACCTCCTACTGGCAGAATTTGCATATAATAATAGCTACTAAACTAGCATTCAAATGGCCCCATATGAAGCATTGTTTGGGAGGAAGTGTAGAACCCCAGTATGTTGGACTGAATTGGGAGAAGATAAGCTGGTAGGACCATACCTTGTGGAACAGACTGAGGAGAAAGTGAAGATAATCAAAGCTAACTTGAAGGTTGCCTCAGATAGACAAAAATCTTATGCCGACTTGAAGAGAAAAGAGATAGAGTATGCAGTTGGCGATAAAGTATTTCTCAAAGTCTCACCGTGGAAGAAAGTACTGAGATTTGGAAGAAAGGGTAAGTTAAGCCCTAGGTTCATTGGCCCATACGAAGTCATAGAACATGTGGGACTAGTGGTCTATCGGCTAGCTTTACCACCAGAACTGGATAAGATCCATAATGTCTTCTATGTGTCTATGCTAAGAAGATGACGCTCAGACCCTTCACATGTCATCTCCATGGAAGAGATTGAAATCTAATCGGACTTGACATATGCAGAAGAACCTATACGGATACTAGCTCAGGAAGTGAAGGAACTGAGAAATAAACAAATTCCACTAATGAAAGTACTTTGGAGGCACCATAATACCGAGGAGGCAACTTGGGAAAGTGAAAAGATGATGAGGCAACAGTTCTCTTAACTGTTTGCATCAAGTAAATTTCAAGGATGAAATTTTTATTAGAGGAGAAGAGTTGTAACATCCTCACTTTAGCTAGTCCGTATAGTCTACTGTTCCGGTGATCAATGTCGGTCCGGCCAGCTAGCATGTTTGAAATTATAATTAGACTAGAGTGGGGAGTTATAAAGAAACCAAATAATACTCATAAAAATCAAGGAAATTTTTAGGAATGAAATGCACTAATGTTAAATGAGCCGAAACCTCAGTGATGAGTAACCCAAAGGGGAAGTGACGGTGAAGGCCGTTAACAACCCTAAACCAGAGGAAAAATTCAAAAAATAATTTTTGGGACTCCAGGGAAGGGTCATTGAGGTTTCTAAGGCATTAGAATGCCAAGAAAATGCTTAGAAAAAATTTTCAATCGATACAGACAATTTTAGCTTGTTACGCCAAATGAAGGGCATTTTGGTCATTTCGTCTTCAGAGATGATTTTTGGCCAACTTGTCCAGTTAAATGAATAATTTATATGATATAAAATATGAATAAATATTGTTAAAAATTTAATTGGAATTAAATAGGCAAGAAAAGGATGGAAAAATGAGAGAAATTGGACTTATGATATCATAATGATGTCATTATAATCCTCTCACCTAATCAAATGTTGACACATGGCACAAATTTATTTAAAAAGAGTTAATGGACAGAAAAAGGAAAGAAAAAAAAATCAAAACCTCCTTCTTTCTTCTCCAAGCCGAAACCCTCTCTGCCATTGTCAACCATTATCAAGCTTACCAAAGCTTGATTTCTTTGGTTTTTCACCCATTAAAGTCCAAGTTCCCAACAGAAAAACTTGCTCTTTCATCTTGGTGAATCTTTTGGGAGCAAAAAGAAGTGTAAAACAAGAACTCTTACAAGGTTGAAATTCACTCCATTAGAGGTTAGTGACTTAACTTGCCTTTTCTCTTTTAATTCATGTTGAAGGAGTATAATTGAGTGTAAATTTATAAAGAAACTTGTTAAACATCATGTGTCTGCCCATCCTAAATTTTTGGCAACCTTGAACTTGGTTGAGTTTTGAAGATTTCTTAGAATTAAAATGATATTGTGGCTGCCCTTAACACTAATATATTGATTATGAATGTGAAGTGCAAGTAATGCAACAATCTAGAATGGTGGAGCTAGGGTTTGGACCCAAATTGAGACTTTCTTCATGTATTTGGTGAAAGAGAGTTTTAATAGTCAATTACTGACCATTGTGCTATATGTGAATAAGAAATGAAGTGGTTTGTTTAGTGGGAATTGAAGTTAGTGTGGCTGCCCTTGGTGACCTGAAGGACTGGGCATGAGTCCAGTAGGTTTGGGTAGCAATAACTGGAGTTGTAGAGGTTCAATTGGTGCAAGGAGAATTGGACATGAAACTAGACACATAATGGCACAACTTTGGTGAAGAAACCATGCCTAGAAAACCAAACCAAGTTAACCTAAAGATTGCCCTAATCCGAGTGACTTGCATTCTGCCTGGGCAAAATGACCAAATAAACAGTGTTTATTCATTTAGTTATAACTCATTGTAGAAAGGTCCAATTGACCTGAAGTTTTACCAGAAAATATCTGAGACATATACAACTTTCATGAAGAAACCTAACCCAAATTTTGACCATAACATATTCAAAAGGTGACCTGCAATCACTGCACAAAACACTATAGATTTAGTCAGTCTAGAAAATCTGGGAAGTTGGCAATCCGGCAAGTCATGGTATTTAGGACATAACTTGAGTTACAAAACTCTAAATGGAGTGATTCAAAAAAAGAAATGTAATTAGACACAATAAGGAACAACTTTCATGTTGACAACTTTGTCAAATTCCCACTGCAAAAATGACTAATGGAACAATAAACACAAAGCTTGAAATCTGAAAATTTTGAATAATTAACATTAAGCTTAAAAATGGTATTGGCAACCAATACCAACAATTTTAGAATGAAAAATGTGGTATATTGGGAGTATTAAAACCAATGTACCTATTGTCTATGAAAAAGTCAACATTTTTGTTGACTAATGGAATAAATAGTAACACCTACACTTAAATTTTAAGAATTGTACAATTTAAGAGTGTAACATGCCTTAGTACACCTAACAAGATTGGTTTGGATAGGTTGGCATGCCAATAGGGTTTTGTTAGCAATACTGCATATGGCTTCATGCCATTCTGTGTTTTATGGCCTCACGTGCCATTCTGTGATAAAATAGCCATTGGCTATGTTAATTGAGTTATTATACTTGGATCTTGTCCCTAATGATTATTACGGCTTATTAGCTGTTCTATTGCACACCGGGAGACACAATGTGACCGATGGTGTGATGGTCCGAGGTACTTAGTACCTAGTTCCAGTTTACCCATTTATCCAGTCCAGTCGACTAGTAGGGGTTACTCAGGCAATGATAATGAATCTTACAAAATTTTAATCAAATAATACTACAATGAATACCAGAAATTAAGTCTACCTAAAATGTAAACATACATTCTGCATATTTATGTTATTTTAGTTATTTTATTTTATTTTATATTGTCACCACTAAGCAGAATTGCTTAGCGCGTCACTTTTGCCACGCACAGGTACTGGAGACATAGCTGGGGAGTCTAGCAGACCTCATACTAGGTGAGCTTTCAAATCTGCACACAGAGTCCAGAGTCATCTCACACTTGCAGTGCATTGGTAGGACATTAGGCTATTTTTGGTCTTTTGTATTTGTAAACTTTTGTTATGTATATCTTAAACCCATGTAATTATGCTTTTGATGTAATTATTTATGAACCATATTCAATAATAATTTGAGTTTTTCTTATGGAGTTGAGTATGATATGAATGAATTGAATTTTTTAAATATTGATGTCATTTGAGAAATTGTGGAAAGATATTGGTGGCTGACTGAGATTAAAATTATGATTATATTGGAAGTGTTTTTAACAGATTCAGAAGAACTATTTTTCCAATTTACAGTCGACACTCTGCCGAATTTTCTATAAAATTTACAAAAAATTCAGATCAAAATTATAGATAAATAAATTAAAAAGGGTAAATTGAAATGAAAATATGATTTAGTACTCTGGCACACTGTGTGGCATATCTTACTTGGCTACACTATAGATGGGTAAGGGGTGTCACAATGTTGGCCAAATTTCCATTGTAGAAGGTCCAATGGAACAGTAGAACCAAGTGACCTAAAACTGAAATTTTGGAATTTTACTTAGGCAGTTTGGAATTTCAATTGGCAATCAATGCCAACAAAATTGTAGCCCAAAATGTAGTATGTGGGTGTAATTAAAATTAGAATACCTATTAAGTATGAAAAAGTCAACATTTCACCCAATTGGTTAAATAAATAGTAACCTCCATAACCAAGAATATAAAGAGCTCTACTTATAAGACCTTATAAGTCATTTTCAAATGCAAAATGTAATTACTAGAATTATGGTTAGACAAAATTTGGATAAATATTGAAACACCTTAATATTGTATTTCAGTGGAGAAAGGGCCTTCTGAGAAAGGAACTAGACGGGAGTGAAGTAAGAAAAAGCTCATATATGAGGTTTGTACATAATAATTTTTGATTTCTCATTTTCTACTTAAAAATTTATTTGAACATGTATTATGAGCAATTTTATATTTATTATAGCTTTGAGAAATGTGTTGTTGCCTATTTTGTAAATGGAAATTTGGAATGAAAATTTATTAGTGCTTTGTATGAAATGTTTGAACACTATGATTTTGAATTTAGTTTTAGATTCACACTTGGCATGGCAATATCACTATGTTTCTCCTCCATTTATGGGGTTGAGATTGCTTATATTCCTCCCTCTCTGGCTTACTAGTTTGAGGTTGAGATTGGATGAGTACTCATATAGCTAGCTAGCCACCTCTCTCATTGATTTTGATTAGTGGGGTTGAGATTGCTTTATTGTGGTATACAACACGGCATTGATTGAAAATTTTGTGTTTTGACCTAAGTTGTGTATTGATTGGCAACACTGTGATTTATAAATTATTTTGATAAAATGGTATTGTAAAAGTTGATATCAATTTCATGAAATATGATTGTGAAAGGATTTAAAAATATGTTTATCGATATATGCTTTTTATGTTCAGCTATTTTAAAATTTTATTGTGCACCACAGAGTTTTTGCTCAGCGATGGCTTTTTATTGCTATCGCAAATAGGGGAAAGGACAAAGCAGCAAAGTGAGCTGCTCTGGTGACAGGAGAGCACCGTTTGAGGATTTTTATACAGGTATATTATTTATACCCTTTGTAATTTATTTTGATGTAAATATTTTTATTCATATGTATCTTTTATACTAGTTGAGCAGTTGTATAGTATAATTTGTAATGATATTATTTTTGTTTTCTTTTCTGTAAAATTACGACTTTTGTGTTTATATTGGATACATTAAATAAAATTGATGTTTATTTTAGATTGTGTTTAATTGAGAATTGATGGATATTGAAAATGTATTGAGATTGTGTTGAATTAGGGAGTATTGAAGTTGAGATTGAAAAATTTGTATTGGAAGTGCTTTCTTTTCAAGTTTTAAAGAACTGTTTTCTCAAATTACAGTCGGCACTCTGCCGAAATTTTTATAAAATTTGCAGAAGATCAAATTTACCAAAATATTTGCTTATGACATAAACTCCAACTAAAAACTTTTTAATAATGTTTTAACATCACTTTTCACTTTAAAATGAATTGAATTTATTTAAAATATCTTGTAGTGTATTTAATGAGTTATTGGTAGGCAAAGTTCAGTAATTTATTAGGTATACTACGGGATCATGTTGTGCCTTACGGAGGGGTAAGGTGTGACATTCCTTTTCTCCCCTCTAATCTGAATTTCTAAGGGTTTTATGGTTGTAAATTGCATGTGCAAGTCACGTGCCAATCCCTTATTTTAAAAATACCCTTAGCCTCCCTTAAAAAATGGCATTCATATCCCTTTCTACATTCTAATGTACCTTAAGTATTTCTTTTTATTTCTTTAACTTAATAATTCTTTATTATACCTTATTTAAGTCTAAATTAAGTGTCTCACAAGATCTCACACTAATTAGAGTAGGAAAACATACCTACATGTTGATTTATATTACTTCTCGAGCTAGTCACCCATCGCTGCAACTCAAGCACATTTAACTGATTTCTAATCAATTTCTTTTGATTAATTTTAACATTAAATAATCCTTTATATAATTAATTTATGACTCCTCACTTCAAATTAAGAGTGGTTCTAGCCATCCTAACCGTCTAGATAGACATTAGTCAACGGAATGGTAGAATGTTTGGAACTATCTAAAGTGAGGGCGTTACAATTCATTCATCCTTAAAAGAAAGTTCGTCTCGAAATTTACCTGTCATGTGTCTCTGAAGAGTTGTGGATACTGTAGTCTAACATCCTCTTCACGTTCCCAAGTGGCTTTTTCTCCTTAATGATCTCGCCACAATACTTTCACCAGAGGAATTTGCTTGTTCCTCAATTGATTCGTCTCCTTCCCTAGAATTGCTACTAATTCTTCACCATATGTAAGATCTAGATTGATTTCAATTAACTCCAACGGCAATACATGTGAAGGATCAGACCTATATCTATGAAGTATAGATACATGGAATAAATTATAGATATTGTTTAGCTTCAGTGGTAAGGCTAATCTGTATGCTAATGGACCAACACTCTCTAAAATCTCATACGGCCCAATGAAGCGTGGACTGAGTTTTCCTTTCTTTCCAAATTGCATGATGCGCTTCCAAGGATAAACCTTCAAAAATGCTTTATCCCCAATATTATATTCTATATCGCGCCTCTTAAGATCAACATATGACTTCTGTCTATCTATACTAGCTTTCAATTTATCCTTGATAATTCTAACTTTCTCTTCTATCTGCTGCACAAGTTCAGGGCCAATAAATTTCCTCTCACCCACTTCATCCTAACACAAAGGAGTCCTACATTTCTTGCCATATAATGCTTCATATGGAGGCATACCAATGCTCGATTGATAATTTTTATTATAAGCAAATTCCATCAAAGTCAAATATTTATCCCAACTTCCCTCAAACTCCATAACACATGCTCTAAGCATGTCCTCCAACACATATATAATCCTTTCTGACTGGCCATCTGTCTGTGAATGGAATGCAGTACTGAAGTTCACTCTAGTTCCTAAAGGCTTCTGTAAGCTACCCCAGAACCTAAAAGTGAATCTGGGATCTTTATCTGAAATAATAGAAACTGGCACTCCATGAAGTCCTGAAGGAGTGGAAGCATGAAAAATATAAGTTTAGAACATAGAATTCAAAAATTTTCTTCTAGGGTCTCATGCATCATGAAAGATTCAATATTTACCTAATTGATTTCAATGTTAAACAGCATATTAAAATACTTCTAATATGTTTTTGGATCTACATTTGCCATTTAAGATTTTAGAATTAATAAAATTAATTCATTAGAACCCTAGATTAATTCAAGAATATGTGCACTAACCTTTTGATGCACTATAGTTGTGTTTGGTACCTTTGGGATGCACTTAGGACACCAGATGTTGTCCCTCTACCTTGTCCACACTAAGATCATCAATGGTAGCCCCTTGAATAGCTTCTCAAGCCTTTCCAATAGATTAGAAAATATGGTTTTGCCTTTAGAGATGTTATAGATATATATAGGACACTAGAAACGATTTCTAGCAATTTTAATTCAAGAGAATGTTGGCAATTCTTTTTGAATTGATGAGAGATGAAGAAGATGAGAGGGGAGAGCTTCTTTGGGTGGCCACACATATGAAAGAATAGTAGATTATTTATTTGTTCTTTCATCCTTTCCCTTGTATAGCTAGGTCATCACTTAAAACCCTTGTCACATGTCATCTTCTGATTGGCTCTTAGTTTAATTGACCCAATCACATTGTGCCAAGTGTCAAACCTAGATTTAATCTGGACTTTGATCATCTTACATGATTAAAAGACAAATGGCAAGCTTATGTGTAATGCCATGTGTCACCATCTTATGGTGCCACATGTCACCCTATGAAATGACCAAAATACCCTTGTGTCTTAATTTTGAGTTCTCAACCCAAAATAATTATTTCTCTTCTTCTAATCAATTTATATCAAATAGAAATTAATTAATTAATCTCTATTAATTAATTTCTCATAATTAAATTCATATTTAAACACTTTAAATATAAATTTAACTTATACTATATATCCAATAACCTATATTTGGTTTCAAGCCATGCTAGAGACTTTGTAATCTAATTGAAAACCAAACCTATTTAATTAATCAATTAAACTCTTTAACTAATTAATTAAATGACATTTAACTTGGTTATTACTTGTGTATGTGTGTGACTCACTAGGCTCATCACTAATTGGCAATGAGATATGATATTAACTCTTAATATCATTAGAACTCTTTCTTACCATAAATGTTTTCTCTAAATCATTTTATGCACCTCATAGACCATGGTTAACACCTAGTATAGCATGCCATGGATACCCAATTAGTAATAAGGAATACCTTAAATGAGCCTTTTATCATATGTTACCATGCACTAGAATCTCTCTGTTACAAAATCTCAATTCGAGCTGGAGTCATGGTTTATCTATAAATATTATGTTCTCTTTTAATTCCAATTCTTAACTAAAAAGATTTTCTAATCAGAAACTCTTTTTTGATTAAATCTATCTGTCCTGATCAGGAACTTGAAACATCAAGAATAATTAAATGAACATAGGATTTTATCCTTATTTACTTAGGATAACAGATTCCATCTTGATCAACACCTATCTCCATATATAACTGGTAGGAGCCAGCTGTAACACCCCTCATCCGACTACAGTGTAGCCGAGCAAAGTGTGCTACATTCGGTGCCGGAGCACCCTAACTTATCTTACTTTATTTCTGTAAAAATTTTATTCTCATTATATATTAATATTAATTATTTTTAGACGGAGAAACCAGCAGAGTTTCCCCTATTTTATTATCAGTTAGCGTACTTCACTATTCACCTGCTTGAAATTTTCAATAATATTTTACAATAAAAATCTCATCAATTATTCTCATAACCATCTCATAATTCACATCTCATTCATATCTCTCAATTTCATATTCATTCCATGCATTTCCATTCATGCACAATTTATATATATAAATTCTCAAGTTTCATTAATTTACTTGATTTACAGACTGATTACATAAATTCATAATTTACATGATCTACAAATTAATTACAGTTCCATAATCTATACTTCAACATACAACTCATAGTTTAATAATAACTAATTATAATGTACAAAATACATAATATGATCTATATGGGCCCTATCTACATGCATTGCTAAGGAGGTGACAACCTTGAACACTCTGTAGATCAGAACTCTAAAATCTCTGTTTAGTATTTGCTGGGCTTTAACTTCAGTACCTGCGCAAGGAAACAAATCCATCGCGCTAAGCATTGCTACTTAGCGGTGCAATAATATAACAAGAAATAATGTATACAAATAAAAATAATTAGAGCATATTTTCTATACTCAAAAATTTTATTGGGTTCATATAAAATTTACCATACAGTATATTTTTCATCATTTATGTTGCTCTCTAGAATCTCTTTTGTCATAAGTTTACTATAATCATTTATATAATGTACAAATAAATCTAAAATTTATACTTATACTTATATTCTTATGAAAGTCACATTTGTAATGTTATTTAATTTTTATCACTTCCTTGATACTTTCTAAGTTGTTTACAATCATTTCGTAATATTTAAAATTTTTAGAACTAATTTAATTTACTTCAGATCATTCTAAGGAACAAATTTTTGGAGCTAATCTAATTTATTTAAGAACTTCTTCTCATTTATTTACTTTCTAACATTTTTATTTGCTAATATTCGTAACTTATTTTAATAAATTAGACTGCCCAAATAACCTATGACAGGCTGACTAAAGTGGATAACAGGTCGTTGACACTAGACACTACGGTGCCTCGGGCCGTCATACCATGGGACGCAGAACATCAACCACGTATGCAGTCAGTATGGCTAAAAAGCCATGATATCACATTATCGGGCATTAGGCCATGAGTGCAGGCATAAAGCCATGAATACGGGCATAAAGCCATGAATACGGGCATAAAGCCTTTCGCAGTACTGCTAAAACAATACCCTATTAGCATGCCAAACTATCCAATCTAACACACATGTTTAGGCAATACAAGGGCACATAATATCATTAAATCTTAATATATTGTATTTTATGACTTCATTATTTCATGATAAATTTTAATTATAATTTATACATTCATTTGATCATTTATATGATCACAATTCTAAACAATAGTTCAAATGTACCATTGTATTCAAAACATTTTTCCTTTCTCTCTTGATGGGAACTTAAATCCCAAATGGCACTTTTATCTCATTTATATATTCAACAATCCATTCATGTTAAGAACATTTCATATTTCAAGTTGTTTTGCTAATATATTATGAATTCCACTGGTGTTGGGAGTATAAATCTCAATTAACTATTCCAAGTAATCCATGAATATTTCATAGATTCCAAATTTCATGCCTTAATTTCCTCTACTAATTTAGTTCTTACACTTTGTGTCTTTGTATTACTATTCACCTTACTATTCACTCAAATTATTGACTTTTTTATACATAATAAGCTTATTGAACCTAAATTCACCAAGACACCACATTTTGCATTCTAAAGTTGTTGGTATTGGTTGCCAATACCATTTCAAAGCTTAGTGTTAGTTATTCACAATTTTCAGATTTCAAACACTAAGTTTACTGTTCCATTAGTCATTTGTGCAGTAGGAATTTGGAAAATTTATCTTCATTAAAGTTGTTTCTTATTGTGTCTAGATACATTTCTTTTTTTGAATCACTCCATTTGGAGTTTTTTAGCTCAAATTATGTAACACCCCTCACCCGACTACAGTGTAGCCGAGCAAGGCGTGCTACAATCAGTGCCGGAGCACCCTAACTTATCTTACTTTATTTTTTTAATAATTTTGAATTCATTTAATTTAATATCAATTATTTTTTTGATGGAGAAACCAGTGGAGTTTCCCCTATTTTATTATCGTTTGGCGTATTTTAATATTCACCTGTTTGAAATTCAACAATATTTTTAAATAAAAATCTCATCCATGCTAATCATAATTATCTCATCAATCATTCTCATAATTTTCTCATATTTCAAATCTCATCAATACATTTCAATTTGATAATCATTTCCATACATTTCCATTCATACTCAATTCATATGTAAACATTCTCAAATTACATAAGCAAAATTTTCAAATTTCCTTAATTTACATAATTTACAAAATAATTACAAAATTCCATAATTTACATGATATATAAATTAATTATATATGAAAAAGCTAATTTATTAATTTACATCGCATTTCTAGTAATTACCTGTTCATAATATACATTACAATACAATATCTAAGCATTTTATACAAAATATAAAATATGATCTATATGGGCCCTATCTATATGCATTCCTGAGGAGGTGACAACCTTGAATACTTCAGATACTTCTGCAGATCAAAACTCCCAAAATTCCCAATCAAACGTCCATTGGGTTCTAGCTTCAGTACCTGCGCGAAGGAAACAATTCCATCGCGCTAAGCATTGCTGCTTAGTAGTGCAATAATATAACAAGGAAATAATATACAAATAAAGATAGAAATAAAACATATTTCAAATAATTAAGATTTATTTATACTTCAAATGCGGTTTCTAAAATTTAATATGTTTTATCATAATTTAGTCTTCTTTGAAAGTGTTTATTTCGCCAATGTACAGTAATAATGTATAAAGAAAAATGATCTAAAAATAACAAATTTATGCTTATATTATTATATAAGTCACATTTGCAATATTTGTTTATGTTATAATTTTCTTTGCTAATCTTTTAGCATTTTCTCTATACTTGCTAGGTTGTCTCAGATTATCTCATAATAAGTAAATTTTAATAACTGTCCAGTTCATTTCGATTCTTTCTAATAAATAACTATTCTAATTTATTTTAGGTTATCTTACTCATTTATTTTATTTAATTTCTAATATTTTTAATTGCTAATATTCTAAACTTATCTCAATAAATTTCACTGCCCAAGTAACCTATGACAGGCTGCCTAAACTGGATAACGGGTCGTTGGCACTGGACACTGCGGTGCCTCGGGCGGTCATACCGTGGGACACAGAACGTCAACCACGTATGCAGTCAGTATGGCTAAAAAGCCATGATAACACATAATTGGGCATAAAAGCCATGAATATTGGCATAAAGCCATGAATGCGGGCATAAAGCCATGAATACAGGCATAAAGCCTTTCGCAGTACTGCTAAAACAATACCCTATTGGCATGACAATCTATGCAATCTGACACACGTGTCTAGGCAATACAAGGGCACGTAATATCATTAAATATTAATATATTGTGTTTTATGACTTTATTATTTCATGATAAATTTCATAATTTATACATTCATCATAATATTCATACATTCCCTACATCATTCATATTGATCACAATTCACAACAATGGTGTTCATATACCATTGCACTCAAAACATTTTTCCTTTCTCTTATAAAGAAAACTAATGTTCCATTCATATTTTCATGTGATTCATTTATTTATTACAATATTTATGTGAATTCATAACTCATACAAGGTGTTATTATCTTATTTGTAATGGAAACATAAATCCTAATGTAAACCTCATCCCATTTATACTCAATAATCCATCTAGGTTAATGTCATTTCATATTCAAGTGGTATTACTTATGTTTTATTAGACCTACTAGTAAAGGAAATAAATCTTAACTATATACTCACATAACTTAAATGTTCATTAAGCCATTTAGGTGAATTACTATTCCTATTCCAAGTAATCCATGAATGTTTCATGGATTCCAAATTTCATACCTGAATTTTCTCTACCAATTTAGTTATTATACTTTGTGTCTTTGTATTACTATTCATATTACTATTCACTCAAATTGTTGACTTTTTAATACATAATAAATTTATTGAACCTAAGTTCTCCAAGATACCACATTTTGCATTCAAAATTTGTTGGTATTGGTTGTCAATACCATTTCTAAGCTTAATGTTAATTGGGCAGAATTTTCAGTTTTCATGCTTTGTATTTACTGTTCCATTAGTCATTTTTGCAGTGGGAATTTGGCAAAATGATCAATATGAAAGTTGTTCCATATTTTGTCTAGTTGAATTTCTTTTTTTCTGAATCACTCCATTTGGAGTTTTGTAGCACAAGTTATGGTCATTTTACCATAACTGGCCGGAGTGACCTGTACCCAGATTTTCTGGGCAATTTGGTTCTGCCAGATTTGGTGACCTAAGTTTAGTTGGCAATTTGACTAGGTTATGGTCGGAATTTGGATTTGTGTTCCTCATGAAAGTTGTTGGTCTATATCTCAGCTTATTGCTGGTAAAATTTCAGGTCAATTGGACCATTCTACACTGAGTTATGGCCAAATGACGAAACACTATTCATTTGATCATTTTGCCTAGGCAGACTGCAGGTCACCCAGATTAGGGCAAACTTTTGGTCCACTTGGTTTGGTTTTCTGGGCATGGTTTCTTCACCAAAGTTGTGCCATTATGTGTCTAGTTTCATTTCCAATTAGTCTTGTACCAATTGAACCTATACAACTCCATTTATAGCTGCCCAAACATGCTGGACTCACATCCAGACCTGCAGGGCCACTCAAGGCAGCATACCATTTCAATTACCATACCACAATGGTCTCGAATTTAAGGTCAAAATTCATCAAATGGTCACTAATTGATCATTAGAACTTCCATTTACCATCAATATGGCCAAACCCTAATATAGCTCAAAACCCAAATTTTCAAATATCCATTCATGCACATACATCAATTCAACATACTTAATGATGTTTAAGTCTCATACTCATGTTCAAGACCACCCATATACAACTTAAATTCATTCAAAACTCATCAACACTTCCATCACTAAGGCTGCCAAAAATTTTAATTGGTCCATACATGGATATGTTCTTTCAATTTCATGAATTTCTAACTAAATCCATATACCTAACTTCAAATTTAAAGAAAAAAAATGGGGAGATATGGCACTAACATCACTTGTGTCCAACTTGCCCTTGCCTAAACTTCAATTTCCTTTCACTTCTTGGCTGCCACTATCTTCCTCAAGGTGTGGGATCAATTTTTAGTGAAGTGATCTAGGGTTTTTAAGGTGAAATGGTGGGTGAACTCAAGCTTGGTGGATCTTTAATGGTGGTTTCTTTCTTCTCTTTCTCTCTTTTTTCCTTTGTTACGGGTGATTGGGGAAGACAAGTATAGATTGGTTTTTCATTTTGTCTCTTTTTTATTTAGTTTTTATCCCTTTTAAGAGGCTTGTCAATTTGTGATTGGGTGGAGAGTGTTTAATGACATCATATGATGTCATAATTCCTAATTTCTTTCATTTTTCTTTCTTTTTCTTTTCTGCTCATTTCCAATTCAATTTTTAGCAATATTTATTCATATTTTAGATCATAATAATTATTTACTTAACTGGATAAGTCGATCAAAAATCATCTCTGAAGAAGAAATGACCAAAATGCCCTCCGTTTGGCTTAACAGACTAAAATTGTCTGTACCGATTGAAAAATTTTTCTAAACCTTTTCTTGGCATTCTAATGTCATAGAAACCTCAATGACTCTTTTCTGGAGTCTCAAAAATTATTTTATGAATTTTCTCCCTGGTCTAGGGCTCTAGTTGCGAGAACCGCAACTTTCCACTGGGTTACCCATCGCTAGGGCACCGGCTCATTTAACTTGGTTGTATTTTATTTCTAAAATTTTTTCTAAATTTTTCTTATTAATATTTGAGTTATTTATGACTCCTCACTCTACTCTAATTATTTTTCCAGATGTTCTAGCTGTCCAGACCGACACCGGTCACCGGAACAGTAGAATGTACGTAATTGCTACAGTTAGGGTGTAACAAATTATACTCATTTTACCATAACTGGCCGGATTGACCTGTACCCAGAATTTATGGGCAATTTGGTTCTGGTGGATTTGGTAACCTAAGTTTGGTTGGCAATTTGACTAGGTTATGGTCAGAATTTGGATTTGTGTTCTTCATGAAAGTTGTAGGAATATGTCTCAGTTTTCTGCTGGTAAAATTCAGGTCAATTGGACATTTCTACACTGAGTTATGATCAAATGAATAAACACTGTTTATTTGGTCATTTTGCACAGGCAGAATGCAAGCCACCCGGATTAGGGCAATTTTTAGGTCAACTTGGTTTGGTTTTCTAGGCAGGGTTTCTTCACCAAAGTTGTGCCATTATGTGTCTAGTTTCATGTCCAATTAGTCTTGCACCAATTGAACCTATACAACTCCATTTATGGCTGCCCAAACCTACTGGACTCATAACTACTCCTTCAGGTCACCAAGGGCAGCATGCCTAAACTCAACTCCATTATCCTTACTCACTTCAATTCCTCCTCACACATTCAAATGGTCACTTATTGACCATTACAAGGTTAATATAGCATTTCATAAGCAAAAATCCAATTTTTTTCACAAACCCTAATTCCCAAGTGTCCATTTCATGCTTTTCATATCATCTAACACATCCCACACACATAGTTCAACATCTAACTCAAGTTATCTCATCACAAACCACTTCTAAACAATTCAAGTCATACAAATCAACAAATCTCATCCTTCTTCCATGGTTGCAAATGTCACACCCTACCCCTCCGTAAGGCATAACATGATCCCATAGTATACCTAATGAATTACCAACTTCGTCTACTGATAACCCATTAAATACACTACAAGGGATTTTAAAACTTTTCTTACTTCTTTTTTACAATGGTGAGCACTATTGACAGGTGTTAAAAATTTTCGTTTACTGAAGTGAAACCAAATAACACATTTGAAGTATTAATAATTTCTATAAAAATTTTGGCAGAGTGCCATCTGTATTTTGAATAAAACAGTTCTTCAAAAACCTGTAAAAAAAAACACTTCCAATATATATTTCTTCAATTCCAAACTCCAATAATAGTTCAACACAATAAATTTCTCAACTCAATTCAACATTAATTTTTCAATGTTTCCAAAAGCTGAGATAAAAGAAGTATGTCACAATATTTTTACAAGCCAAAATAATTTACAATTTTAGTTTACAACTGCTCAAGACCAAGTACAATATATACATACAGTGCACATGCATTACAGCAAAAACTATACAATATGGTATACTCGATATACCCGGCGAAATCTCAAAATGTGGTACAAGTAGCCTACTCTGCTACTCTGTCCGTCTGTCTACCTGTGATAGCAATGAAAAAGCTATCTGTAACATCCTCATTTTAGCTAGTCCATACAGTCTACTGTTCCAGTGACCAGTGTCGATCCAGACAGCTAGAACGTTCGAAAAAAATATTTAAACTAAAGTAAGGAACCAAAAATTAACTCAAATATTAATAAGAAAAAAAAAATAGGAAAAATTATAAAATAATTTTTGGGACTCCATAGAGGTTCTTATGGCATTAGAATGCCAAGAAAATACTTAGAAAAATTTCTCAATCGGTACAGACAATTTTGGTCCGTTAAGCCAAACGGAGGGCATTTTGGTCATTTCGTCTTCAGAGATGATTTTTGGCCAACTTGTCCAATTAAATAAATAATTCATATAACATAAAATATAAATAAATATTGTCAAAAATTTAATTGCAATTAAATAGACAAAAATGGAGAGGAAATGAAAGAAAGTGGATTTATGACATCATCATGATGTCATTAAAACTCACCCAACCAACCCAATCTTGACACATGGCATAAACATATATAAAAGAGGTAAAATGGGCTGGAAAAAGAAAGAAAAAATCAGTTGCTTCTTCAACCTTTGGGGCAGCCAAAAACGTGGAGAGAGAGAGAGAGGAAGGAAAAACTCCATTAAAGCTCACCCAAGCTCCCAACCTCACCAAATCTCACTCCAAAACCCTAGCCTTCTTCATAAAAAATTAACCTAGCACCTTGAGGAAACTTTGGGCAGAAAAAAGAAAGAAAAATCAAGAAGTTTTCTAAGCTAGGGAAACTCTCCAACAAAGGTTAGTGACCTAATCATGAATTTTTCTTTAAATTCATGTTAAGAACTTTGAATAAGTGTAAATTGCAAAGAAAAATTATTGAATACCATTTGGATGGAAACCGTAGATTCATGGCAGCCATGGTTATGGTTTGTTTGTGGTGAGTTTAATGAAATTAAAAGACCATCATGGCTGCCCACAACATGTATTTACTAAGTGGATTGATGAAATGAACTGAAAATGCATATGGGGTAATGTTTGAGATGTTAGGGTTAGGGTTTGGGGTGGAAAATGGGACTTTGATCATGTAATGATGGAATTGAGTTTTAATGGTCAATTAGTGACCATTTGGTTATGTGTAAACAAGAAATGAGGTGGTTTGATTAGTGGGAATTGCAGTTGGTGTGGCTGCCCATGGTGAGCTGCAGAATTGGACATGAGTCCAGCAGGTTTGGGTAGCCATAACTTAAATTGTAGAGGTTAAATTGGTGCAAGACCAATTGGACATGAAACTAGACACATAATTGCACAACATTGGTGAAGAAACCATGCCCATAAAACCAAAGCAAGTGGACCAACAGCTTGCCCTAATCCAGGTGAACTGCAATCTATTTCTGCAGAATGACCAAATGAATAATAATTGTTCATTTAGCCATAACTTAGTGTAGAATGGTCCAATTGACCTAAAATTTTACCAGCAACAAGTTGAGATATATAACAACAACTTTTATGAAGAAACCTAACCCAAATTCTGACCAGAACCTATCCAACAAGTGAGTTACAATTACTGTTCATTGCACTGTAGATATGGTCAGTCCAGAAAAATTCCAATTCGGCTAGTTGTGGTTTTTGGACCATAACTTGAGCTACAAAACTATAAATGGAGTAATTGAAAAAAGGAAATTCAACTAGACAAAATAAGGAACAACTTTCATGTTGATCATTTTGCCAAATTCTCACTGCAAAAATGACCAATGGAACAGTAAATATAAGGTATGCAAACTGAAATTTCTGCTCAAATAACTTTAAGCTTAGAAATGGTATTGGCAACCAATACCAACAAATTTTGAATGCAAAATGTGGTATGTTGGGAGTATTAAAACCAATGTACCTATTGTCTATACAAAAGTCAACATTTTGGTTGACTAATGAAGTGAATAGTAACACCAAAACTTGAAATTCAAAAATTATAAAACTTAAAAGTGTAAAATGCCCTAGTATGCCTAACAAGATTGGTTTGGATAGCTTGGCATGCCAATAGGGTTCTGTTAGCATTACTGCATATGGCTTCATGCCATTCTATGTTTCATGGCTTTCCCATGCCATTCTATGACATAATAGCCTTTGGCTATATTATTGAGTTAATATACTTGGGTTTTGACCCTGATAATTATTACAGCTTGTTAGCTGTTATATTGCACACCGGGACACACAATGTGACCGATGGTGTGATGGTCTGAGGTACTTAGTACCCAGTGTCAGTTTACCCGTTTATCCAGTCTAGTCAATTAGTATGGGTTACTCAGGCAAAGTTAATAAACCTTACCAAAATTTTAATCGTATAATAATGCAATAATATCAAAAATTAAGTCTACCCAAAAAAATGAAATCATACATTCTGCATAATTATTTTATTTTAGATTATTTTATTTTATATTGTCACCACTAAGCAGAATTGCTTAGCGCATCGCTTTTGCCACGCGCAGGTACTGGAGACCTAGCTGGGGAGCCCAGCAGACACCAGACAGTGTGAGCCTACAGAGCTGCATCAGGAGTTCAGAGTCACCTCACATCCGCACTGCATATGGTAGGACATTAGGACTATAGGTGGCTCTTTTGTATTTTGCATTTTGTATTAGTTTGGATTGTAACTATAAACTCCTGTAATTATGTATTAATTTGAATATATGAAATTTCATATTATTGAGATTTTCTGCATAATGTAAGTTGATAAAGGAAGTGTTGAGAATTATTGTGAATATGCTTTAAGTGATGAAGTGAACAGAAAAGTTTTAAAAATAATATTGTGATTTGAGATTTTGAGATTGAGTTGAATGTGTATAATGGAGTTTGGATTTGGAAATTATTTTGGAAGTGTTTTTAAACAGGTTCAGAAGAACTGTTTTTCCAATTTATAGCCGGCACTCTGCCGAATTTTCTATAAAATTTGTGGATAAATTCAGATTTATCAAAATTGAAAATAAATGAATTACAAAGGGATAAATTGTAATAGAAACATAAATTGGTGCTCCGGCACACTGAGTGGTATAACTTGCTCGGCTACACTGTAGACGGGTAAGGGGTGTCACACTATCGCTGAGTAAAATTTAGTCAGTGGTGCACAATAACAATTTAAAATGCGGTATGTAAAACTTTTATTGATACTTTACAATCCAAACAATTCACAATTTTTCAAAGCTCATATAACACAAATTTGATCAAAAAATTGAATAACACAGTGTTGCCAATCAATAACACAACTTAGGTCTTGACACAAACATTTCCGAACATGCCGTGTTGTACACCACGATAAGGCATACTCTCCCCACTAATCAAAATCAATGAGGGAGGTAGCTAGCTAGATAATGAGTGCTCATCCTCATTCACCTCAGACTGGCAAGTCAAAGAGGGAGGAATATAGTCATACTCACCCCATAAATGGAGGAGGAACATAGTAATTGTCATGCCAAATGTGAATCAAAACAATTCCAAATCACAATATTTAAATATTTCATACAAACCAAAAATCACATTTTATCTTAAAATTTCCATTTGCAAAGTAGGCAACACAATAATTTCCAAATAATATTCCCAAATCCAAAACAATAAAAAATTATTCATAACTCATTTCTCCAAATAAATTTTCTAGTAAAAGCAGTGAATATAAAAAATATTGTGCACAGACCTCTGATATATGTCTCTTGGCCCTGACTCAGTGTTCCTTATACTTCTCAATATCCTTTTCAACTGAAACACACAATTTAAAGTGTTTTAGTACTCAATAAATTTGTTTATAACAATAAAATCTAATATTTAAATTTTCTTGGTACTATTCCCTTCAATTCATTTCATTAGTTAACCTATAATGTTGACCCTTGATGCACTCTAAGTGAGTCAATTCTAATGTTACCAATATGTCACATTTTATAGCCCTTTAGTGTTGGTACATGTTACTAATTTCATTTCCAAGTGTATTGCATTTTATTGCGATTTACCGGATTTCGGTGTACTATTTTGACCTAGCCGGACGACCTAGTTCCCTCAGTTTTCGGGTTTTGGTCCAAACTACAAACTTGTAGGTCTATGTCTTATTGCACGTGGGGCAAAATTTCAGGTCATTCTGAGTTGTGTAGACCAAGATATGGTCAATTTACCAATGCTGGATAGAATGCACTAAAATGGTAGGCTTAGGCCATTTTTAGGTCACTTTTGGTTCAGCCAGTTTTGGTACTTGAAATTTTGCAAACTATTTGTCTTGGTTCTGGCTATTTTTGGGCTTTGGTGTCTTCATAAGAATTGTAGATATATATATATAAACTATTCATGGTAAAAATATCAGGTCATTTGGACCTGTTTTGAGTAAGTTATGGTCAAAACACTAATTGCTACTCAAATGGTCAATTTTCAGGCTTTCAAGTCACTAATCCAGATTTGGTCATTTTTCAAGTCACCTTCTAGGCAGAATTTAGGTAAGCTTCCTTCATGAAAGTTGGCACATTTTGTGCCTAGTTTAACCTCCAATTGGTCTCATACCAATTGGAGTCACACAATTAGGGTCCTAAGCTAAAACATACACTGTCCTACTACACATTCTTCATCACTTACCAATTACACATTCTATACTTACCAAGCTAACTCTTTCATGCCAATTTTGGTTTGTACCATACCATTAACACACTTAACAACACATTTTGGTCATTTTGGACAGCTTATAACCATTCTCAATCTAATGCCCCTATTTGCATAGCCTGGTATATTTCACTATTCCGGTGATTGGTGTCGGTCCGGACAATTAAGGGAATTAGAACCATACTTAAGACAACTAGATAAGCCCTGAACACAAATAATTAGTAATTTCCAATTAGTTAAGTATAAATAAGAAAAACAGAACATAAGAAGTTAAACGAGCCGAGAGTCACAGCGAGGGGTGACCTTCTCGGGAAGGACTGCGAAGTCGATTTAAACTCAAATTTTGAACCGTAAAATTTGACACTGCGGTCCTTAGGGCCATTACGAACACAGTGGAAAAGAGAAAATCACGAATAAGAATTGTTAAGTCAGTCAAATAATTAGGTCAGGGAGCCAGAAGAAATATTGAATTATTTACAAACCGGGTTGAACCGGCGAGGGGCAATTTAGTCAATTAACCCTGAGAGCTGATTCCTGACCTAATTGTCAAATAAAATTAGAGAAAAGAAAATTTTGGAATCGAAAATTAAATTAAAGAATTAGGAAAAAATAAAAAAAAATGAAAAAAGAAGAAAAGAAGAAAAGTTGAAATGAGTGACATCATGCATGACATCATGTATGATGTCATAAACACTAATATAATTAAAAAAATAAAATTTGGATAATTATGGTCTTCCATAAGGGATTAATTTATTAAAGAAAGAAAAAAATTAACAAAAGTCTTCATTCTTCCATTTTGCCGTCCCTCTCCCTTAGCTCTCTCTCTCTCTCATTTTTCTTCCTTGAAACCACCATGGGAGCTCACCTCAAGCTCTCATAAACCCTAAATTCAGCCACAAATTCCCTAACCCCCTTAACCAAACCTTGCAAGTGGACCTTGATATGAAGCTTGGATGCCATTAAAACTAATAAAGTGAGGAGAATTGAAGATTAAAATTCTGTACTAAGGTTAGTGATCCAGCTTGAATTTTTTTTTTTTTTTTTGTTTGATTCTAGTGCTTATGATTGAATGAACTTGAAAATAAACTTAAAATTAAATGAAAATAAACTTAAAATTAAATGAAAATAAGTGTTGGAGGACTAGAAGTAAATTTGACCAGCTAGGGTTTGATGGGTGTATACATGTGTTTTGATTGAATTAAAAGTGTAGGTAAGTTTGTATGAATGTAGAAGTAATGCTAGTATGCTTGAAATTAGTTAAATGCATCAAATAGGTGAACTAGGGTTTTGGCATCTAGGGTTTTGGAGACAAAAATGTGAGAATGTGTTAAATGGTGTGTTGGACTTGGTTTGAGGTGACAAATGATCATTTGTGACCAATTGGAGTATGTTAGAAGTGTGGGAAGTGAGTTTAAATTCGGAGTGATTAAGGTCATGCTGTAGGCAGCATGACCAAGGTCCCTTTGAGGGACCAAAACTGAAAATTTACAAGTCTAATTAGTGTGAGACCAATTGGGAATGAAAATAGACACAAAATGGAATATTTTTCATTTAGGAATCATGCCCAAAAAGTGACCATAGCTTAGTGAACAAATTGACAAATCCATATTATTGCAGTCTGACCTGTACAAAAAGACCAAATGAACAGTATCTGTTCATTTGGCCATAACTTGGGCTAGGCAAGTCTAAATAACCTGAAATTTTACCAGTGGAAAGCTGAGATATAGACCTAAAACTTTCATGAAGAATACAAACCAAAATTATGCACTTAACCAAGTCATTTACCCACCCAAAATTGGTAACCTAAAACTGCCAGAACCAGTTTGGTGCCCAAAAATCTGGGTTAAGTCCAATCCAGAAGCCATGATTCAAATGGCTATAACTTGAGCTACAAAACTCCAATTGGAGTGATTAAAAAATGAGAATAAATTTAAGACAATAGGGAACATTTTCTATGAAGAAAAGTTTGCCAAATTCTAAGAGCAAATTGACCAATAGAGCAGTGCAACATAAGACATCAAAACTAAAAAATTGCAATTTTGCCTAAAAGACCTAAGTTTTGAGAAAACAACCAAAACCAATAAATTTAGTAACCAAAATGTGGTATGTGGGTGAAGTTGGAATTCCCATGCCTATTAAGCCTTAAAAAGTCAACAAATTGACTTGAATAGTATAGTGAATAGTAACCCCAAAACACAAATTTTAAAGAACGTTGAGTTTAGCATATATAAGCTAGATAAAAGTGAATTTGAATTTATTTTTGGATTTATGCTAAGTTATGGTACTAAAACACTGTGAAACTGTGTGTTTCAGCTAAAAAAGGCTCGGAAAGTCTAAAAGACTGAGTCAAGGTCTAAAGGCGACTCACCTCAGGTTTGTACACAATAAACCCTATTTAAGCATTTTATCATTGAAAAATGGATTTAGTATGCATTATGAGTTTAAGAACTTTTGTGTTGCCACTTTGTGAACGAAAAATGTAACTTTGGAAATTGATTTGATTTTTGTATGCAATATTTGAATAATTTGTTTTAATTTGATTTCGGATTCACACTTAGCATGACAGTACCATATTATTCCCCATTTATGGGGTTGAGATCGATTATTTTCCTCCCTCTCTGGTTTACTAGTTGAGGTTGTAGATCGGATGAGTACTCATTAGCTAGCTAGCCACCTCCCTCATTGATTTTGATTAATGGGGTTGTAGATTGCTTTGTCGTGGTGTACAACATGGCATTGATCGGAAATTTTGTGTCATGGCTTAAGTTGTGTATGAATTAGCAACACTGTATTTATTAAATTATTTGACCCAAAAATTTTGCTATAATGAGTTTGATAATTGGTGAAATGTAATTGTGCAACATTTAAATTGTATTTTGTCAATGAATGATTTATGTATTGTATTTTAAATTTTTATTGTGCACCACTGAGTATTTTTATACTCAGCGATAGCTTGTTTTGTTGTCGCAGATAAGAGCAAGGAGAAAGCAGCAGAGTGAGCTGCTACTGATATTAAGAACTTCTTGATCACTTTTGTACGGGTATTTATTTATATCCTTTGTAATTTTTTGATGTAAATATTTTAATGTTGTATGTATCAATGTAAAGTTGAGCAGTTGTATAATAAATTGTAATAATATTATTTTTGTATTTAATATCTGTAAATTAAACTTGTGAATGTAAATTAGTTTTATTGAATGAAATGATGAAATATTTTGAGATGACAAACTGTGATTAAATTGTGGAATTATTTTGAAGTGGATTTGACTTGAGTTATGTTGAATTGAGATTATTTGGAGGTTGGGAGTTGTGAAAAAATTTATTGGAAGTGTTTTTTACAGGTTTTTGAAGAACTGTTTTCTCCAAATACAGACGGCACTCTGCCGAAATTTTTAAAAAATTTGCAGAAGAATAAAATGGACAAAAATTTTTACTAATTTTGAGACTTCAATTAAATGTTTTTAATTCCTACTAACACACTCACCACTTCCAAAATGTTAGAAAATGGTTTTAAAATCCCTTATAGTATACTTAATGAATTATCAGTAGGTGAAGTTCGATAGTTCATTAGGTATTCTACGGGATCATGTTATACCTTACAGAGGGGTAAGGTGTGACACTCAATATACACATTATAACTCAGAATTTTCCAAAGTCCATTTACACAATTTAACCACATGAACATACCCCAATTACATATCCAATTCCAATATATTATACACATATACATGCTGTCACCATAACCAACATAATTCAAAAAACTAAACCATGAAACAACACATTTCAACTACACTTTAAAAGTTGCTAAATTACACATCTCCTTCAAATTGCTTCCAAGCTTCCAAAACCAAGTGCACTATCACACATACACTTAGTATACATTATCTAAATTATTTCTATACACATAAACACCTATACCAACATCTTAAACAACTATTTACAAGTGAAAACAAACAACAAATAGTAAGTTTCCATGGCTGCCGAAATGGTGTACCACCATTACTCCATCAAACTTCAAAATTTCTTCCACAAAACAACTCCCTACAACATCCACTCAAAGTTTAATGAAGCAAGATTGAAAAATAGACATTTATCTCTTTTGGACTTCTTCAAAACTCCACCAAAACTTTTCTTTCTTGCTTCCAAAATGTTGCCCAAGCTGTATAGAACAACTTTAGTAAAGAAACCTATAAGAACTAATGGCTTGATGATGGTGGATTATCCTTTGCATGGTGGACGGCCATGGAAGACTTGGAGAAAGCTTGGTTTTGGCAATGGAGAGAGTTTGAGGAAGAAGATGGCTGTTTAGTGGACGTGGCTGTCCAAAGCTTGGATATGTGTCACTTACCTCATGTTAGTGGAGCACTAAGTGATTAAAAAATATAATCAAATGTTAACTTTCATTTATCCAACATTACACCCATAATTTTCCTTATTTATAATATGGACCACCATTTTAATTTACATGGTATTTTCAAAGTTTAATATCATTTATTTTTAATGTAAATTTAGGTCAAAAGGCAACTTGGGGTGTCAATTGACCACAATGCCCCTATTCGGGTTGCTTTTCGGCTTTATTTAAGTCACAAAAATATTTTCTAGGGTTCCCCGTGGTCTAATGTTAGTCAACGGCCCACGCTGCAACTTCTCAGTGTGGTTACCCATCGGTACGGTTTTGTCTGTTTAGCTTAGTTCCATTTTCTCTCTTTTATTTTTCCTTTATTTTTTTCTTGTATTTTCCTCTATTGTATTTCACTACCTTATATCTCTACACTAATATTTAAATATAATTCCAAGCATCCTAGCTGTCTGGACAGATACTGTCACCGGAACAGTAGAATGTACTACTAAACATAGGGGTGTTACAACAAATTTTCATACACACTTCAATATAATTGTTTTGTTCAATTTTATAACAAATTCTCATTTAACTTGTCTTCCTAACAAAAATTAAAAGATATGGAAGTGAGTATAGGCACTAACCTTGTTGGAGCTACTCCCAAGTTTGCCAAAACTTTTCTTTTTCCCCTTTAAATTGTTGTCCAATGCTTGCTCTAGTGGTAGGGACAACTTTTCATGAAGAAAAGTTAGGTTTGGAGGTGATTTTGTGGGTTGTCTCAAGCTTGCCTTAAGCTTCCATGGAGGAATGGGTTAGGGAGAGTGAGTGACGCCTAGTTTGGGTGAAGAAGAAACAGATTGCTTTTTAATTTTTTTATATCATTTATCCTCTTTTATTGTTTAATTTAAGTGGTGCTTAATTGTGATTGGTGGATAGGTTTTTAATGACATCATATGATGTCATAATTATGTATTTTCTTTCATTTTTTTCTTCTTTTCTCTACTCATTTTTAGTTTAATTTTTAGCAATATTTATTCATATTTTAGATCATAATAATTATTTACTTAACTGAACAAGTCGGCTAAAAATTATCTCTAAAGATGAAAAGACCAAAATGCCCTCCGTTTGGCTTAATAGACTAAAATTATCTGTACCGATTGAAAAATTTTTCTAAACCTTTTCTTGGCATTCTAATGCCATAGAATCCTCAATGACTCTTCTCTGGAGTCTCAAAAATTATTTTATGAATTTTCTCCAGGGTCTAGGGCTCCTAGTTGCGAGGACCGCTACTTCCCACTGGGTTACCCATCACTAGGGCATCGGCTCATTTAACTTGGTTGTATTTTTTTAAAAAAATTTTTTTGTAAATTTTTCTTATTAATATTTGAGTTAATTATGGTTCCTTACTTTTAGTTTAAATATTTTTCCAAACGTTCTAGCTATCTAGACCGACACCGGTCACCGGAACAGTAGAATGTATGGAATGGATACAGTGAGGGTGTTACACCAACACATGCCCATATACCCATACACAGTACAAGTATGAAAGTAGTATCAAACTCAAACCACCTATATACAAGATAATTGTACTATCTTAAGTCTAAAGATTATATGCACTGATATGATTTATGACAATGCATTAACAAAAGTAAACTCCATGTGCTTGTCATAAATGTCAGTGGTTCGGGCTACTTATTATGCATAAGTGCCTATCATGTTTGTTACATGGCATGAGACTTACCATTCCATCTTATTTATATCTCATATAAATACATTGGGAACAAACATGAGTACAATCTTTCTGGATAATTCATGTCCTATGTGAAGTATCCTCGATTGTGAATCAATTTATGATAATTTGTGCTAGAAATACTGTCACTCATATTCTTAACAACTTAAGAATAGAATTTCTAACAAAATATCAATGGACCTTTTCTATTACACATAAATATATTAGGTAAATGGAAAAGTGAAAATGCTTTTATTAATAAAACATGTATAAGATACATACTAAATGATATGCTATAGGGCATACTACTAATAATCTCCCACTAGCACTAGAGCTATTCATTACAATATCTTAGACCCATCTTCTCAAGATGACGGTCTAACTAAGCTTGTGACATAGGCTTAGTGAATGGATTAGCTGGATTTTCAGCTGATGCTATTTTCTGCATGGCTACATCGCCTCGCCCAACTATCTCTCTGATAATGTGATTGTGCCTTTCTATGTGTTTGGATTTTTGGTGAGACCGGGGTTCCTTATATCCAAATAACCTCTTTTGCAACATCTAATGCAGTAATATACTCAGCTTCTATAGTGGAATCTGAAGGAGCAAAAGTGTGAGAAACACAAGTTTATACCATTGAATTCAAAAATTTTCACCTAGGATCACATGCATCATGCAAGATTTATTTTTATCTATTTGATTTCAATTATAAATAACATATTAAAACTCTTTTAATATGTTTTTGAATCTGTATTTGCCATTTAAGATTTTAAAATTAATCAGATTAATTTTAGAACCCTAGATTAAATCAAGAACAAACACACTAACCTCTTGATGCACTGCAGTGTATTTGCGCCTTTGAGATTCGTCTTCAGGACACCAGATGTTGTCCCTCTAGCTTGTCCACACCAAGAACACCTATGGCAGCCCTTAAATAGCTTCTAAAGCTTTTTCTATTTTTTAGAAAATCAAGTTCTGCCTTTTAAGAGATTAAAGATGTAAACAGGACACTAGAAACAATTTCTAGTATTTTTAATTCAAGAGATTGTTTGCTAATATCTTAGAATGAATGAGAGATGAAGAAGAAAAGAAGGGAGAGGCAGCCAATGGGTGGTGGCACCTTTGGGAGCAGCAGCTTGTGTGTTTTAATTTTTCATAACAACACTTATATAGCTAGGTCACCTCTTAAACCGTTGCCACATGTCACCTTTTGATTGGTTCTAGGTTTAATTGACCCAATCACATTGTGCCAAGTGTCAAACCTATATTTAAGCTTAATTTTAATCATCTTACATGATTAAAAGATATTTGGCAAGCTTATGTGTAATGCCATGTGTCACCATCTAATGGTGCCACATGTCACCCTGTGAAATAACCAAAATGCCCCTGTGTCTTAATTTTGAGTTCTTAACCCAAAATAATTATATCTCTTCTTCTAATCAATTTATATCAAATATAAATAAATTAATTAATCTCTATTAATTAATTTCTCATTAATTAAATTCATATTTAAACACTTTAAATATAAATTTAACTTATACTATACATCTAATAATCTAGATTTGGTTTCAAGTCATGCTAGGGACTTTGCAATCTAATTGCAAACCAAATCTATTTAATTAATCAATTAAACTCTTTAATTAATTAATTAAATCATATTTAATTAGGTGATAACTTGTGTATGTGTGTGACTTACTAGGCTCATCACTAATTGGCAATGAGATATGATATCAACTCTTAATATCATCAGAACTCTTTCTTACCATAAATGATTTCTCTAAATCATTTTATGCACCTCATAGACTATGGTTAACACCTAGCATAGCATGTCATGGCCACCCAATTAGTAATAAAGTTTACCTTAAATGATCCTATAATCATATGTTACCATGCACTTGAATCTCTCTGTTATAAAATCTCAACTCAAGCTGGAGTCATGGTTTATGTCAAACTCCATTTTCTATGAATATTATGTTCTCTTTTAATTCCAGTTCTTGATTAAAAAGATTTTCTCATCAAAAAATCTTTTCTGATTAAATCTATCTGTCCTGGCCAGGAACTTTAAACATCAATAACAATTAAATGAACATAGGATTTTATCATTATTTACTTAGAGGAACAGATTCCATCTTGATCAACACCTACCTCCATATATAACTAATAGGAGCCAACACATGCCCATATACCCATACACAGTACAAGTATGAAAGCAGTATCAAACTCAAACTACGTATATACAAGATAACTGTGCTATCTTAAGTCTAAAGATTATATGCACCTATATGATTTATGACAAAACATTGACAAGAGTAAACTCTATGTGCTTGTCATAAGTGTCACTGGTTTGGCCTACTTATCATGTATAAGTGCCTATCATGTTTGTCATATGGCATGAGACTCACCATTCTATCTTATTTATATCTCATATAAATAACTTGGGAACAAACATGAATACAATCTTTCTGGATAAGTCATGTCCTTATTATGAAGTATCCTCGATTGTTAACCTATTTATGATACTTTGTAATAGAAATACTGTCACTCATATTCTTAACAATTTAAGAATAGAATTTCTAACAAAATATCAATGAACCTTTTCTATTACACATAAATATCTTATATAAATGGAAAAGTGGAAATGCCTTTTTATTAATAAAAACATGTACAAGATACATACTAAATGATATGCTCTAGGGCATACTACTAACAGAATCTGCAGTCGTACTCTGTTTGGAACTCTTCCAACTGATTGCACCTCTATTACAAATGAACACATACCTAGAGAAAGACTTTCTATCATCGATATCTGATTGGAAATCAGAATCAGTATAACCATCCAATTGCAAGTCACCACCACCATACATCAAGAATAAATCTGTAACACCCTCCCTCTAGCAACACCGTGCATTCTACTGTTCCGGTGACCAATGTCGGTCCGGACGGCTAAAATGTTCGAAAAAATATTTAAACTAAAGTGAGGAACCATAATTAACTCAAATATTAATAAGAAATATTTAGGAAAAATTTTGGAAATAAAATACAATCAAGTTAAATGAGCCGGTGCCCTAGCGATGGGTAACCCAATGAAAAGTTGCGGTCCTCGCAACTAGGAGCCCTAGACCCGGGAGAAAATTCATAAAATAATTTTTGGGACTCCAGAGAATAGTCATTGAGGATTCTAAGGCATTAGAATGTCAAGAAAATGCTTAGAGAAAATTTTCAATCAGTACATACAATTTTGGTCTGTTAAGCCAAACGGAGGGCATTTTGATTATTTCGCCTTCAGAGGTGATTTTTGGCCGACATGTCCAGTTAAGTAAATAATTATCATAACACAAAATGAGAATAAATATTGCTAAAAATTAAATTGCAAATGAGTAAAAAAGAAAAGAAAATAAATGAAAGTAAATAGGATTTATTGCTTATGCATGATGCAATTAAGAAAGGCCCAACCAATCAAAATGCAACAAGCTTTATTAAATCAATTAAAAGAGATAAAACTTAAGGAAAAAAAATCAGATTTCTTCTCCTCCTTCAGCTGGCCGAACCACACTCTCACCTCCACCATTGCTGTCCCTTCAACCAAGCTTCCTTTCCCACCTTAAACCCCCTCAAAACCCTAACTTGCCTTCATTAAAAATTATCCCTACCACTATAGCAAGCCTTGGGTAGCAATTTGAAAGGAAGAAAGTGAAGTTTTTAAGTCTTGGAAAGTGACTAAGTGAAGGTTAGTACCACTTTTGTTCATTTTTCTCTTATATTCTTTGTTACAACATTAATCTAAACTAGAAAATATGAAAATGGAACAAATTGAAATTGTGGAGTTAGGGTTTAGGAGAAACCAAGGGTTTGCTCATGTGTTGGTGAATAAAAGTTTAAATGGTCAATTAGTGACCATTTGAATGTGTATGATGAGAAAAATAAGTGAGTTGAGATTGAAATTTGTGTATGAGTGAGCTGCCTTGGCTGACCTGCAGGACTGAGCATGAGTCCAGCAGGTTTAGGCAGTTATAAATGGAGTTGTAGAGGTTCAATTGGTTCAAGGCTAATTGGACATGAAACTAGACACATAATGGCACCACTTTGGTGAAGAAACCCTGCCCAAAAATCCAAATGAAGTTGGCCTAAAAATTGCCCTAATCTGGGTGACTTGCATTCTGCCTGGGCAAAATGACTAATTGAATAGTGTCTATTCATTTGGTCATAACTCAGTGTATAAAGGTCCAATTGACTTGAAATTTTACCAGCCAAAAGCTGAGACATAGACCTACAACTTTCATGAAGAACACAAATCCAAATTCTAATCATAACCTAGTCAAATTGCCTACCAAACTTAGGTTACCAAATCTAGCAGAACCAGTTTTGCCCAAAATTTTGGAATCTGTCCAATCCGGCCAGTTATTGTGTTTAGGTCATAACTTGAGCTAAAAAACTCCAAATAGAGTGATTCAAAAATGGAAATGTAACTAGAGAAAATAAGGAACAACTTTCATGAAGACAATTTTGCAAAATTCCTACTGTACAAATAACCAATGAAATAGTAAATATAAAGCTTGAAATCTGAAAATTTTGAATAACTAACACTAAGCTTAGAAATGGTATTGGCAACCAATACCAACAATTTTAGAATGCAAAATGTGGTATTTTGGGAGTATTAGAACTAATGTACCTATTGTCTAAACAAAAGTCAATATTTTAGTTGACTATGAATAGTAACACCTAAACATAAGTTTCAAGAATTGTACAATTTAAAAGTGTAACATGCCCTAGTGCACCTAGCAAGATTGGTTTGGATAGGCTAGCATGCCAATAGGGTTCAGTTAGCAGTACTGCACATGGCATTATACCATTCTGTGATTTTATGGCTTTTAGCCATTCTGACATTGTGATGATACTTGGCCTTGTGCCTAATGTTTATTACAGCTTATTAGTTGTTCTGTTGCACACCGGGAGATACATATGTGACAGCCTGAGGTTCTTGATACCTAGTGCCAGTTTACCCATTTATCCAGTCCAGTCATCCAGTATAGGTCACTTGGGCAACCAAAAATGAAAGTGAATAAATTTAATGAAATTGTGAATATAATAAGTACAAAATAAATAAGATTACCAATAATAATCGAAAAATTATCTGCATAAGACATCAGAACATGCACTGCATATTTATTTTCTATTATTTCTTTTTATTCTATTATTGGCACCACTAAGCATTATTGCTTAGCGCGTTGCTTTTTGCACGCGTAGGTTCTGGAGAGACCAATAGAGAGCCCAGTAGACCACAGACTGGGTGAGACATTCTGTAACTCTGCATAGTGTCCTTGTCACCTCACCGATATCAGTGCATTGGTAGGACACTAGGTTTCATTTTGGGTATTTTGTAATTAACTTTTATTTTCTCATAATAAATTAAGACTCATGTAATGTATTTTGTTATCAATGTAAATAGTGGAAATTATGTTTATGAATGAAAAAGTGAATATTTATTTATGACTTTTATATGAATATCATATGAGATGAATGATTGAGAAATGGAAATGTTGTTGAAAAATATTGAGATTTTGTTGATGAAATGGAGTTTTGGGATTGATTGAAATTTTTGAAAGTGTTTTTCACAGGTTTCGAAGAACTGTTTCTCTATTTTTAGCTGGTACTCTACTAGATTTTATAAAATTTGTGAAACCTCAAATAAATTGATGTTTTCCATAAATGACTCAAATAAATTATACTTCACCAATTGTACTTCATAACTATGACAAAAAAATAAATAAGAAAGGATAAAAATAATTGAGATAAAATATGGTGTTCCGATACACTGTGTGACATATCTTACTCAACTATACGGTAGACGGGTAAGGGGTGTCACATTTAGTGGTATCAGAGCATGGTTTAGGCGTTTCTGGGTTTTAATAGAGTCCATACCATGTATTGCATTTGTAATAGTCGAGGTGGCACTAATGCAGATCTGTTTATCTTTCTTATTTTGACTAGGATATGGACCCCACATCACAGAGGGTAGTTGAGGAGGAAGTGGAGAGTCATGCTCCACCTGCAGCAGCTGAGACTGGGGTTAGGGGAGAACCTACTCTACCAGCTCCAGCAGAGCCTGCTCAGCCTCCATAGGCCATGTTTCAGCAAATGGCCAAGTTCTTCAGACAAATGGCTGGGGTAATGCCACCACCACCACCACCTCCACAGCAGAAATCACATCTGGAAAGATTAAGAAAATGTAGAGCAGTGGATTTCTTTGGCAAGAGAGAAGATGACTCTATTGCAGCTGAAAACTGGTTGAACAGAATAGGGAGAGTTTTAAAACAACTCCACTGCACTTCAGAGCAAAATTTAGAAGCTGTTGTATCTCTGTTGCCAGATGATGCCTACCAATAGTGGGATACAGTGTTTAGTGAAGTGCAACCAGAAGTAATAACTTGGGATTTCTTCCTCTCAGAATTCAAGAAGAAATATGTGGGTAGTGTATACCTGGAAGAGAGAAGAAGAGAGTTCATTAATCTGAGGCAGAGATAGCTGACAGTGGCAGAGTATGAAAAGTAATTTATCAGACTAAGCCGCTACTGAAGGGAGATAGTCCCTACTGAGGCTGAAAGGTGTAAGAGATTTGAAGAGGGATTAAATGATAATATAAAGATCATGATCACTACCTTGGGAATCACAGACTTCACCAAGTTAGTGGAAGCTACAATAAAAGTTGAAAAAGTAAGAATAAGAAAGCAGACTAGAAGGGAGAGACAGTAGAAGAGCGGCCTGGGTTAGTCTAGCTCATCTCCTGCACCTGGGAAGAAGTTCAAAGGTCCACTGTATAGAGTTCAGGTCAACCTCAAGGTCAGGGTCAGTCTGAGGGGTCCAGGCCACAGTTCACCCCTAGGAGAGGTCAGTCCACACCATCAGTGAGTAGCTCTCCAGGGATGGGGTTCAGGGGACCAGCCCCATCATCTTCTGCATGTCCACATTGCCTGAAGTGTCATAAGGGGGAGTGTTGGAGAGTAACAGGTGTCTGCCTAAGGTGTGGGTCAACAGAGCATCAGTTAAGGAACTGTCCACGCAGAACTGCTACAACTACTCCAACACAAGCAGACAGACCTGCTCCTGCACCACAAAGGGGTAGGAAATCTGGCAAATCTGAGGCAGTGGGACTATCACAGAGACCTACATCTGAGCCAGCAGAGAGGCCTAAGAGTAGAGCACCTGCCAGAGCCTATGATATAAGAGCTCAGGAGGAGCAAGATGCCCCGGACGTCATCAAGGGTACATTCTCCTTCTACAATACATCTGTGCATGCATTGGTAGATCCAGGATCCACTCTTTCATACATCTGCATCAACTGACCCGTAGAAAGGGGGATACTGGTAGGGGAGAGTGACCAAGACATCATGGTCACTAATCCATTGGGCTACAATGTAGTGGTGAACAAAGTGTACAAAGGTTGCCCTTTAAGGATTCAGGGGTATGAATTCTTGGCAGACCTGATTGAGTTGCCTTTCCATGAGTTTAACATGATTTTGGGAATGGACTAGCTGTCACGTCATCAAGCAATGGTTGATTGTAAATTGAAGAGGATTTCTTTAAAAACTCCTTAGGGTAATGAGATCACAGTTGTGGGGAAAAGGACAGATTTCTTGTCCAATGTCATTTCAGCCATAGTTGCAAGAAAACTGATGAGAAAAGGCTGTGAAGCCTACCCAGCACATGTGGTGGATACTTGGCAGGCTAAGCTAGATCTATATGACATACCCACAGTAAGAGACTTCCCAGATATGTTCCCTGAAGAATTGCCTGGATTGCCACCAGCAAGGGAAGTTGAATTTGCTATTGAAATACTGCCAGGTATAACACCAATCTCTATTGCTCCTTATAGGATGGCACCCACAGAAATAAAGGAATTGAAAATCAAGTTACAGGAGTTACTGGATAAGGGGTTCATACGCCTCAGTGTGTCACCATGGGGAGCTCCAGTGCTATTTGTGAAGAAGAAGGATGGGACTTTGAGGTTGTGCATCGATTACCGACAGTTAAATAAAGTGACAGTGAAGAACAAATATTCGTTGCTTAGAATCGATGATTTGTTTGATCAGTTGAAGGGAGTAGGAGTATTTTCAAAAATTGATCTTAAATCAGGGTATCATCAGTTGAGGGTGAAGGATGTAGATGTGCCAAAGACTGCATTCAGGACCCGGTATGGGCATTATGAGTTTCTGGTGATGCCCTTTGGCCCAACAAATGCACCAGCGACATTCATGGACCTTATGAACCGTATATTCCATCCATACCTAGATCGGTTCCTAGTGGTCTTTATTGATGATATTTTGGTGTATTCCAAGACCAGGGAAGAACATGATGAGCATTTGAGGATTTTTCTGCAAACCCTGAGAGAAAAGAAGTTGTATGCTAAGTTGTCCAAGTGTGACTTTTGGTTGAATGAGATTGCATTTCTTAGACACATAGTGTCGGCTGATGGGATTAGGGTGGATCCCAAGAAAATAGAAGCAGTGATGGAATGGAAGGCTCCCAGAAATACAACTAAGGTCAGAAGTTTCTTGGGGCTAGCTAGGTATTACAGAAGATTTGTGAAGGGATTTTCCTTAATAGCTGCTCCGATGACCAAGTTGTTGCATAAGAATGTCAGATTTAACTGGAATGATAAGTGTCAGACTAGTTTTGAGAAGTTGAAGGCTATATTGACAGAGGCACCAGTGTTAACACAGCTAGTGTTGGGAAAGGACTTTGTGATCTACAGTGATGCCTCTCATAATGGGTTAGGGTGTGCATTGATGCAAGAGGGGAAGGTGATCGCCTATGCTTCCAGGCAGCTAAGGCCACATGAACAGAATTACCCTACCCATGATCTAGAACTTACAGCAATTATCTTCGCACTAAAGATATGGAGGCACTACTTGTATGGTGAAAAGTGCTACATTTACACAGACCACAAGAATCTAAAATACTTGCCAACCTAGAAGGAGCTCAACCTTAGACAGAGACTATGGATTGAGTTCCTGAAAGACTATGATTGTGTGATTGATTACCAGCCTGGGAAGGCAAATGTAGTTATTGATGCTTTGAGCATAAAATCCATAACAGCTTTGAGATCATTGAATGCCCGTTTATCCTTGGCTCGAGATGGAGCTATTTTGGCTGAGTTGCAAGTGAGGCCAAACCTGCTACAGCAGGTTTTAGATGGGCAGAAGGAAGGTGAAAAGTTAATGACTATTATGAGCAAAATCTCAGAAGGGAAAGCAACTAACTATGAGGTGAAAGCAGATGGGTGTCTGTACTACAAAGGAAGAGTATGTGTACCAGATGATAGGGAATTGAAAGTCAGTATCCTGAAAGAGGCACACACCAGTGTTTATGCTATGCACCCAAGAAGTACAAAAATGTATCATGATCTGAAGCTTCAGTATTGGTGGCCTAGTATGAAGAAGGACATAGCTGACTATGTGACTAAATGCTTGACATGTCAGCAAGTCAAGGTAAAATATCAAGTTCCATCGGGTTTGCTACAGCTTATACGCATACCAGAATGGAAATGGGATCGAGCCACCATGGATTTTGTAAGTGGTCTGCCTCTCACCCAGAAGAAGCATGATGCATTATGGGTGATAGTAGATAGATTGACAAAGTCAGCACACTTTCTGCCGGTAAGGACTAACTATTCACTGGAGAAGTTAGCAGAATTGTATATCAGTGAGATAGTTAAACTGCATGGAATTCCACTTTCCATTATATCTGATCGAGATCCAAGGTTTACATCGAGATTTTGGAAAAAGTTGCATGAATCCTTGGGTACACAACTCCACTTTAGCACAGCTTTCCAATCCTCAGACGGATGGGCAATCAGAAAAAGTAATCCAGGTCCTTGAGGATATGCTGAGGAGTTGTGTCATTCAGTTTGAGGGAAGTTGGGATAGATACCTCACACTAGCAGAATTTGCATACAACAATAGCTACCAAGCTAGCATCCAAATGGCCCCGTATGAAGCACTGTATGGGAGGAAATGTAGAACTCCAGCGTGCTGGACTGAATTGGGCGAAGGCAAACTTGTAGGCCCAAACCTGGTGAAACAGACTAAGGAGAAGGTAAAACTAATCAAAGCCAATCTGAAGGTTGCCTCAGACAGACAGAAATCTTATGCCAACCTGAAGAGGAAAGAAATAGAATATGCAGTTGGCGAGAAAGTATTCCTCAAGATGTCACCGTGGAAGAACGTACTAAGGTTTGGAAGAAAAGGTAAGTTAAGCCCTAGGTTCATTGGCCCATATGAAGTTATTGAACGTGTGGGTCCAGTGCCCTATAGGCTAGCTTTACCACCAGAGCTGGACAAGATCCACAATGTGTTCCACGTGTCCATGCTCAGAAGATACCGCTCAGATCCTTCACATGTCATCTCCATGGAAGAAATCGAAATACAACCGGATTTGACATATAAAGAAGAACCCATACGAATCTTGGCTCAGGAAGTGAAAGAGTTGAGGAATAAGCAAATTCCTCTAGTGAAAGTGCTTTGGAGGCACCACAACACCGAGAAGGCAACTTCGAAAAGTGAAAAGATGATGAGGCAATAGTTCCCTTAACTGTTTGCATCAGGTAAATTTCGAGGATGAAATTTATATTAAAGGGGAAGAGTTGTAACACCCTCCCTGTAGCAACTCTGTACATTTTACTGTTTTGGTGACCAGTGTCAGTTTGGACAGCTAGAACGTTCCGAAAAATATTTAAACTAAAGTGAGGAACCATAATTAACTCAAATATTAAAAAGAAAAATTTAGGAAAAATTTTAGAAATAAAATACAACCAAGTTAAATAAGCCGGTGCCTTAGCGATGGGTAACCCAGTGGGAAGTTGCGGTCCTCGCAACTAGGAGCCCTAGACCCAAGAGAAAATTCATAAAATAATTTTTAGGACTCCAGAGAATAGTCATTGAGGTTTCTAAGGTATCAGAATGCTAAGAAAATGCTTAGAAAAATTTTTCAATCAGTACAGACAATTTTGGCCTATTAAGCCAAACGGAGGGCATTTTGGTCATTTCGCCTTCAGAGGTGATTTTTGGCCGACTTGTCCAATTAAGTAAATAATTATCATGACACAAAATATGAATAAATATTGCTAAAAATTAAATTGCAAAGGAGTAGAAAAGAAAAGAAAAGAAATGAAAGTAAATAGGATTTATTGCATATGCATGATGCAATTAAGAAAGGCCCAACCAATCAAAATGCAACAAGCTTTATTAAATCAATTAAAAGAGATAAAACTTAAGGAAAATAAATCAGATTTCTTCTCCTCCTTCAGCTGGCCGAACCACACTCTCACCTCCACCATTGTTGTCCCTTCAACCAAGCTTCCTTTCCCACCTTAAACACCCTCAAAACCCTAACTTGCCTTCATTAAAAATTATCCCTACCACTAGAGCAAGCCTTGGGCAGCAATTTGTAAGGAAGAAAGCGAAGTTTTTAAGTCTTGGAAAGTGACTAAGTGAAGGTTAGTGCCACTTTTGTTTATTTTTCTCTTACATTCTTTGTTGCAACATTAATCTAAACTAGAAAATATGAAAATGGAACAAATTGAAATTGCAGAGTTAGGGTTTGGGAGAAACCTAGGGTTTGCTCATGTGTTGGTGAATGAAAGTTTAAATGGTCAATTAGTGACCATTTGAATGTGTATGATGAGGAAATGAAGTGAGTTGAGGCTTGGCATTTGTGTATGAGTGAGCTGCCTTGGCTGACCTACAGGACTGAGCATGACTCCAGCAGGTTTGGGCAGTTAAAAATGGAGGTGTAGAGGTTCAATTAGTGCAAGGCTAAATGGACATGAAACTAGACACATAATGGCACCACTTTGGTGAAGAGACCCTACCCAGAAAACCAAATCAAGTTGGCCTAAAAATTGCCCTAATCCGGGTGACTTGCATTCTGCGAGGGCAAAATGACCAAATGAATAGTCTATTCATTTGGTCATAACTCAGTGTATAAAGGTCCAATTGACCTGAAATCTTACCAGCAGAAAGCTGAGACATAGACCTACAACTTTTATGAAAAACACAAATCCAAATTCTGACCATAACCTAGTCAAATTGCCTACCAAACTTAGGTTACCAAATCTGGCAGAACCAGTTTTGCCTAGAATTTTGGATTTTGTCCAATTCGGCTAGTTATGGTGTTTAGGCCATAACTTGAGTTACAAAACTCCAAATGGAGTGATTCAAAAAAGAAAATGTAACTAGACAAAATAAGGAACAACTTTCATGAAGATAATTTTGCCAAATTCCTACTGTACAAATGACCAACGGAATAGTAAATATGAGGCTTGAAATCTGAAATTTTTGAATAACTAACACTAAGCTTAGAAATGCTATTGGAAACCAATACCAACAATTTTAGAATGCAAAATGTGGCATTTTGGGAGTATTAGAACCAATGTACCTATTGTCTATGCAAAAGTCAACATTTTAGTTAACTAATGAAATGAATAGCAACACCTAAACTTAAATTTCAAGAATTGTACAATTTAAAAGTGTAACATGCCCTAGTACACCTAGCAAGATTAGTTTGGATAGGTTGGCATGCCAATAGGGTTCAGTTAGCAGTACTGCACATGGCATTATGCCATTCTATGATTTTATGGCTTTTAGGCATTCTGGCATTGTGATGATACTTGGCCTTGTGCCTAATGTTTATTACAGCTTATTAGCTATTTTGTTGCACACCGGGAGATACATATGTGACCGACGGTTTGACGGCCCGAGGTACTTGATACCTAGTGCCAGTTTTCCCATTTATCTAGTCCAGTCATCCAGTATAGGTTACTTGGGCAATCAAAAATGAAAGTGAATAGATTTAATGAAATTATGAACATAATAAGTACAAAATAAATAAGATTACCAATAATGATCGAAAAATTATCTGCATAAGACCTCTGAACATGCACTGCATATTTATTTTCTGTTATTTCTTTTTATTCTATTATTGGCACCACTAAACATTATTGCTTAGCGCGTTGCTTTTTGCCACGCGTAGGTTTTGAAGAGACCAATAGAGAGCCCAGTAGACCATAGTATGGGTGAGACCTTCTGCAGCTCTGCATAGTATCCGTGTCACCTTACTGACATCAGTGCATTAGTAGGACACTAGGTTTCATTTTGGGTATTTTGTAATAAACTTTTATTTTCTCATAGTAAATTGAGACTCATGTAATGTATTTTGTTATCAATGTAAATAGTGAAAATTATGTTTATGAATGAAAAAGTGAATATTTATTTATGACTTTTACATGAATATCATATGAGATGAATGAATGAGAAATGGAAATGTTGTTGAAAAATATTGAGATTTTGTTGCTGAAATGGAGTTTTGGGATTGATTGAAAATTTTGGAAGTGTTTTTCATAGGTTCAGAAGAACTGCTTCTCCATTTTTAGCTGGTACTCTGCTGGATTTTCTATAAAATTTGTGGAACCTCCAATAAATTGATGTTTTCCATAAATGACTCAAATAAATAATACTTCACTAATTGTACTTCATAACTATGACAAAAAAATAAATAAGGAAGGATAAAAATAATTGAAATAAAATATGGTGTTCCGGTACATTGTGTGACATATCTTACTCGGTTATACGGCAGACGGGTAAGGGGTGTCATAAAATCCTTAGTTCTTCTCAAGTACTTAAGGATATTCTTGATAGTTATCCAATGTTCCAAACCTAGATTGGATTGATACCTGCTAGTCAAACTAACAGCATATGCAATATCTGGCCTAGAACACAATATTGCATATATCAAACTTTCAATAGCTGAAGCATATGGAATCTTAGCCATTTTATCTCTTTCTTCAAGTGTCTTTGGAGACATCTCTATAGAAAGGTGGATACCATGTCTCACTGGTAATAATCCTCTCTTGGAATCAAGCATGTTAAACCTCTTTAACACCTTTTCCAAGTATAAACTTTGGGATAAACCAATTATTCTTTTCGCTCTACCTCTATAGATGTGAATCCCGTTAATATAGGTTGCCTCCCCTAAGTCTTTCATAGAGAATGTATTTGACAACCATACCTTTACATTTGTCAACATATCTATGTCATTACCCATCGATAAAATTTCATCCACATTTAAGATAAGGAAAGTGACAGCGCTATCACTAACCTTCTTATATACGCATGGTTCATTATCATTTTTGATAAAACCAAATGACTTAATGGCTTCATCAAAATGGATGTTCCAAATCCTCGAAGCTTGTTTTAACCCATAAATGGATTGCTTTAGCTTGCATACTTTGGAATCATCTTGGGATTCAAAACCCATAAGTTGTTCCATGAAAATGTTTTCTTCAATGTATCTATTGAAAAAAATTGTTTTGACATCCATCAGCTAAATCTCATAATCATAGTATCCAGCTATTGCTAATAGAATCCTAATTGATTTAAGCATGGCAACAGGCAAGAAAGTCTCCTCATAGTCAATTCCTTGCCTTTGACGAAACCCTTTCACTACTAGCTTTACTTTATAGGTCTCTACCTTTTCATCAGAACCAATTTTCTTCTTGAAAATCCATTTGTTTCCTATAGGTACAATACCTTCAGGTGGGTCAACAAGATCCCAAACTTGATTCTTATACATGGAATCAATCTCGAATTTCATAGCATTAATCCATTTTGAAGAGTCTATATCTGATATAGCTTTTTCATAGGTAAGTGGATCATCTCCATGATCTACTTCTTTATGAGTAGACAACTCTTGTTCTTCTTCATGAAGGAAACCATATCTCACTGGTGGGTGAGATAACCTGGTTGATCTATGAGGAACAGCTGTAGATGTTTCATCAATAGGTGTAGGTTGACTAGTGTTACACTTGAATTGTATATATGTTTTTAAACACAATTGCATACTATTTCATAGCATTTAGGTAAGTATTTTCATGCATAATAGTTGATTTCATTAGTTTTTGTCATTTCTATAGCAAAGCCCTTAATTCCATGTTTTCTGCATCATTTTAGGTGTTTGGGTGAAGCCCCAGATGTATAGGAGTGCAAAGGAAAGCTTGGAGGAGTCCAGAGACAGAGAATTATTACTGATACAAAGTACACGGGTCATGTAAACCAAGCCCCAGACCCGTGTAACTCTCTGCCAGAAGAAAACCAAGAGAATCGATGAGAAACATAAGTACACAAGTGATGTAAGAAGACTAGTGTAATCTGCAGGGACCCGTGTAAGTCTCTGCAGGGCGCAAGCTTGAAGAACCTTATGGGAACAACAATACACAGCCTGTGTAACTAGGCCCATATAGTTGGCGCGGACCAGTGTAACTCTTTGTGCCAAAGCAAGACTATGCAATCCCACTCCAGCAAGTTACACGGCCCGACATGCCAGGACCTGTGTAGTGACACATGGGCCGTGTACTATGCGGTAGCCAATTTTTTACTCTAATTCCCACTCTTGTTTCCTGATTCAAACAAGACTACTAAAGCCTTTTGGACTCACAAATGACCTAACCCTAGAGCAACCATTATAAATAGAAAAGAAAACATCAGAAAAAGGGGTTGGTTTTTGTTAGGATTGGTTCAGTGGCGGGCTCGCTTTTTATCTTTTGATAGCACAAATCCAGCAGTCTCGAGGAGTGAAACATCAGTGCCAGAAGAGGTTTTCCAGCTGAAGCTCCACAAGATCAAAGTTGCAACTCTTTTTGGTTCCTTCATTTCATCTCCATAGACAGATTTTTATTGTTTTATTTCTTTTACATTATTCTCCTTTTACTGTTTTTACCTTTTAACATGATGTTTGCTTATTCTCGATTTGGGAAAGTAGCGCTTGTAATTATTATTATGGATGAACGCTAAGTTTTATTTATTGGATTTGAGATTCATTTCTTGATTTAATTTCTTGTGATCTTAATGCATGCTATGTGCTGGTACCCACTTAGCCATGATTGTATATGTTAATTAAAGGACTAAAAGGTGAAGATTAACATTAGAAAATCAAGATCTTGAACCTAGGAATTCTGACCTAGACATAGGCTGATACCTTTGTGGAACTTCAAAATTGATCAAAAATCTTAAAGGATTTTAATTAATTCAATCACCACGAAAATAGGGTTTGAGTTAATTAGAACATACCCTAGGTGCCTTGAGAGAGGATTTAGGATAACTTAGGACTAATTTCCATCAAGGAAAATGATTCCTCATTTCAGTAAATAAATGAGATAACATCCTTTGTAAGATTCAAGTGTGAAATCTTAATTCCAAAATTGTTTCAAAAATAGACCAATTCGTTTTAAGTTTACCATTTTAGTGTTTAAAGTTAACAAGCTTCATTCCCTAAGTATTCGATAGCCTAACAGTCAAAATTACTGTGTAGATTGGTACTTGCTAAACCAAGTTCTTCGTGAGAATGATACTATACTTTTCACTTTATTACTTGTTAGCGATCCATGCACTTGTGAGGTTGTAAAGCTAGGCAAACAACTAGATGGATCCATATCCATCTAATGTATTGGTTGGTCAGAATTCTCCAATTCTAACTCTATTTGCCTCCCTTTGCCTCCTTCTTGAATAAACTGTTGTTCATGAAACGTGGCATCTCTACTTACCACAACCTTTTGTGATGTAGGCAAATAAAAATAATATCCAAAACTATCTTTTGGATATCCAATTTATCAGTGTTTAGCTTTTTGATACAAGCTAGACAACCCCAAATCTTAACAGGCTTAAGACTTGGTTTTCTTCCATGCCATATCTCATAAGGTGTAAAAGATACTGATTTTGATAGAATCCTATTCAGAATATACAAAGCTGATCCTAATGTAAATCCCCGAAAGGAGATTGGCATATCAGTATAGCTCATCATACTACGTACCATATCTAATAGGGCACGATTTCTCCTTTCAGATACACCATTCAGCTGTGGTGTTCCTGGAGGAGTCAGCTGGGAAACAATGTCATGCTCTTTCAAGTATTCATCAAATTCAGTACTCAAGTATTCACCTCCACGATCTGATCGAAAAGCTTTAATACTTTTTCCTGTTTGATTTTCTACTTCAGATTTAAATTCTTTAAACTTTTCAAAGGATTCATATTTGTATTTCATCAAATACAAATACCCAAACCTTGATTTATCATCTGTAAAGGTAATAAAATACTGAAAACCGCCTCTAGCCATTTCTTTAAATGGACCACATACATCACTATGTATCAGCTCCAAAATATTTTTAGCTCTTAGCCCTTGTCCAACAAGGGTGATCTGGCCATTTTACCTTGAATACAAGATTCATAAGTTGGAGTAGGTTCAGAACCCAATGAGGATAGAATCCCCATTTTCTCCAGTTTTGCAATCCTATCTTCTGCAACATGACCTAACCTTAAGTGCTAAATATATTTTGAACTTGAGTTGATTTTCATCATGGCATTGCTTTCATTTAGATCACTTGCATTCAATTTGTGTTTGTTATTATTATCCAAATAATAAAGACCATCATTCATATAACCCAAATCAATATATTTATTTCCAAAATAAATATTGCAAACATCATTTGTAAACTAGAATTCATAGCCATTTCTAGTCAAACTAGATATAGAAATGATGTTCTTAAAAGCATTAGGTACATATAAAATATTATGCAAACACAAAACATGTCCAGACATATAAAAAGATTTAGATCTTATGGCTAAAGCTTCAACAGTTGAGCCATCGCCAATTTGGAGTCTAACATCTCGAGAATGCAAGCTGCAACTGTTTGCTAGTTCTTTCATATCATAAGAATTGTGAGAACTGGCACTAGTATCTAAAACCCAAGCTGTAGATGAACTATGAGTATCATCAGAATCTAAATAACAAGATATGGACATACCTTCTTAAGGTGTATCCTTCTTGTCCTTCATAGAAGCAAGATACTCTGGGCAGTTCCTTTTCCAGTGCCCATCCTGCTAGCAGTGGAAACACTTTCCTTTGCCTCCATCAGCTTTAGTCTTCCTTTTCTGTTTAGCTATTTTCTTGGAAGGACCAAGAATTTGATGTTTCTTTTTCTTATTGCCCTTTTTCTTGTCGGACTTTCTAGCAAAAGAAAATGCAATCAAAGCTACCTCTTTTCTTTTATTGCCCGGCATATCCTTTTGAACAATAACCAGCATGTTGAGTAAACCAGCCAAGGTGCATTCTGTTAATAGTATGCCCTAGAGCATATCATTTAGTATGTATCTTGCACATGTTTTATTAGTAAAAGGCATTTTCACTTTTTCATTTACATAATATATTTATGTGTAATAGAAAAGGTCCATTGATATTTTATTAGAAATTCTATTTTTAAGTTAAGAATATGAGTGACAGTATTTCTAGCATAAAGTATCATAAATTGGTTCATAATCGAGGATACTTCACACAGGACATGACTTATCTAAAAAGATTGTATTCATGTTTGTTCCCAATGTATTTATATGAGATAAAAATAAGATGAAATAGTGAGTCTCATGCCATATAACAAACATGATAGGCACTTATGCATGATAAGTAGGCCGAACTAATGACATTTATGACAAGCACATAGAGTTTACTCTTGTCAATGCATTGTCATAAATCATATTAGTGCATAAATCTTTAGACCTGAGATAGCACAGTTATCTTGTATATAGGTGGTTTGAGTTTGATACTACTTTCATACTTATACAGTGTATGGGTATATGGGCATGTGTTGGCTCCTACTAGTTATATATGGAGGTAGGTGTTGATCAAGATGGAATCTATTACCCTAAGTAAATAGGGATGAAATCCTATGTTCATTTAATTGTTCTTGATGTTTCAAGTTCCTGGCTAGGACAGATAGATTTAATCAGAAAAGAGTTTCTGATGAGAAAATATTTTTAATCAAGAATTGGAATTAAAAGAGAACATAATATTCATAGCAAATGGAGTTTGACATATACCATGACTTCAGCTCGAATTGGGATTTTGTAACAGAGAGATTCTAGTGCATGGTAACATATGATTATAGGTTCATTTAAGGTAAACCTTATTACTAATTGGGTGGCCATGGCATGCTATGCTAGGTGTTAACCATAGTCTATGAGGTGCATAAAATGATATAGAGAAATCGTTTATGGTAAGAAAGAGTTCTGATGATATTAAGAATTGATATTATATCTCATTGCCAATACTATGCCCTAGAGCATACCATTTAGTATGCATCTTGTATATGTTTTTATTAATAAAAGACATTTCTACTTTTCCGTTTACATAATATATTTATGTGTAATAGAAAAGGTCCATTGATATTTTGTTAGAAATTCTATTCTTAAGTTGTTAAGAATATAAGTGACAATATTTCTAGTACAAAGTATCATAAATAGGATCGCAATCGAGGATACTTCACAATAAGGACATGACTTATCCAGAAAGATTGTATTCATTTTTGTTCCCAAGTTATTTATATGAGATATAAATAAGAAGGAATGGTGAGTCTCATGCCATATGACAAACATGATAGGCACATATACATGATAAGTGGGCCGAACCAGTGACACTTATGACAAGCACATGGAGTTTACTCTTGTCAATACATTGTCATAAATCATATCAGTGCATATAATCTTTGGACCTGAGATAGCATAGTTATCTTGTATATAGGTGGTTTGAGTTTCATACTGCTTCCATACTTATACTGTGTATGGATATATGGGCATGTGTTGGCTCCTACTAGTTATATATGGAGGTAGGTGTTGATCAAGATGGAATCTGTTCCTTTAAGTAAATAGGGATAAAATCCTATGTTCATTTAAATGTTCTTGATGTTTCAAGTTCCTAGCCATGACAGATAGATTTAATCAGAAAAGAGTTTCTAATGAGAAAATCTTTTTAATAAAAAAATGGAATTAAAAGAGAATATAATATTCATAGCAAATGGGGTTTGACATAAACCATGACTCCAGCTTGAATTGGGATTTTGTAACAGAGAGATTCTAGTGTATGGTAACATATGATTATAGGTTCATTTAAGGTAAACCTTATTGCTAATTAGGTGGCCATGGCATGCTATGTTAGGTATTAACCATGGTCTATGAGGTGCATAAAATGATTTAGAGAAATCATTTATGGTAAGAAAGAGTTCTGATGATATTAAGAGTTGATATCATATCTCATTGCCAATTAGTGATGAGCGTAGTAAGTTACACACATACACAAGTAATCAGTAAATTAAATATGATTGAATTAATTAATTAAAGTTTTTAATTGATTAATTAAATAGGTTTGGTTTGCAATTAGATTGCAAAGTCCCTAGCATGGCTTGAAACTAAATCTAGATTATTGGATGTATAGTATAAGTTAAATTTATATTTAAAGTATTTAAATATGAATTTAATTAATAAGAAATTAATTAATAAAGATTAATTAATTGATTTATATTTGATATAAATTGATTAGAAAAAGAGAAATAATTATTTTTGGGTTGAGAACTCAAAATTAAGACATAGGGGCATTTTGGTCATTTCACAGGGTGACATGTGACACCATGAGATGATGACACATGGCATTACCCATAAGCTTGCCAAATGTCTTTTAATCATGTAAGATGATTAAAATTAAGATTAAATATAGGTTTAAAACTTGGCACAATGTGATTGGGTCAATTAAACCTAGAAACAATCAATGGATGACATGTTGCAAGGGTTTAAGTGGTGACCTAGCTATATAAGTGTTATTATGAAAAGAAAACAATACAACGAGCAACTGATATCTTTGGTGCTGCCACCCAAGAAGCTCTCCCTTCTCTTCATCTTCTTCTCTCATGTATTCCAAGAGATTAGCAAACAATCTCTTAAATTAAAAATATTAGAAATTGTTTCTAGTGTCCTGTTTACATCTTTAATCTCTTAAAAGGCAAAACTTGATTTTTCAATAAATAGAAAAAGCTTTAGAAGCTGTTCAAGGGCTGCCATAGGTGAACTTGGTGTGGACAAGCTAGAGGGATAATATCTGGTATCCTAAAGACGCATCCCAAAGGCACAAATACGCTACAGTGCATCAAGAGGTTAGTGTATTTATTCTTGATTTAATCTAAGGTTCTAAAATTAATCTGATTAATTCTAAAATCTTAAATGGCAAATACAGATCCAAAAACATATTAAAATAGTTTTAATATGTTGTTTATCATTGAAATCAAGTAGAAAAAGATAAATCTTGCATGATGCATGTGACCCTAGGTGAAAATTTTTAAATTCAATGATATAAACTTGTGTTTTTCATGCCTCCGCTCCTTCAATTGGTATCAGAGCCACTATATTTGCTATTTAGATTGTTCATTATATGATTTAATTGTGTGTTTTGATCATGAGATGATTTATCCATTGCCGGTTGCAATGGATGTGTGGCGGCATGCTTGATGAACTCCAACATGGTGTGCATGGTTTGGGCTTCATGGGTGGTGCAAGGTTTAGCTTTTTAATTCTGCAATTGTTGTATGATCTAAGACCTATCCTATAACTAATTAAAGTATTTAATTAGTAGTTTTAATCACACAATTAAATTTTGATTCAAATCAGAATTTTAAAAATTATTTGAATGTGATTTAAATCTGAATTTTAAAAGTTGTTTGAATGTGATTCAAATCTGAATTTTTAAAGTTGTTTGAATCATATTCAAATCTGAATTTTTAAAGTTGTTTGAATAATATTCAAATCTGATTTTTTAAAATTTGTTTGAATGTGATTCAAATTTGATTTTTTAAAAATTATTTGAATGTGATTCAAATCTGAATTTTTAAGGTTGTTTAAATGTGATTCAAATCTGAATTTTTAAATTTGTTTGAATGTGATTCAAATCTGAATTTTTAAATTTGTTTGAATCATATTCAAATCTGGATTTTTAAGTTGAATATGAGATATTCAATTTAATTTAAGTATGTATGTTTTATTTAATTGTTAAATAGTGATATGCATGATGGATGATCATGGATTATAAAAGACCAATGTGATTGTATTTATTTCTTTTATGTTTCTTTGGGATTGTAAATTAATTAATTTATTTTATTTTAATTTATTTTGGGTATGTATTATTAAGGTTGTAATAATTTATGGGTTGTAATTTCATTTATTTAGTTCTTGTAAATTTGCCTTGGTATGCCAAGGATTACTATGTAATTGGATAGCAAGAAGTTCAAGGAGGTCAAGAGCATTGGTGGGACCAATGGGAGGAATTCAATATCAAGTGTTGATTATGTACTCCTTCAGCAACTCTTGTAATATGAATGAATGAAATGCACCTAGGAATGCCCTTATTCAATTCTTGGTGGCTCAGAATTGAATCCTTTAGAAAGTCCATGATCATATCATATTTATTTATTGTCCATGAATGCATGAGATGTATGTGAATGTATGCAGTATGTGATATATGCATGTTAAATGGATAATGTACAAAGTGAGACCTTAATAGTAATTAGGATGACCACAAAATCTTCCAAACAAATGATTAAGTTGGAAATGTTATAATTAAAGTAATTACAACATGGGCCCTCCATTGAGGCAATTATTTTAAGAAATTTTAAATAGTTGCATAAGATGCAATTAATTTAAGAGATTTTCTTAAGAATAATTGTTAAGCATGGGATGTTGTAAATATGTAAATAGTTTGGTGGCCACTATTGGATGTACCTGAGGACATTAAAATCATTTGCATAATTACTAGCTCAATGGGATCAACTTAACTAATGCAAGATAAGTCAATAATAGATATACCTGAGATTTTGAGCATTAGGGGCTAGGTATAGGATTGAACCTCACATGAGATGTGATGTGCAAGGAGTTGCTCACTTATAGTTTATTGTAATTCCAATAACGGATGTACCTAAGGACGATCAATAGTATTATAAGAATTCAATCACCCACTAGAAATCCATCCAACTAGGATTTCCGTTTTCTACTTTGGAAGTGTAGGATTTGCTAAGTTAGTGGGAGGACCAATTTGATTAAAAGACCATAATTATTTTGGTTAATTACATGATAAATTTACTTATTAATCTTGTTATTTTCTGTAGTTAATTTTTTGATAATAGTAAGCACAGAACAACCACCACCATCCAATATCCTTGCAAGCATACTTGATCGCAATAGGTTGACAGGACCTAATCTGTCTGATTGGCTAAGAAATTTGAAACTTGTCCTGAGCCTTTAACATATAGGATATGTTCTAGACTCAAATGTTCCTGGTCCCTTACCTCCAGAGGCCACCCAAGAGGAACATGAAACTTTGGACAAGTGGAAGGAGCATGATATGAGAGCTAAGTGTTACATGCTTGCTTCTATGAGTAATGAGTTACAGAAGCAGCATGAAAACATGCAGAGTTCGAGTAAGATTCTCCTTAACCTACAAGATTTGTATGGTGAGCACAGCAGGAATGCTAGGTATGAGATATCTATATAGCTGTTCTGCATGAGGATGTCAGAGGGACAGAATTTTGGGGATCATGTCCATAAGATGATTCGGCTGATTAAACAGTTGGAACATCTTGACTTCAACATGGATTTCCAACTGCAGACGGATTTGATCCTTTAGTCCCTTCCTGAGTCTTTTGGGAATTTTGTGACAAATTTCCATATGACTAAACAGGAATGCACCTTGGCTGCTTTACTCAACATGCTCATTATTGCCCAAAAGAATATGCTGGGCAATAAAGGAAAAGAGGTAGCTTTGATTGCATCTTCGTCTACTAGAAATTCCAATAAGAAGAAGGGCAATAAGAAAAAGAAATCTCAGATTCCTGGTCCTTCCAAGAAAATAGCTAAACAGAAAGGGAAGACTAAAGCTGATGGAGGCAAAGGAAAGTGTTTCCACTGCCAGAAGGATGGGCACTGGAAAAGGAACTGCCCAGAGTATCTTGCTTCTCTAAAGGGCAAGAAGGATAGACCTACGGAATGTATGTCCATATCTTGTTATTTAGATTCTGATGATACTCATAGTTCATCTCCAACTTGGGTTTTAGATACTGGTGCAAGTTCTCACATTTCTCATGATATGCAGGAACTAGCAAATAGTAGCAGCTTGCGTTCTCAAGATGTTAGAGTCTGGATTGGCAATGGCTCAACTATTAAAGCTTTAGCCATAGGATCTAAATGTTTTTACATGTTTGGACATGTTTTGTGTTTGGATTATATTTTATATGTACCTGATGCTTTTAAGAACATCATTTATATATCTTGTTTGACTAGAAATGGCTATGAATTTTAATTCACAGATGATATTTGCAATATTTATTTTGGAAATAAATATGTTGGTTCGGGTTATATGAATGATGGTCTTTATTATTTAGATAATAATGACAAACACAAAATGAATGCAAGTGATCTAAATGAATGTAATGCCATGGTGACCAACTCAAGTTCAAAATATATTTGGCACTTAAGGTTATGTCATGTTGCAGAAGATAGGATTGCAAAACTGGAGAAAATGGGGATTCTATCCTCATTAGGCTCTGAGCCTACTCCAACTTGTGAATTTTGCCTTCAGGGCAAAATGACTAGATCACCCTTTGTTGGACAAGGGCTAAGGGCTGAAAATATTTTTGGAGCTAATACATAGTGATGTATGTGGTCCATTTAAGGAAATGGCTAGAGGCAGTTTTCATTACTTTATTACCTTTACAGATGATAAATCAAGGTTTGGGTATTTGTATTTGATGAAATACAAACATGAATCCTTTGAAAAGTTTAAAGAATTTAAATTTGAAGTAGAAAATCAAACAAGAAAGAGTATTAAAGCTCTTCGATCAGATCATGGAGGTGAATATTTGAGTACTGAATTTGATGAATACTTGAGAGAGCGCAGCATTGTTTCCCAGCTGACTCCTCCAGGAACACCACAGCTGAATGGTGTATCTAAAATGAGAAATCGTACCCTACGTAGTATGATGAGCTATACTGATATGCCAATCTCCTTTTGGGGATTTGCATTAGAATCATCTTTGTATTTTCTGAATAGGATTCCATTAAAATCAGTTTCTTCCACACTTTATGAGATATGACATGAAAGAAAACCAAGTCTTAAGCATGTTAAGATTTGGGGTTGTCCAGCTTATAACAAAAAGCTAAACACTGATAAATTAGAAACCAGATTAGAAAAGGGTCGATTTGTTAGATATCCAAAAGATAGTTTTTGATATTATTTTTATTTGCCTACTTCATAAAAGGTTGTGATAAGTAGAGATGCCACATTTCTTGAACAACTGTTTGTTCAAGAAGGAGGTAAAGGGAGGCAAATAGAGTTAGAATTGGAGAATTCTGACCAACCAATAGATCAGATGAATATAGATCCATCTAGTCAACCTACACCCATTGATGAAACATCTACAGCTATTCCTCATAGAAAAACCATGGTATCTCACCCACCAGTGAGATATGGTTTCCTTCATGAAGAAGAATAAGAGTTGTCTACTCATGAAGAAGTAGATCATGGAGATGATCCACTTACCTAATGGAAAGGTAGAGACCTATAAGGCAAGGCTAGTAGTGAAAGGGTTTCGCCAAAAGCAAGGAATCGACTATGAGGAGACTTTCTCGCCTGTTGCCATGCTTAAATCAATTAGGATTTTATTAGCAATAGCTGCATTCTATGATTATGAGATTTGGCAGATGGATGTCAAAATATCTTTTCTCAATGGATACATTGAAGAAAACATTTTCATAGAACAACCTAGGGGTTTTGAATCCCAAGATGGTTCCAAGGTATGCAAGCTAAAGCGATCCATTTATGGGTTGAAGCAAGCTTCGAGTTTATACAACATCCATTTTGATGAAGCCATTAAGTCATTTGGTTTTATTAAAAATGAGGATGAGCCATGATTATATAAGAAGGTTAGTGACAGTGCTATCACTTTCCTTGTCTTATATGTGGATGATATACTATTGATGGGTAATGACACAAGTATGTTGACAACTGTAAAGGTATGGTTGTCAAATACATTCTCCATGAAAGACTTAGGGGAGGCAACCTATATTCTTGGGATTCGCATCTATAGAAATAGAGCGAAAAGAATAATTGGTTTATCCCAAAGTCTATACTTTGAAAAGGTGTTAAAGAGGTTTAACATGCTTGATTCCAAGAGAGGATTGTTACCAGTGAGATATGGTATCCACCTTTCTAAAGAGATGTCTCCAAAGACACTTGAAGAAAGAGATAAAATGGCCAGGATTCCATATGCTTCGACTATTGGAAATTTAATGGATGCAATATTGTGTACTAGGTCGAATATCGCATATGCTATTAGTTTGACTAGCAGGTATCGATCCAATCCAGGTTTGGAATATTGGATAGCTGTCAAGAATATCCTTATGTACTTGAGAAGAACTAAGGATTTATTCTTGATTTATGGATGTGGAGACATGCAATTGGATGGTTATACTGATTCTGATTTTCAATCAGATATCGATGATAGAAAGTCTACCTCTGGGTATGTGTTCATTTGTAATGGAGGTGCAGTCAGTTGGAAGAGTTCCAAACAGAGTACGATTGCAGATTCCACTACCAAGGCTGAGTATATTGCTGTATCAGATGCTGCAAAAGAAGCTATTTGGATAAAGAAGTTCGTGATAGAACTTGCAGCAGTTCCTTCCATTGAGATAACAATTCCACTACACTGTGACAACAATGGAGCAGTCATACAAGCTAAGGAACCTCGATCTCACTAGAAATCCAAACACAGAGAAAGGCGCTACCACATTATCAGAGAAATAGTTGGACGAGGCGATGTAGCCATGCAGAAAATAGCAACAGTAGAAAATCCAGCTGATCCATTCACTAAGCCTATGTCACAGACTCAGCTGGACCTACATCTTGAGAAGACGGGTCTAAGATATTGTAATGAATGGCTCCAGTGCTAGTGGGAGATTGTTAGTAGTATGCCCTATAGCATATCATTTAGTATGTATCTTGTACATGTTTTTATTAATAAAAGGCATTTTCACTTTTCCGTTTACATAATATATTTATGTGTAATAGAAAAGGTCCATTGATATTTTGTTAGAAATTCTATTCTTAAGTTGTTAAGAATATGAGTGACAGTATTTCTAGTACAAAGTATCATGAATAGGTTCACAATCAAGGATACTTCACAATAAGGACATGACTTATCCAGAAAGATTGTATTCACGTTTGTTCCCAAGTTATTTATATGAGATATAAATAAGATGGAATGGTGAGTCTCATGCCATATGACAAACATGATAGGCACTTATACATGATAAGTAGGCCGAACCAGTGACACTTATGACAAGCACATGGAGTTTACTCTTGTCAATGCATTGTCATAAATCATATCAATGCATATAATCTTTAGACTTGAGATAGCACAGTTATCTTGTATATAGGTGGTTTGAGTTCGATATTGCTTTCATACTTGTACTGTGTATGGGTATATGGGCATGTGTTGGCTCCTGCTAGTTATATATGGAGGTAGGTATTGATCAAGATGGAATCTGTTCCTCTAAGTAAATAGGGATAAAATCCTATGATCATTTAATTGTTCTTGATGTTTCAAGTTCCTGGCCAGAACAGATAGATTTAATCAGAAAAGAGTTTCTGATGAAAAAATCTTTTTAATTAAGAACTGGAATTAAAAGAGAACATAATATTCATAGAAAATGGAGTTTGACATAAACCATGACTCCAGCTTGAATTAAGATTTTGTAACAGAGAGATTCTAGTGCATGGTAACATATGATTATAGGTTCATTTAAGGTAAACCTTATTACTGATTGGGTGGCCATGGCATGCTATACTAGGTGTTAACCATGGTCTATGAGGTGCATAAAATGATTTAGAGAAATCATTTATAGTAAGAAAGAGTTATGATGATATTAAGAGTTGATATTATATCTCATTGCCAATTAGTGATGAGCGTAGTAAGTCACACACATACACAAGTAATCAGTAAATTAAATATGATTTAATTAATTAATTAAAGAGTTTAATTCATTAATTAAATAGGTTTGGTTTGCAATTAGATTGCAAAGTCCCTAGCATGGCTTGAAACCAAATCTAGATTTTTGGATGTATAGTATAAGTTAAATTTATATTTAAAGTGTTTGAATATAAATTTAATTAATGAGAAATTAATTAATAAAGATTAATTAATTGATTTATATTTAATATAAATTGATTAGAAGAAGAGAAATAATTATTTTGTGTTGATAACTCAAAATTAAGACACAGGGGCATTTTGGTCATTCCACAGGGTGACATGTGGCACCATGAGATGGTGACATATGGCATTATATATAAGCTTGCCAAATGTCTTTTAATCATGTAAGATGATTAAAATTAAGATTAAATATAGGTTTGACACTTGGCACAATGTGATTGGGTCAATTAAACCTAGAACCAATCAGAGGATTACATGTGGCAAGGGTTTAGGTAGTGACCTAGCTATATAAGTGTTGTTATTAAAAGAAAACAATACAACTAGTAGCTAATATCTTTGGTGCCGCCACCCAAGAAGCTCTCCCTTCTCTTCATCTTCTTCTCTCATGTATTCCAAGAGATTAGCAAACAATCTCTTGAATTAAAAATACTAGAAATTATTTTTAGTGTCTTGTTTATATCTTTAATCTCTTAAAGGGAAAAACTTGATTTTCTAATTAATAGAAAAAGCTTTAGAAGCTGTTCAAGGGCTACCATAGGTGAACTTGGTGTGGACAAGCTAGAGGGACAACATCTGGTGTCCTAAAGACGCATCCCAAAGGCACAAATACGCTGCAGTGCATCAAGAGGTTAATGTATTTGTTTTTTATTTAATCAAGGGTTCTAAAATTAATCTGAATAATTCTAAAATTTTAGATGGCAAACACAGATCCAAAAGCATATTAAAAGAGTTTTAATATGTTGTTTATCATTGAAATCAAATAGATAAAAATAAATCTTGCATGATGAATGTGACCCTAGGTGAAAATTTTTGAATTCAATGATATAAACTTGTGTTTTTCATGCTTCCGCTCCTTTAAGTCACACATATACACAATTAATCACCAAGTTAAATGTGATTTAATTAATTAGTTAAAGAGTTTAATTGATTAATTAAATAGGTTTGATTTGTAATTAGATTGCAAAGTCCCTAGCATGGCTTGAAACCAAATCTAGGTTATTAGATGTATAGTATAAGTTAAATTTATATTTAAAGTGTTTAAATATGAATTTAATTATGAGAAATTAATTAATAGAGATTAATTAATTAATTTATATTTGATATAAATTGATTAGAAGAAGAAAAATAATTATTTTGGGCAGAGAACTCAAAATTAAGACACAAGGGTAATTTGGTCATTTCACAGGGTGACATGTGGCACCATGAGATGGTGACACATGGCACTACACATAAGCTTGCCATTTGTCTTTTAATCATGTAAGATGATCAAAGTCAAGATTAAATCATAGTTTGACACTTGGCACAATGTGATTGGGTCAAATTAAACTAAGAGCCAATCAGAAAATGACATGTGGCAAGGGTTTTAAGTGATGACCTTGCTATATAAGGGATAGGATGAAAGAACAAATGAGCATTCTGATTTTATCACAAAGCTGCCACCACCTCTCATCCTCTCTTCCTCTCTTCTTCTTCATCTCTCATCAATTCAAAGAGAATTGCCAACATTCTCTTGAATTGAAATTGCTAGAAATCATTTCTAGTGTCCTATATAGATCTATAACATCTCTAAAGGCAAAACCTTAATTTCTAATTAATTAGAAAGTCTTGAGAAGCTATTCAAGGAGCTACCATTGGTGATCTTGGTATGGACAAGCTAGAGGGACAACATCTGGTGCCCTAGGTGCATACCAAAGGCACCAAACACAACTACAGTGCATCAAAATGTTAGTGCACATGTTCTTGAATTAATCTAGGGTTCTAATGAATTAATCTGTTAATTCTAAAATCTTAAATGACAAATGTAGATCCAAAAACATATTAAAAGTGTTTTAATATGCTGTTTAACATTGAAATCAATTAGGTAAATAATGAATCTTGCATGATGCATGAGACCCTAGAAGAAAATTTTTGAATTCAATGTTCTAAACTAATATTTTTCATGTTTCCGTTCCTTCACATTCCTGCATAGTCATATGGAAATTTATCACAAAATTCCCAAATGACTCATGAAGGGACTGAAGGATCAAATCCATTTGCAGTTGGAAATCCATGTTAAAGTCAAGATGTTCCAGCTGCTCAATTAGCCGAATCATTTTGTGCACATGTTTTCCAACATTCTGTCCCTCAGACATCCTCATGTGGAATAGCTGCCTAGATATCTCTTACCTGGCATTCCTACTATGTTCACCATACAACTCTTATAGGTGAAGGAGGATTTCACTCACACTCTGCATGTTCTCATGTTGCTCTTGTAACTCATTACTCATAGAAGCAAGAATGTAACACTTGGCTCTCATATTATGCTCCTTCCACTTGTCCAAAGTTTCATGTTCCTCTTGAGTGGCCTCTGGAGGTAAGGGACTAGGAACATTTGAGTCTAGAACATATTCTATATGTTCAAGGTTCAGGACTAGTTTCAAATTTCTTAGCCAATCAGAGAGATTAGGTCCTGTCAACCTATTGCGATTAAGTATACTTACAAGGATATTGGATGAAGGTGGTTGTGGTGTGCTCATTATTATCAGAAAATTAACTGCAGAAAATAACCAGATTAATTAGTAAATATATCATGTATTTAACCAAAATGATTATGGTCTTTTAATCAAATTGGTCCTCCCACTAACTTAGCGAATCCTACACTTCCAAAGTAGAAAATGAAAATCCTAGTTGGATGAATTTCTAGTGGGTGATTGAATTCTTATAATCCTATTGATCATCCTCAGACACATCCATTATTGGAATTATAATAAACTATAAGATAGCAACTCCTTACCCATCACATCTCATGTGAGGTTCAATCCTTTTACCTAGCCCCTAATGCTCAAAATCTCAGGCACATCCATTATTGACTTATCTTGCATTAGTTAAGTTGATCCCATTGAGCCAGTAAACATGCAAATAATTTTAATGTCCTTAGGCACATCCATTATTGGCCACCAAACCATTTACATATTTACAACATCTCATGCTTAACAATTATTCTTAAGAAAATCTCTTAAATTAATTGCATCATATGCAAGTATTTAAAATTTCTTAAAATAATTGCCTCAATGGAGGGCCCATGTTATAATTACTTTAATTATACCATTTCCAACTTAATCATTTGTTTAGAAGATTTTATGGCCGTCCTAATTACTATTATGGTCTCACTTTGCACATTATCCATTTAGCATGCATATATCATGCATATCACTATTTAACAATTAAATAAAACATACATACTTAAATTAAATTGAATATCTCATATTCAACTTAAAAATCCAGCTTTAAATATGATTTAAACAAATTTAAAAATTCATATTTGAATCACATTCAAATAAATTTAAAAATTTTGATTTGAATCATATTCAAATAAATTTAGAAATTCAGATTTGAATCACATTTAAACAAATTTAAAAGTTCATATTTGAATTAACATTTAATTGTGTGATTAAAACTCCTAATTAAACACTTTAATTAGTCATGGGCCTAATTATGGGCCTTGAAACCAAGCCCACATTCAAGCCCAAAAGCCATGCGCATGGTTGAATGCACCAAACCATGCGCACCAATGGTGTTCATCTTCATGCCGCCACCTATTCTTTGCAACCAACAATGAATCAATCATTTCATTATCAAATCACACAATTAAATCATATAATCAACATTCTAAATGGCAAATATAGTGGCTCTAATACCAATTGAAGGAGCGGAAGCATGAAAAATATAAGTTTAGAACATTGAATTCAAAAATTTTCTTCTAGGGTCTCATGCATCATGTAAGATTCATTATTTACCTAATTGATTTCAATGTTAAACAGCATATTAAAACACTTTTAATATGTTTTGGATCTACATTTGTCATTTAAGATTTTATAATTAACAAATTAATTCAATAAGAATATGTGCACTAACCTTTTGATGCACTGTAGCTGTGTTTGGTACCTTTGGGATGCACTTAGGACACCAGATGTTGTCCCTCTAGCTTGTCCACACCAAGATCACCAATGGCAGCCCCTTGAATAGCTTCTCAAGCCTTTCCAATCAATTAGAAAATAAGATTTTTCCTTTAGAGATGTTATAGATGTATATAGGACACTAGAAACGATTTCTAGCAATTTTAATTCAAGAGAATGCTGGCAATTCTCTTTGAATTGATGAGAGATGAAGAAGATGAGAGGGGAGAGCTTCTTTGGGTGGCCGTACATATGCAAGAATAGCATAATATTTATTTGTTCTTTCATCCTTTCCCTTATATAGCTAGGTCATCACTTAAAACCCTTGCCACATGTCATATTCTGATTGGCTCTTAGTTTAATTGACCCAATTACATCGTGCCTAGTGTCAAACCTAGATTTAATCTTGACTTTGATCATCTTACATGATTAAAAGACAAATGGTAAGCTTATGTGTAGTGCCATGTGTCACCATCTCATGGTGCCACATGTCACCCTGTGAAATGACCAAAATACCTTTGTGTCTTAATTTTGAGTTCTCAACCCAAAATAATTATTTCTCTTCTTCTAATTAATTTATATCAACTCAACTCAACTCAACTCAACTCAACTCAACTAAGCCTTTATCCCAAAAATTTGGAGTCAGCTATATGGATTCGCTTTTTCCACTCTGAACGATTTTGGGTTAAATCCTCAGAAATGTGTAATGCTTCTAAGTCACGTTGTACTACTCTCCTCCAAGTCAATTTAGGTCTACCCCTTTTTTTCTCTCTATCCTCTAACCTAATGTGCTCTACTTGTCTAACTGGAGCCTCCGTATGTCTACGCTTCACATGACCAAACCACCTTAATCTTTATTAATTAATTTCTCATAATTAAATTCATATTTAAACAGTTTAAATATAAATTCAACTTATACTATACATCAAATAACCTAGATTTAGTTTCAAGCCATGCTAGGGACTTTACAATCTAATTGCAAACCAAACCTATTTCATTAATCAATTAAACTCTTTAACTAATTAATTAAATCATATTTAACTTGGTGATTACTTGTTTATGTTTGTGACTCACTAAGCTCATCACTAATTGGAAATAAGATATGATATTAACTCTTAATATCATCAGAACTCTTTCTTACTAAAAATAATTTCTCTAAATCATTTTATGCACCTCATTGACCATGGTTAACACCTAGCATTGCATGCCATGGCTACCCAATTAATAATAAGGAATACCTTAAATGAACTTTTTATCATATGTTACCATGCACTAGAATCTCTCTGTTACAAAATCCCAATTCGAGCTGGAGTCAAGGTTTATGTCAAACCCCATTTGCTATGAATATTATGTTCTCTTTTAATTCCAGTTCTTGACTAAAAAGATTTTCTCATCAGAAACTCTTTTCTGATTAAATCTGTATGTCCTGGCTAGGAACTTGAAACATCAAGAACAATTAAATGAACATAGGATTTTATCCTTATTTACTTAGGGTAACAGATTCCATCTTGATCAATACCTATCTCCATATATAACTAGTAGGAGCCAACACATGCCCATATACCCATACACAATACAAGTATAAAAGCAGTATCAAACTTAAACCACCTATATACAAGATAACTGTGCTATCTCAGGTCCAAAGATTATATGCACTGATATGATTTATGACAATGCATTGATAAGAGTAAACTCCATGTGCTTGTCATAAATGTCACTGGTTCGGCCTACTTATCATGCATAAGTGCCTATCATGTTTGTTATATGGCATGAGACTCACCATTCTATCTTATTTATATCTCATATAAATACATTGGGAATAAACATGAATACAATCTTTCTGGATAAGTCATGTCCTGTGTGAAGTATCCTTGATTGTCAACCAATTTATGATACTTTGTGCTAGAAATACTGTCACTCATATTCTTAATAACTTAAGAATAGAATTTCTAACAAAATATCAATGGACCTTTTCTATTACATATAAATATATTATGTAAACGAAAAAGTGAAAATGCCTTTTATTAATAAAATATGTACAAGATACATACTAAATGATATGCTCTAGGGCATACTACTAACAAGTCCCACCACTTCATTAATATATAACTAGGCCAATCGATCTAAACTTTAGTCCATCCTTACTGATAAGAAGTGAGCTGATTTAATCAATCTATCTATAATCACCCAAACTACATCATGATTCCTTTGAGTGCGCGGAAGTCCCATTACAAAATCCAATAATCCTCTCCCATTTCCATTGTGAAATTGACAATGGGTTTAGTAGGCCTGCTGGAACCTGATGTTCCACCTTAACCTGTTGGTGAGTTAGACATTTTACAATAAACTTACCAATGTCTCTTTTCATACCTCGCCACTAGTAGTGCTCCTTCAAATCCCTATACATCTTTGTTCCTCTAGGGTTCATGGCAAATGGAGAATTATGTGCTTCCTTTAAAATGAGCTATTTTAACTCGTTATTATCTGATACACACATTCGACCCTAAAATAATAGCATGCCATCCTTATCAATAGCAAATCTTGGTTTTCCATTCTGCCTAACTTCTTCAGCCAGCTTTGTATATCTCTTATCCTCCAATGCTGCTTCCTTAATCTGCTTGATCAATAGTGGTTTAACTTACAAATTTGCCTAAATACACCCATCAGTGCCAAACGATAGTTGTATATGTATTGCTCTCAAATCATGCACTATTGTAATGGAGTGAGCTTCAATCTAGCTATAAATTTGGGCTCAATGCATCAGCTAGTACATTAGCTTTCCCTGGCTAATAGTCAATCACGCAATCATAATCTTTAATCAACTCTAGCCACTTTCTGTGCCTTAAATTCAGCTCCTTCTAGTTAGGTAAATATTTCATGCTTTTATGATCTGTAAAGATATAGCACTTCTCTCCACATAAATAATGTCTCCAAATTTTCAAGGCAAAAACAATGGCAGTAAGTTCCAAATCATGAGTAGGATAATTCCTCTAATATGGCTTAAGCTGGCATGAAGCATATGCAACAACATTCCTATCCAGCATTATTACGCAACCAAGCCCATTGTGAGAAGCATCACTGTATATGATATAGTCCTTACCTAGAGTAGGTAGGGTCAAGACTGGAGCTTCTATCAAGCAAGTCTTCAATTTATCAAAACTCTTCTGACATTTATCCATCCATTCAAACTTTACATCCTTCCTTAACAATCTTATCAAAGGTGATGCTATCAAAGAAAACCACTTCACAAAACGGCGATAATATCCATCCAAACCTAGGAAACTGGGAACTTTTGAAACATTCTTAGGTGGCTTCCAATTAATGATGGCTTCTATCTTGCTAAAATCTACTTTGATTCCTTCTACAGACACTATATGTCCTAAGAAAGCAACTTGTTCTAGCAAAATTTACATTTGGACAATTTAGCATATAGCTACTTCTCTCGGAGTGTCTGTAGAACTATCCTCAAATGCTTATCATGTTCCTCTGTATTCTTGGAATAAACTAAGATATCATCAATGAATACCACTATAAATTAATCCATATATGGCTTGAAGATTGTATTCATCAAATTCATGAAAGTCATAGGTGCATTTGTTAACCCAAATGGCATAACCAGAAATTTATAATGACCATATCAGGTTCTGAAAGCTGTCTTCAGTATACTCTCCTCCTTTACTCTCAACTGATAATACCCCAATCTTAAGTCTATCTTGGAAAATACCACTGCATCCTTCAATTGTTGAAACAAATCTTTAATTCTAGGTAATGGATGCCTATTTTTAATTGTCACCTTATTTAGTTTTCTGTAGTCTATACACAAACAAAGAGTGCCATCCTTCTTCTTTACAAAAAGCACTGGTGCTCTCCACAGTGATACACTAAGGCGTATAAACCCCTTATCCAGTAATTCCTAGAGCTGTACCTTCAATTCTCTTAATTTAGCAGGTGCTATTCTATAAGGAGTAATGGATATTGGTTTAACTCTAGGCAAAGTCTTAATTTCTAATTCCACTTCTCTCTCTAGTGGTAACTCCTGCAGATCATCTAGAAACACATTTGGGAAGTCACACACTATAGGAATATCTTTCATATTAAGATTCCCTGCACGTGTGCCAACTATATGTGCCAAGTATGCCTCACACCCTCGATGAATCATCTTCCTAGCCAGTGTTGTTGTGATCACATTAGATGACAGCATTTGTCTTTCCCCTTGCACTACCACATTAGCATGCTCTTGAGTCTTAAAAGTGACTGTCTTTATTCTACAGTCAACTACAGCATAATGTCTAGCTAGCTAATCCATGCCCAAAATAACATTAAAATCTCCAAAAGGTATCTCAATCAAATCAGACAAAAAGGTGTTGCCTTGAATGTTCAAAAGGAAATCCCAATATAGTCTATTCACTATCACCTCATGACCTAATGGACTCGATACTAACACATCATAGGTCATCTTTACACAATCCACATTGGCATAACAAGCAAACATAGAGCTAATGTGTGAATGAGTAGAACCAGGATCAAACAATGCTAATGCATCTTGATTAAAAAGTGAGAATTTACCAATAACCACATCAGCTGCCTCTACACCCTCTCTCTGTCTGATGGCATACACTCTGGATGGTGCACTCAACTAGTATGGCTGATTCACAGTGCTCTGGCTGCCAACTGTACTGCCCTAACCTCTACTTTTACCCCTACTGGCTGTCTGAGAAACATTAAGAGTAGATTTTGGTGTGGATCCCTCTGATGCAGTATGTGTGGTCCCCATCATTGAGCTAATACAATCCCTAGCAAAGTGCCATGTTCCTCCACAGTTATAACAGACCCCTTGTAACACCCCTATGTTCGGTAGTGCGTTCTACTGTTCTGGTGACCAGTGTTGTCCGGATAACTAGAATGCCTAGAACTATATTTAAATATTGATGAGGAGACATAAAATAATGAAATACAAGAAAAGAAATACAAGAAAAACAAAGGAAAAATAATAGCAATGAAATGTAACCAAGTTAAATGAGCCGAGAACCCTAGCGATGGGTGACCACACCGGGAAGTTGCGGCGTGGACCGTTAACTGGCCCTGGACCATGGGGAACCCTGAAAAATATTTTTAAGACATAATTAAAGACCTATTGAATTAAAAATATCATTAGAAATATCAAAGAAAAATTAATTAATTAGTACAAAGAAAAAGTGAGAAATCGAAAAAGGGACAAAACTCGGTGTTATCGAAAAATTGGGAATGCAATCCGAATAGGGTCATTGTGGTTATTTGACACCCCGAGTTACCTTTTGACCTAATTTCAATTAAAAATAAATGATATTAAACTTGGAAAATGTCATGAAAAATTAAATTGGTGGTACCTAATTCAAATAGCAAAAGATAGGAGCTTAATGTGGGAATAAGGAAACTTTAGAATAAACAAATGTTATAACCTTCACTTAGTGCTCCACTAACACCTAAAGTGGACCACTACACCTTCATTTGGACAGCAGAAACCCATCTTCTCCAACAATACCAAAACCAGCCGAAATTGAAGAATGAAAACCTCCATGGCCGAATTGTCCCAAGCTCCATGCAACCATGAATCCCACCTCCATTCCATTTGATTCCTCCACAAAAGTTGTTCTATACCACTTGGGCAGTAGATAGGCAGCAAGAAGATCAAGTTTAGTCAAGGTTTTGAAGAGTTTCCAAAGTGGTAAGTAGGTATTTTTGATGCTTGCTTCATTAAAATTTGTGTGGGTGTTATGGGTAGTTGAATTGTGAAAGGATTTTTTAAGTTTGATGAGTTAAGGGAGAGGTATATTTTTGGCAGCCATGAAACTTCAATAAGGGCACTTTATCTTTGCATGTAAATGGTAGATTAAAGTGTTGATGAAGTGTTTATGTGTGTAGGAATAAATTAGGTGATGTATACTAAGTATATGTGAAAGTACACTTGATTTTGGAAGCTTGGAAGTTAATTCAAAGAGAGGTACAATTCGGCAAACTTGAAGTGTATATCAAGATATGTTATTTTGTGGTTTGGTTTATGAAATTATATTGTTGAATTATGATACTTGTTATGGCAGCATGTACATATGTATGAAAGTGTGAGTTTGGACATGTAAATGAGCTAGGTTATGTGATTAAATTGTTTGTAATTTGAACTTGGAAAATTTTGTACTATATATTGAGTGTGATTACAAGCTGCCAAAATTACCAACAAAGTGTTGTGAAATGTGTTAATGGTAAGGTACAAAACAGAAATGACATGTAAGAGTTAACTTGGTAGGCATAGGATGTGTATTTGATGAGTGATGAACAATGAATAGTAGGGCAGTGTGTGTTTTGGCTTAGAACCTTAAGTGTGTGACTCCAATTGGTATGAGACCAATTGGAGGTGAAATTAGGCACAAAATGTGCCAACTTTCATGAAGGAAGCTTACCAAAATTCTGCTTAGAAGGTAACTTGAAAAATGACCAAATCCGGATTAGTGCATTTAAGGCTTGAAAATTGATCATTTAGGCAGCAGTTATTGTTTTGCTATAACTCACTCAAAACAGGTCCAATTGACCTGAAATTTTTACCATGAATAGTTGAGACATATATCTACAAATCTTATGAAGACACAAAGCCCATAAATGGCCAGAACTAAGCCAAATAGCTTGTACAAGTTCGGGTCCAAAAACTAGCCGAACCAAAAGTGACCTAAAAATGACCTAAAATTACCATTTTGGTACATTCTGACCAGCAATAGTAAAATGACCATAATTTGATCTACATAACTCAGAATGACCTGAAATTTTGCCCCGCGTGCAATAAGACATAAACCTACAAGTTTGTAGTTTTGACTGAAACCCGAAAGCCAAGGGAACTAGGTCATCTGGCTAGGTCAAATCAATATACCGGAATCTGACAAATTGCAATAAAATGCACTATACATAGAAATGAATTAGGTAACATGTACCAACACTAAAAGGCTATAAAATGTGACATATTGGTAACATTAAAACCTAATTCACCTAGACTGTATCGAGGGTTAACATCTTAGGTTGACTAAGGAAATAATAGAATTCAATAAATTAAGTATTAAGCCTTATTGTTAGAGACGGTTTAAATGAGTATTGAAACACTTCAAATTGTGTGTTTCAATTAGCAAAGACTCAGGGAAAGGGAAAGAAACACTGAGTCAGAACCAAGAGACAGTTATTAGAGGTTTGTGCACAATAGTTATTTCTTTTGAATTTTTCAATTGAAATAAATTATGATTATTTGTATGTTATTGTTTTAAATTGTGTTTGTGCACAATAATTTTGATTTCTTATTTTCTACTTAAAAATTTATTTGAACATTATAGTTTTAAATTGTGTCTGTGCACAATACTTTTTATATTCACTACTTTTACAAGAAAATTTATTTGGAGAAATGAGTTATGAAAATTTTTTTATTGTTTTGGCTTTGAGAATCTTATTTGGAAATTATTGTTTTGCCTACTTTGCAAATGAAAATTTTGAGACAAAATGTGATTTGGGAATTGTATGAAATATTATGATTTGAAATTGTTTTGATTCACACTTGGCATGATACTGTTATTATATTCCTCCCTCTTTGACTTATCAGTCTGGGGTGAGTGTGATTATGTTCCTCCCTCTTTGACTTGCCAGTCTGAGGTGAGTGTGGACAAGTACTCATTATTTAGCTAGCTTTCTCCCTCATTGATTTCGATTATTGGGGTGAGTGTGTCTTATCATGGTGTACAACACGGCATGTGCGAAAAAAAAATTGTGTCATGACCTAAATTGTGTTATTGATTGGCAACACTATATTATTCAGTTATTTGATCAAATGGTGTTATTGATTGGCAAAACTATATTATTCAGTTATTTGATCAAATTGCGTTATCAATTGGCAATACTGTGTTATTCAGTTATTTGATCAAATTGTGTTATCGATTGGCAAAACTGTGTTATTCAGTTATTTGATCAAATTGTGTTATCAATTGGCAACACTGTGTTATTCAGTTATTTGATCAAATGGTGTTATTGATTGGTAAAACTGTGTTATTCAGTTATTTGATCAAATGGTGTTATTGATTGGAAAAACTGTATTATTCAGTTGTTTGATCAAATGGTGTTATTGATTGGCAAAACTGTATTATTGAGTTATTTGATCAAATGGTGTTATATGAACTTTGTAAATTGTGAATTATTTGATTTGTGAATTGTTAATAAAAGATTTATATATCGCATTTCAAATTGTTATTATGCACCACTGAGTAAATTTTACTCAGCGATAGTTTTTCATTGCTGTCACAGGTAGACTGACTGACAGGACAGCAGACTAGGCTATTAATGCTATATTGAGAGTTCATCAAGTATATTGAGTATATCATATTTTGCATTTTGTATTGTAATGTATGTTCACTGTATATATATATATTGTTCTTGGTTTTGAGCAGTTGTAAATTAAAATTGTACATTAAAGTTGTAAACTAAATTTGTAAATTATTTTGGTTTGTAAATATTGTGTTATATTTCTTTTATCTTAGCCTTTAAAAATACTGAAAAATTATTGTGGATTTGAGTTTACAAATGTTGAGAAACATATTGTGTTAATTAAATGTTGGAGTTTGAGATTGAGAAATATATTTGAAGTGCTTTTTACAGGTTTTTGAAGAACTATTTTATTCAAAATACAGATGGCACTTTGCTAAAATTTTTACAGAAATTACTAATAATTCAAATGTGTTAGCTGTTTTACTTCAGTTCAAAAATTTTTTTTTAACACCTGTAAATAGTGCTCACCACTGTAAAAAGAAGTAAGAAAAGTTTTAAAATCCCTTGTAGTGTATTTAATGGGTTATCAGTAGACGAAGTTGGTAATTCATTAGGTATACTACGGGATAATGTTATGCCTTACAGAGGGGTAAGGTGTGACACCCCTGATGCCATTCTGTATACACCTCCATGCATCTTACCACAAATGTTACAAGGGCGACCATACACTAAAACTCAGGTCATAGTCACTGTCAGTCTAATTTGCCTATGTACTGGTGGTCTAGAACTCCCTGTCTTCTGTAAGAATGAGCCATTAAATTTCCTCCTTTTACTGGAGGAACTGCCTACACCAGATAAAATCTTCTTAGCCATGCTCTCCTATTTTTCTCCCTCTCTATCCGTAGCCTCTTCACTATCAATTCTTTCTTGTTGTAACGCATTAGAGATCAAAGCTGAAAAGTCCTTATACTGAAAACCTATGACATGCCTTCTCATATTGGATTTAAGGCCCTACTTAAACCTCTTGCATCTCTCTCTATTAGAGGTAAGAATACCCCTAGCATAATAGCTCAATCTAGTGAACTCCTGCTCATACTCCACCACAAATCTATTCTCTTGCTTAAGCCTCAAGAACTCCTACAACTTGGCATCAACATAAGTAGCTGGAACATATTTTCGTTTGAACTCTCTAAGGAAATCTACCTAGGTTAATCTAGGAGGCTCTGCCATGCTATTAGGAATAGTCTTTCACCACTCATAGGCATCATCATATAGCATAGAAATGACATAATTAAGCTTTTGTGCATCTATACACTCCATCTTTTTGAACACCCTCTCCATCCTTTCTACTCATTGTTTAGCAACCAAAGGATCTATGGTGCCTTTAAATTCAACTGCACCATATTTACCCAGCTTCTCATATTACTTATTACATTGCCGCTGCTACTGCTACTCTTGTTCTGTCATGGTCCTTATAATGGCAGCTACTTATTCTGTTGTTAACCCTGATATTGCTGCCAGTGGAGCTGGTAATGCTTATTCTCGAGCATCTTGTTCTCTAAGTACTCGAGGGCCTTGATCCTTAGACTACTGAGGAGCCTGAACATTCTCCTACGCTTTTGTGTTGGTTGGTTTCCCACTTCTGACTTCTCTCCTTGGAGGTTGAAGTTATCATCTTCTTCACCTCCAGCTTCTATTGCAGCACGATGAGACATCGTGTCTCTATAAGAAGAAAAAAGAAATTTCACCTGTAAAGTTTGATAATATGACGTAAATATACCATATGCAACAGTTTTAAACATCTGAGTAGTTATAAAAATCATACATTTAGTATAGGAAATCCTCTAATATGCAATTCAAACCAGCTCTAATATCAACAATAACATATCATGCCTTACCCCTCTCTAAAACTTAACATGTCTCCAGTAATATGTTCAACGAATGCAAAGATCGATTCATCGGAACTCGATAAACACATTACAAAGGATAGAGTACTATTTAAAACTGTAACACCCCTATTGGTATAGCCTGGTATATTTCACTGTTCCGGTGACCGGTGTCGGTCCGGACAATTAATGGGATTAGGGCCACACTTAAGACAATTTGAGAAGCCATAAACACAAATAATTAGTAATGTTTAATTAGTTAACTATAAATAAGAAAAACATAACATAAGAGGTTAAACGAGCCGAGAGTCACAGCGATGAGTGACCTCCTCGGGAACGACTGCGAAGTCGTTTTAAACTCAAATTTCGAACCTTAAAAAGTGACGCTGCGGTCCTTAGGACCCTTATGGACACAGTGGAAAAGAGAAAATCACGAAAAAGAACTGTTAAGCCAGTCAAATAATTAGGTCAGGGAGCCGGAAGAAATATTGGATTATTTGCAAACCGGGATGAACCGGCGAGGGGCGATTTGGTCAATTGACCCCGAGAGTCGACTCGACCTAATCACAAATAAAATCGGAGAAAAGAAAATTTCGGAATTGAGAATTAAATTAAAGAACTAATAGAAAAATAAAAAAAAAAATAAAAAAGAAGATGGAAAAGTCAAAGTGATGACATCATGCATGATGTCATAAAGGCTTAATTGATTTATTTTATTAATTTGGGAATTTTGGTCTTCCTAAGACATAAAAGAAAAGAAAAGAAAAGAAAAAAAAAATATAATAAAGTCATCTTCTTCATAAAAAACGTGACTCTCTCTCCCTCACCCTCTCCCTCACCCAAAACCTCCATTAAAGCTCATTTTGAGCTTGATCAAATCCCTAATTCCACTATAGAAAAATTAGCCACCATAGTTAAAGCTTATCTAGGCAACTTGAGAAGAGGATTGAGCAAGAAAGAAAGAAGGAAAATTTGAAGAAAAGGAGGAAGAAAATTCTGCTCAAGGTTGGTAATACAAGCCTTAATTTTTCTTTGTTTAATTAGTGTTTATATGGCATTAAGAGCTTGTAAATAACCTTAAAATGAAAAAAAAATGTGGGGAAGAACAAACTGAATTTTGGGGCAGCTTGAGAGGAGTATGGTTTGCATGAATATGATGCAATTGAATGAGTTTAGAAACCTTACTTAGTTAAATGATTAACATTAAAATCATTAGAAGTAGTTAAATGCAAGAGTTAGTGAGATTAGGGTTTCAATGCTAGGGTTTATGAACCAAAATTTGTAGAAATGCATAAATGACATGTTGGACCTATTGTGAAGTGAAATAATGGTCAATTATGACCAAATAACTTGTGTGGGAATGATAGGAATGAAAACTAAATTCGGAGGTAAATGGTCATGCTGCTGGCAGCATGACCAAACCCACTTTGAAGGACCAAAACTCAAATTTTACAAGTCCAATTGATATGCCACCAATTGGAGATGAAAATAGACATAAAAGAGCACAATTTTCATTAAGGAACCATGGCCAAAAACTGACCAAAACTTGGTGAAACAATTGACCAAAGTGGATTGATTGCAGGCTGCCACTGCACTAAACTGACCAAATGAACAGTAACTGTTCATTTGGTCATAACTTGAGCTAGGTAGGTCAAATTGACCTGAAATTTTACCAGCAATTAGATATGATATAGACCTAAAACTTTCATGAAGAACACCAACCCAAATTATGCCATTAACTCATTCAAATCATTGAGCAAAGTTAAAATTTCTGTACTGAAATTCTGCAGATTTTTAGTTGAGCAGCAATGTTTGGATAGCTATAACTCTCTCTAGAAAACTCGGATTTAGGCGATTCTTGAACCGATGGAAACCTAAGACATAGTACAACATTTCATATGAAGAAAGTGAGACCAAATTATGAACTTAACTTGGTCAAATTATTAACCAAAGTTGGACCAAAAATCTGCCAGCACTAAAATCTCAGTATGAACAGTATATGTAAACAGTAAACTTATTTTGGCCATAACTTGAGCTACAAAACTCCGATTGGGGTGATCCAAAAATGAGAATACACTTAAGACAATAAGGAACATTTTCTATGAAGGAAGTTTTGTCAAATTCCAACAGTAGATCGACCAATGGAATAGTACAACTTCGGAGAACTAAAACCGAAAATTGGCAATTTTGCCAAAATGACCTAAGCTTTAAACAAATGACCAAAACCAACAAGTTTGGTGACCAAAATGTGGTATGTGGGTGAAGTTGGAGTTCCCATACCCATTAAGTCTTAGAAAGTCAATAATTTGACTTGAATAGTGCAGTGAATAGTAACCCGAAACACAAAATTTCGAGAACGTCGAATTTAACACGTTAGAGCTAGGTAAATGTGAAGTTAAGTTTATTTTGGATTTATTTTAAGTTTTAGTACTGAAACATTGGAAAATTTCGTGTTTCAGTGGAAAAGAATACCGGGACAGAACCCGAGGAGTCGAGTCAAGGCCAACAGGCGACTCGTTTGAGGTTTGTGCACAACATATACTTTTATAATCATCTTTTGCATATCGTTTTGAACAATATGAAATATTGGATTATGGCATTTTTATGATGTTTGATCTAAATTGTTGAAAGTTATTATGTATATTTGAAAAGACAATGTTTAGCAAATTGTTAAGATAAGTTTTGAAACCACAGTGTCATGACCACATATTTGAACACCTCACTAGCACGACTAGTGGGGGTAATTAGTTTCGAATTTTGATTCCTTCTCTGGAGAAGTGTTGAGGTGTGCCAGTAGAAGAGGATGTGAATGGATATCCATATATTTGAGCTAGCTAGCCTTGTGATATGATTTCTCTTTAGCCTCTGGCTATCGAGATTCATGTGATTTCTCTTAGCCTCTGGCTATTGAGATTCTATTTATTTCGAATGGCGTGATCTAACTGTGGGTTTTATGAAATGTGTTTTGATACTTTGAAACGAACTTGGTTTACATGTAAAACCTTACAATGCATGATTGTATTTAATTTTCATGTTTAGCCAAATTTTTGAATGAATGTGCTTTAAGTTTTGCATAAAGATTATTTTAGTATATTGTGCACCACTGAGTCCTAGTACTCGTGATAGCTTTATTCTTTGTCAGAATCTGAGAGACTAGAGGAGCAGCAGATCGAGTCTTGAGGTGTGAGAAGCTACTGACCCTAAAGTTTTCGGGTATAATTTATACCCTAACTGTAAATATTTCTTTTGATGTATATATTGCACATAAATGTATGGACATGTACATGGGTCTTGAGCAGTTTGTACAAAGTTTGTATAAAAGTTGTAATAAATTTTAATTTGGACTTTTTGAATGTAAATTTTAGTATGATGAATATATAAATTGTTTATCTTGAATGGAATATGAATAAATGATATTGATGGACAGTATTTTGAAGGAATTATTGAACTTGGGAATTTGAGAAATTGATTGAGATTGAGTTTGAAATTGAAGTAGTGGTTGAGAAAAACTTTTAGAAGTGCTTTTTACAGGTATTCGAAGAACGGTTTTCTCAAAATACAGAGGAAACTCTGTCAAAATTTTTATAAAATTTGCGGAAAACTAAAATGGCCAAAAATATTAATTAGTTTTAATTTCAACTAAATGTTTTAAATACTTATTTGAAATGCTCACCACTTATCAAAAATAGGAAAATTGTTTTAAAATCCCTTGTAGGGTACTTAATGAGTTATCGGTAGGTGAAGTGCGGTAGTTCATTAGGTATTCTACGGGATCATGTGATGCCTTACAGAGGGGTAAGGTGTGACAAAAACCATTTTTTTAAATCATTTTAATCAATACATAATATAGTAGAGAAGCATTTTACTGTTGAACTTCAGGCCGCAGAAAGTCCATCAGAACAGCTTCAAATCAGAAAATCGCTGTCACTCATTTTAATCTACATTCAAAGTACCATGCAGTCTTATAATTTATTTTTTTTCTTAAACAACACCTGTGATATCACCATAGTAAGTCCATACGTCAATAGTCATACTGGTATCAGAATTGCATACCAGTTTTCATTGTTCAAGTTCCATGTAAACATGCCAAAAAGTTTATATATATATATATATATATATATATATATATATATATATATATATATATATATATATATATAGGCAACAAAATCATATAATATTCTGCTCATATGGTTAGATAGAACACTCTGTTGCATATGTTTAACATCATATGTAAATAAAATCAAGGAACCAAACCATGTACACCAAGCTATTGTATGGTTCCTAATTTTCTTCTAACGGATGCTGCTCCTAATCTCCTAAATTCTTCTCTTTTCCCTTATCTGTGTTAGTTAGAAAAATAACTAATGCTGAGTACAAATGCACGCAATGGTGCACAACAAATATTAAACAACTAAACCAAGTAAGAAAATCATATAGCATGCCATGAAAAATTAATGCTCATTTATACTTACATATGAACATGATGATAAAGATAACATATAGAAAACGGTTTCATTCAAATCATTTATTCAACAAAGAATTATTTTTAAACACTTTTGCACTCTTCCAAATCCGATATTAATTTCATCAGCTTGATGTAAGACTAATCCGATGGGCCATCTTCAAATCTCATCTCACCTCATACTTGAGAGAGTCTATATCATATCAATGTATGCATACTATCCATATCACTGCCACATCCATATCCACTTTTCGAAGGGCCATCATCAAATCCCATCTCATCTAATACATGAGGGAGTCTATATCATATCAATGTATGCACACTATCTATATCATATCCATCTGAACACCAGTATCACCTCAACAAATGAGGGACGGGTAATAACTATGTCAAGCATTAGTTGTGATATATGAAAACAATATCATAAATTAATTTCTTTTATGTCAAAGTATGAAAATCACAATATGGATTTATTTCCTGCAATCACAGTATCATATTCACTTCTATATCCAAGTCCATTACATGGCAGTCCCCGAACTACAAATCAAATTTTGCCATGTTACACCATTTCACAAAAGCACAACATGAATCATATTTTCAAATAAAAATTCATTATAACAATAATGTAACTCAATCAGTTGTAGTAATAAAACATATATCTAGCAGAATATAAAATATATAACAATAAAACTATTTTCTTTTCTAATATAAATACATGTAAACATAATAGTTTAATATTAATTGTGCATAGACCTCTTTTCCTCCAAAATAAGCTGATTTAACTCCAATGCAAAACCCTTCACCTTTTTACCTTAGGAACTGTTGTCATACAGAGAAATACAGATATTTCAGAAGAGATTTATCAACTATTCTTTTTATCTAGTTTGTATTAGTAATTAAACATTTTTGCCGAAACTAGTTTCGTCATTTTCTTAAAATTTTCCTACGTGAAACCATAGTTAATCTTCAAACCACTTAATCATTTGCTTTACTTCATTTTAAGTTCATTTAAGCATTTTATCAAACACTTAGTGAGCAAACTTCACATGCTAAAATGAACTAGTTTTCTTTGTTTTTCAAGCCCCTGAAAAATACCTTTGCATTCTCCATCAAATGCACTTTAATCTTGCTATTGACAACCATCCAACCAATATCCATCCTGTAACGGTTGGGCTCCAACACTAGAGGAATTATCTGCTTTGGCCATAAGCCTCATGGTTTTGTCCCATAGGTGGAATGGAGAACTTCCTAGGAGGTCACCCATCCTAGGATTTCTCTCAAGCGAGCACGCTTAACCCTGGAGTTATTCCAACTCTCCAGGCCATTCCACTAAAAGGCGCCTCTAGTGATTAGTTTCCCCATTTTATATATCATTACTTTTTGAACCTAAGACCATCTTTGTACTTTGCCGATATGGGATTTACCTAAGGGACCTTTCTCCCCCCCTTTTGGGACTCAGCATCCTCGCTGAGGTTTGCCCCACCATCACTCAAGATGACACGCGAGCGGCTCTGATACCAATTGTAACAATCGAGCTCCAACCACTAGAGTAAGACTTGGGCAACAATTAGAAGAAGAGAAAATGGAAGAAAGTGAGGTATGAATAAGCTTAGAAAATCACCAAAGAGGTTAGTGCCATATTCTTTGCTTTTACATCTTTCTAAACATGAATTTGAGCTAAGTTAAGTTGAAAATTTGATAAAAATTGAATTAACGAGGCATGATATGTTCCATGAAATTTTGGCAGCCTTGACATGAGTTAGGTTAGGAGAATTCTTTGATTTAAAGTGACATATTAGCTACCCCTAGTATAAATTATATGATTAGTATAGCAAATTAAAAGCAAGATGCATGAATTAGAGGCTTGGTCAATTAGGGTTAGGGTTTTGAAATTTAATTTTAGTGGTGGATGAAAATGGATATAAACTAAAGTTGTAATGGTCAGTTAGTGACCATTTCGCTATGTTTGATTAGGAAATGAAGTGATTTGTGCCATGGGAATTGAGGTTATGTATGCTATCCAGTGAGCACTGCAGGTCTAGATGTGAGTCCAGCATGTTTAGGTAGCTGTAATTTGAGTTGTGTAGGTTCAATTGGTGCAAGGCCAATTAGAAATGAAATTAGACACATAATGGCACAACTTTGATGAAGGAAACCTGTCCAGAAAACAAACTTAGGATGCCCTAAAAATTGACCAAATCCGAGTAACTTACATTCTGCCTGGGCAAAATGACCAAATAAATAGTGTTCATTTATTTGGCCATAACTCATTGTAGAAAACTCCAATTGACCTAAATTTTTACCAGTAGAAAGTTGATACAGAGTCCTACAACTTTCAAGAAAACAAACCCAAAGTTTGAACAAAACATATCCAAAAACTGACCTGTAATCAGTGTACAAAAACTACAGAATTGATTCTGCCCAAAAATTCTGGAAAAATTACAATCCGGCCAGTTCTAGTGTTTAGGCCATAACTTGAGCTACAAAACTCCAAATAGAGTGATTCAAAAAAAGAAATGTAAGTAGACACAATAAGGAACAACTTTGATGAAGAACATTTGGCCAAATTCTCACTGTAGAATGGCCTAATAGAATAGTAAACTCTAGCACCCAAAAACTGAAAATTTGAATTATTCTCCAATGGTTAGAAGTATGGATTGGCAACTAATGCCAACACTTTTGGGAACCATAATGAGGTAAATCTATGTGATTAAAACTCATGTAACTATTATATATGAAAAAGTCATTATTTTGACTTAAATGATCCAATGAATAATAACCTTACATGTTAAGTATAAATATTCAAGAAATATCTTTATAATATGCCCTAGTAGGCCCAATGTAATTGGTTTGGATAGTTTGGCATGCCAATAGGGTTCTAATAGCAGTACTGCATATGATGTATGGCTCCATGCCATTCTGTGATATGATAGCCTATGGCTATATTGATTATGATGTTATACTTGGCTTTATGCCTTATTGCTTTTATGGCTTATTAGCCATTCTGTCTACACACCGGGAGACACATTGTGGCCGATGGTGTGACGGCTCGAGGAACATGTTACCCAGTGCTAGTTTACCCGTTTATCCAGTCCAGTCAATTGTATAGGTTACTTAGGCATGGAAAAGTAGATATGTAATTGAATTTATTATTAAAGGAAGTAAGAAAATTAAATATCAAGATAAAGATCAAGAATGATTACAATAAAAAGAGGCTCAAAATCATCAAGAAAACAATTAATAAAATGATAGAAAGAGTAAATATCATAAAATGTAATTAGCCTTTGACTAAACAATAAGTTAGTAATTATTCATTTCTTATAAATACAATAACTAGGAAATTTTTACTTTTATTTGCATATTATATTTTCTTGTATTATTAGCACCACTAAGCTTTATGCTTAGCGGTCACTTTTGCAATGCATAGCTATTGAAGATTTGGACAGAGAGCCCAGTAGACTACAGACTAGGTGAGGCCGTTCACAGTTCTGCATAGTGTCCGTGTCATCTCATAGACTACAGTGCATTGGTAGGACACTAGGTCCCATTTTGGTATTTTGTACTAGTTGTATTTTGTAGTTAAACTTTTATTTTCTCATGTATAAATTGAAACTCATGTAATATATTTTAGTATTAATGCAAATATTTGTAATTTGTGTTTATAAATGAAAATTTAGTATTTATTGATGATTTGAACATGATTATCATGAGAAATGAATGAATGTCAAATAAAAGAAGCTATGAGAAATGATTGAGAATATTGAGATTATGTTGATACAAATGGAGTTTGAGAATGATTGAAAATGTATTGGAAGTATTTTTCACAGGTTTCGAAGAACTGTTTTATCCATTTTTAGCCGATATGCAGCCAGATTTTCTATAAACTTTTCGTAACCTCAAATGAATTTATAATTTCAATAAATGACTTAAATGAGTTAAATTTCACAAATTGCACTTCATATCCACGAAGAAATAAATTAAGGAAGGATAAAAATGATTGAGATAAAATATGGTGTTTCAGTATACTGTGTGGCATATCTTGCTTGGCTACACTATAAACGGGTAAGGGGTGTCACATTTATTGGTATCAGAGCACGTTTTAGGCATTTCTGGGTCTAGATCGAGTTCATACCATGTATTGCATTTGTAAAAGTCGAGGTGATACTAATATAGATCTGTTCAGTTTTCTTATTTTGATTAGGATATGGACCCCATGTCACATAGAGCAGTAGATGAGGAAGTGGAGAGTCATGCTCCACCTATAGCTGAGACTGGGGACCAAGGAGAACCTGCTCCACCAAAGACCAAAGAAGGTTCGCACACTCCGCCGACTATGTTTCAAAGAAATGTCCAATTCTTGAGATAGATGGTCAAGTTATGCCACCACCACTACCTCCACAGCAGAAATCCCATCTGGAAAAACTGAGAAAATTTGGAGCTGTGGACTTCGTGGGTAAGAAAAAAGATGATTCAGTGGTGGCTGAGAATTGGCTAGACCGCACCATAAAGGTATTAAAGCAACTGCATTGCACCCCAGAGTAGAACTTAGAGGGTGTTGTGTCCCTATTGCAACACGACACCTATTAGTGGTGGGACACTATATCCAGTGAAATCCGACCTGAACTGGTAACTTGGGATTTCTTCCTTACTGAATTTAAGAAGAAATATGTGGAAAGTGTGTACCTAGAAGACAGGAGGAGAGAATTCATTAGCCTGAGGCAGAGACAACTATCAGCAGTGAAGTATGAGAAGGAGTTTATCAGACTAAGCCACTACGGAAGAGAGATAGTCCCCACAGAAGCAGAGAGGTGCAGAAGGTTTGAAGAGGGGCTAAATGACAACATCAAAATAATGATCACTGCTATGGGGATTATGAACTTCACAAAATTAGTTGAAGCCACACTAAAAGTGGAAAGGGTTAGAGTAAGTGAACAGAATAGGAAAGATAGGCAGCGTAAGAGGGAATTTGGACCAGGGCAGTTAAGTATACCAACTAATAGTAAGAAGCTTAAGGGTTCTGATTCACAAGATCAGACACAAGGCCAGAGAGGCCAGACTGGGATATCTATAGCTAGCTCCCCAGGCATAGTAACAAGGGGATCAGCCCCAGTGCCTGAATGTATGCACTGTGGTAAGAGACATAGAGGGGAGTGTTGACTGTTAACTAGAGAGTGTTTCAAGTGTAGGGCTACGGATCATTTCATAAGAGATTGCCCTTAGAGGAGTGGTTCAATAGCTCCAGTACAAGTTGATAAACTTGCCTTTACAATTCAAAGGGGTAAAAGATCGGGTAGAGCAGAGACGGCTAACATTTCACAGAAGATTGCTTCTGAGACAGTCGAAAGGCCCGAAGTCAGGGTGGCACCACGGGTATATGCTATGGAAGCTCAAGAGGAGCCAAACCCAAACATTGATGAGGCGATACAAGGAAGTGAAGAAGCAAGTAGGTAGCAACTCCACGATTACTTAAGTCAGGCAAATTTCGAGGACAAAATTTAAATTAGAAGGGAAGTGTTGTAACATCCTCACTGTAGCAATTCCATACATTCTACTATTCTAGTGACTGGTGTCGGTCAGAATAACTAGAACATCTGAAAAAATATTTAGACTAAAGTGAGGAGTCATAAATAACTCAAATAATGATAAGAAAAATTAAGAAAAAATTTTAGAAATAAAATACAACCAAGTTAAATGAGCCGGGGCCCTAACGATGGGTAACCCAGTGGGAAGTTGCGGTCCTTACAACTAGGAGCCCTAAACCCATAAGAAAATTTATAAAATAATTTTTGAGACTCCAGAGAAGAGTCATTGAGGTTTCTATGACATTAGAATGTCAAGAAAAGGCTTAGAAAATTTTTTCGACCGGTACAGATGATTTTGGCTCGATAAGCCAAATGGAGGGCATTTTGGTGATTTTGTCTTTAGAGATAATTTTTAGCCGACTTGCCCAATTAAGTAAATAATTATTATGACACAAAATGTAAATAAATATTGTTAACAATTAAATTGAAATTGAGTAGAAAAGAAAAGAAAAAGGAAATGAATTAAATGGAAATTATGACATCACATGATGTCATTAGTTAGCTCTCTATTAATCACAACTCAACAAGCCAATTAAAAGGAGATAAATTAGACAAAAATTGACAAACAATCTGAATCTTCCCACCATGGGCAGCCGAACCAAAGAGAAAAAAAAAAAAAGGAGGAAGACCACCATTAAAGCTCCAAATGAGCTTGATTCCCTAGCCAACTACACCACAAAAACTCACCCTCTCTTCACAAAAAATTTCCCTTATCACTAGAGCAAGACTTGGGCAGCAATTAGAAGAAGAGAAAGTGGAAGAAAGTGAGGTGTGAACAAGCTTAGAAAATCACCAAAGAGGTTAGCGCTATATTCTTTGCTTTTACATCTTTCTAAACATGAATTTAAGCTAAGTTAAGTTGAAAATTTGATAAAAATTGAATTAATGAGGCATGATTATGTTCCAAGAAATTTTGGCATCCTTGACATGAGTTAGGGTTAGGAGAATTCTTTGATTTAAAGTGACATATTAGCTGCCCCTAGTATAAATTATATGATTAGTATAGCAAATTAGGAGTAAGATGCATGAATTGGAGGCTTGGTCAATTAGGGTTAGGGGTTTTGGAATTTAATTTTGGTGGTGGATGAAAATGGACATAAACTAAAGTTTTAATGGTCAATTAGTGACCATTTCGCTATGTTTGATTAGGAAATGAAGTGATTTGTGCCATGGGAATTGAGGTTATATACGCTGTCCAGTGTGCACTGCAGGTCTAGATGTGAGTCCACCATGTTTGGGCAGCTGTAATTTGAGTTGTGCAGATTCAATTAGTGCAAGACCAATTGGAAATAAAATTAGATACATAATGGCACAACTTTGATGAAGGAAACCTATCCAGAAAACAAACTTAGGATGTCCTAAAAATTGACCAAATCTGGGTGACTTACATTCTTCTTGGGCAAAATGACCAAATGAACAATATTCATTCATTTTGTCATAACTCATTGTAGAAAGGTCCAATTGACCTGAAGTTTTACCAGTAGAAAGCTGAGACATAGACCTACAACTTTCATGAAGAAAACAAACCCAAATTTTGACGATAACATATCCAAACACTGACCTGCATTCAGTGCACAAAAACTATAGAATTGATTCTGCCCAGAAATTCTGGAAAAATTACAATCCGGCCAGTTATGGTGTTTAGGCCATAACTTGAGCTACAAAACTCTAAATGGAATAATTCAAAAAAATAAATGTAACTAGACACAATAAGGAACAACTTTGATGCATAACATTTGACCAAATTCTCACTGTAGAATGGCCTAATGGAACAGTGAACTCTAGCACCCAAAAACTGAAAATTTGAATTATTCTCCAATGCTTAGAAGTATGGATTGGCAACTAATGCCAACACTTTTGAGAACCGAAATGTGGTAAATCTATGTGATTAAAACTCATGTAATTATTATATATGAGAAAGTCAATATTTTGACTTAAATGACTAAATGAATAGTAACATTACATGTTAAGTATAAATATTCAAGAAATAACTTTGTAATATGCCCTAGTAGGCCTAATGTGATTGTTTGGATAGGTTGTGTGACACCCCTTACCCATCTACTGTATAGACGAGTAAGATATGTCACACAGTGTACCGGAACACCTTATTTTAGTTCAACTATTTTTATTCTTCCTAATTTGTTTCTTTCATAGTTATGAAGTATAATTCGTGAAATATCATTCATTTAAGTCATTTATTGAAATTATAATTTATTTGAGGTTTCGCAAATTTTATAGAAAATCCGTCAGAGTGCCGGCTAAAAATGGGTAAAACAGTTCTTCGGAACCTGTAAAAAACACTTCCAAAAATTTCAATTAATCCCAAACTCCATTTCATCAACAAAATCCCAATATTTCTCATATATACTCCCATTCTCATTCATTCATTTCATATGAAATTCATATAAAAGTCATAAATAAATATTCACTTGTTCATTCATAAACACAATTTCCATAATTTACATCAATACTAAAATACATTACATAAGTCTTAATTACACATGGGAAAATAAAAGTTAATTACAAAATACCAAAATAAACCTAGTGTCCTACCAATGCACTGATGACAATGAGGTGACACGGACACTATGCAGAGCTGCAAAAGATCTCACCCAGTCTGTGGTCTACTAGGCTCTCGGTCGGTCTCTCCAGAATCTATGCGTGGCAAAAAGCAACGCGTTAAGCAATAATGCTTAGTGGTGCCAATAATAAAATAAAAAGAAATAACAGAAAAGAAATATGCAGTGCATGTCCTGATGTCTTATGCAGACAATTTTTCGATCATTATTGGTAATCTTATTTATTTTGTACTTGTTATATTCATAATTTCATTAAATTTATTCACTTTCATTTTTGGTTGCCCAAGTAATGTAACATTCTCACTTTAGCTAGTTTGTATAGTCTACTGTTCCGGTGACCAATGTCGGTCTGGTCAGTTAGAATGTTTGAAAATATAATTAGAATAAAGTGAGGAGTTATAAAGAAACTAAATAATGCTCATAAAAATCAAGGAAAATTTATAGGAATGAAATACACTAAGGTTAAACAAGCCGAAACCCCAGTGATGAGTAACCCGAAGGGGAAGTGACGGTGAAGGCCGTTAACAACCCTAGACCCGAGGGAAAAAAATTATAAAATAATTTTTGAGACTCTATAGAAGGGTCATTGAGATTCTTATGGCATTAGAATGCCAAGAAAATGCTTAGAAAAATTTTTCTATCAGTGCACACAATTTTGGCTAGTTAAGCCCAACGGAGGGCATTTTGGTCATTTCGTCTTCAGAGATGATTTTTTACCAACTTGTCCATTTATGTAAGTGAATTATATGACATAAAATATGAAAAAATATTGATAAAAAATTATTTAAAATGAATAGGAAAAGAAAGAAAAGAAAATGGAAGTAAATTAGCTTTATTACATAAGCATTATGTAAGCATGAGATAATAACTATGCTTTGGCCAATAAAAAATCACTAAATACATTAAAAATACATTAAAAAGAGAAATAGGAAGTCAAATTTTCAAAAATCCATCTGCCCTTATCTCCTTCTCCAAGCCGAACCACCTTCCTTGCCTTGTCCACCATTTTCAAGCTAACCAAAGCTTGATTTTCTTGGTTCTCACCCATTAAAACCTAAGTTTCCCAACACAAAAATTTATTCTTTCATCTTGGTGAGTCTTTTGGGAGCAAAAAGAAGTGAAAAAGAAGAACTCTATCAAGTTTTAATTTCACTCCATTAGAGGTTAGTGACTTAAACTTGTTTTTCTCTTTAAATTCATGTTGAAGGAGTATGAATGAGTGTAAATTTACAAAGAAATTTAATAAATACCATGTGTATGCCCATCCCATATTTTCAACAGCCTTGGATGTGGTAAGGTTTTGATGATTTTCATGGAGCTAAAATGGTAGTATGGCTGCCCTTAGTATTAATCTCTTAAGTGGAGTAATGAAATGCAAGTTATAATGCTTGGTTTGAGATGGTTGAGTTAGGGTTTGGGATGAAAATGAGACTTTGATCATGTAATGGTGAAAGTAGGTTTTAATGGTCAATTAGTAACCATTTGGTTATGTTTGAATAAGAAATGAAGTGGTTGGTTTAGTGGGAATTGAAGTTGGTGTGGCTGCCCTTGGTGACCTGCAGGACTGGGCATGAGTCTAGTAGGTTTGGGCAGTAATAACTGGAGTTGTAGAGGTTCAATTGGTGCAAGGCCAATTGGACATGAAACTAGACACATAATGGCATAACTTTGGTGAAGAAACTATGCCCACAAAACCAAAATAAGTTGACCTAAAGATTGCCCTAATCCGGGTGACCTGCATTCTGCCTGGGCAAAATGACCAAATGAATAGTGTTTAGTCATTTAGCCATAACTCAGTGTAGAGAGGTCCAATTGACCTGAAATTTTACCAGAAATAAGTTGATATATACCTACAACTTTCATAAAGAAACCTAATCCAAATTATGACCATAACATATTCAAAAAGTGACTTGCAATCACTGCTCAAAATACAGTAGTTTTGGTCAGTCCAAAAAATTTGGAAAATTTGTAATCCGGCCAGTTGTGGTTTTTGGGCCATAACATGAGCTACAAAACTCCAAATGGAGTGATTTAAAAAAATAAATGTAACTAGACAAAATAAGAAACAACTTTCATGTTGACCATTTTGCCAAATTCCCACTGTAAAAATGACTAATAGAACAGTAAACACAAAGCTTGAAATCTAAAAATTTTGAACAATTAATGTTAAGCTTAAAAATGGCACTGGCAACTAATACCAACAATTTTAGAATGCAAAATGTGGTATGTTGGGAGTATTAAAACCAATGTTCCTATTGTCCATGTAATAGTCAACATTTTGTGGACTAATGAATTGAATAGTAACACCAAAACTTGAATTTCAAGAATTGTGAAACTTAAGAGTGTAACATGCCCTAGTACACCTAGTAAGATTGGTTTGGATAAGTTGGCATGCCAATAGGGTTCTGTTAGTAGTACTGCACATGGCTTCATGCCATTCTGTGTTTTATAGCCTCACTTGCCATTCTGTGACATAATAGCTTTTGGCTATGTTGATTGAGTTGTTATACTTGGGTTTTACCCCTCATAATTATTACAGCTTATTAGCTGTTCTGTTGCACACCAGGAGACACAATGCGACCGATGGTGTGATGGTCCGAAGTACTTAGTACCTAGTGCCAGTTTACCCGTTTATCCAGTCCAGTCGACTAGTATGGGTTACTCGGGTAATGATAATAAATCTTACCAAATTTTAATCAAATAATACTGTAATAAATATCAAAAATTAAGTCTACCAAAATTGTAAACATACATTCTGCATATTTACTTTATTTTAGTTATTTTATTTTATATTGTCACCACTAAGCAAAATTGCTTAGCGCGTCCCTTTTGCCACGCGCAGGTACTGGAGACATAGCTGGCGAGCCCAGCAGACATCAAACCGAGTGAGCTTTCAGATCTGCACACAGAGTCCAGAGTCACCTCACATTTGCAGTGCATTTGGTAGGACATTAGGCCACTTTTGATATTTTGGTATTTTGTATTTTGTCAACTTCTGTAATGTATATTATAAACTCATGTAATTATGCTTTTGATGTAATTATCTATGAACTATATTCAGTAATAAATGTGAGCATTTCTCATTGAATTGAGTGTGATATAAATTGAATGGAATTTTGAGATACTGAAGTCATTTGAGAAATTGTTGAGAATATATTGGTGGTTGACAGAGAATGATGTGATGATTTTATTGGAAGTGTTTTTAACAGATTCAGAAGAACTGTTTTTTTCAATTTACAGCCGGCACTCTATCAGATTTTCTATAAAATTTGCGAAAAATTCAGATTAATAAAAAATTGTACATAAATAAGTAAAAAGGGTAAATTGAATTGAAATAGGATTTGGTGCTTTGGCATACTGTGTGGCATATCTTGCTCGGCTGCACTGTAGACGGGTAAGGGGTGTCACAAGTAACCTATACTGGATGACTGGACTGGATAAATGGGTAAATTGGCATTGGGTATCTAGTACCTCGGGTCGTCACACCATCGGTCACATATGCATCTCTCGGTGTGCAACAGAACAGCTAATAAGTTGCAATAGCATTAGGCACAAGGCCAAGTATCAACACAATGTCAGAATAACTAAAAGCCATAAAATCACAGAATGGCATAATGCCATGTGCAGTACTGCTAACTGAACCCTATTGGCATGCCAACTTATCCAAACCAATCTTGCTAGGTGTACTAGGGCATGTTACACTTTTAAATTGTACAATTCTTGAAATTTAAGTTTAGGTGTTACTATTCATTTCATTAGTCAACTAAAATGTTGACTTTTGCATAGACAATAGGTACATTGGTTCTAATAATCCCAACATACCACATTTTGCATTCTAAAATTGTTAGTATTGGTTGCCAATACCATTTCTAAGCTTAGTGTTAGTTATTCAAAATATTGAGATTTCAAGTCTTATATTTACTGTTCCATTGGTCATTTATACAGTAGGAATTTGGCAAAATTGTCTTCATGAATGTTGTTCCTTATTTTGTCTAGTTACATTTCTTTTTTGGAATCACTCCATTTAGAGTTTTGCAGCTCAAGTTATGGCCTAAACACCATAACTGGCCGGATTGGATAGAATCCAAAATTCTGGGCAAAACTGGTTCTGCTAGATTTGGTAACCTAAGTTTGGTTGGCAATTTGACTAGGTTATGGTCAGAATTTGGATTTGTGTTCTTCATGAAAGTTGTAGGTCTACACCTCAGCTTTCTGCTGGTAAAATTTCAGGTCAATTGGATCTTTCTACACTGAGTTATGACCAAATGAATTAACACTGTTCATTTGGTTATTTTGCCCAGGTAGAATGCAGGTCACCCGGATTAGGGCAATTTTTAGGTCAACTTGGTTTGGTTTTCTAGGCAAGGTTTCTATACCAAAGTTGTGCCATTATGTGTCTAGTTTCATGTACAATTGGCCTTGCACCAATTGAACCTCTACAATTTCATTTATAACTACCCAAACCTACTAGACTCATGCTTAGTCCTGAAGGTCAGCCAAGGCAGCTCACCCATACACAAATTCCAAGCCTCAACTCACTTCATTTCCTCATTATACGCATTCAAATGGTCACTAATTGAACATTACAAGGTTAATGAACCATTACATGAGCAAACCCTAATATTGTTCAAATTTCCATGTTTTCGAGTTCCATTTATGCATTACACTTGCCTTACACTTGCACTTAAATGTTCAATCACTCATCTCATGTCAAGGGCAGCTCATAAACCCTTTGCTTCAAGAAAATTCATCAAACCCTAACCATCCCTAAGCTTCCAAAATTGTAGGGATGAATATACATAAATTTTATTTTGTTTTTCTTACAATTTCCACTTATCTCATGGCATTAAACATGAATTAAACAAGAAAGGGAGGAGATTGGTCACTAACCTCAATTTATCTCTCTTCCAAGTTCCCAAATCTCCCTTTTTCCTTCTTCTTTTTGCTAGCTAGATGTTGTGTAAGGTGTGAGGAAGAGGTTTTGTGAAGCAAGATTAAAATCTTATGGTGGTTTATCAAGGAATTCTAGTGAGAAGTTTTGATCAATAATGGTGGAAGGAGTGAGAGGAAGGAGCACGGCTAAAATGGGAAGAGAATTACAAAATTTGTGTTTGTTTTTTACTTTATTTTAGTTGTATTTATCTCATTTTAATTGGCTTGTCAATTTCTAATTAGTGGGAAGCTTTTTAATGACATCATCCTATGTCATAAATCTAATTTAATTTCATTTTCTTTTTACTTTGTTCTCTTATTTTCATTTCTCATTTTTAATTACACTTATGGCAATATTTATTCATATTTTAGATCATAATAATTATTTACTCAACTGGACAAGTCGGCCAAAAATCACCTCTGAAGGCGAAATGACCAAAATGCCCTCCGTTTGGCTTAACAGACTAAAATTGTTTGTATTGATTGAAAAATTTTTTTAAGCTTTTTCTTGGCATTATAATGCCATAGAAACCTCAATTACCCTTCCCTAGAGTCCCAAAAATTATTTTATGAATTTTCCCTCGGGTCTAGGGCTCCTAGTTGCGAGAACTGCAACTTCCCACTAGGTTACCCATTGTTAGGGCACCGTATTACACCTTACCCCTCTGTAAGGCATAACATGATCCCGTAAAATACCTAATGAACTACCAAACTTCACCTACCGATAACTCATTAAGTACCCTACAAGGGATTTTAAAACAATTTTCTTATTTTTGATAAGTGGTGAGCATTTTCTAATAGGTATTAAAACATTTAATTCAAGTTGAAAGCTAGTTGAAATTTTTGGCCCATTTTATTTTTTCACAAATTTTATAAAAATTTTGACAGAGTTCCATCTGTATTTTGAGAAAACAGTTCTTCAAATACCTGAAAAAAAGACACTTCTAATAATTTTTCAACACTTCTTCAATTTCACAATCAATCTCAACCATTTTCTCAAACTTCAAAATGCAACAATTCTCAAAATATTGTCAATCAATATCATTCATTTATATTTCATTAAAGATAAACAATTTATATATACATCATACTAAAATTTACATTCAGAAAATCCAAACTAAAATTTATTACAAATTTTATACAAACTTTGTATAAGCTGCTCAAGACCCATTTTTACATGTCCATACATTTATGTGCTTTACATACATCAAAAGAAATATCTACAGTCAGGGTATAAATTATACCCGATAACTTCAAGCTGATAGATCCTCAATCCTCAGTAGCTCAGTCTGCTGCTCCTCTAGTCTCTATATCTGCGACAGCAATAATAGCTATCGCTGAGTACTAGGACTCAATAGTGCACAACATACTAAAATAATCTTTATGCAGAATTTAAATCACATTTATTCAAAAATTTGACTAAACATGAGCATTAAACACAAAACATGAATTATGAGATTTTGATGCAAACAAGTTCATTTCAAAGTATCAAAACACATTTCACAAAACCCACAGTTATATCATGCCATTCGAAACAAATATAATCTCAATAGCCAGAGGCTAAGGAGAAATCACATCACAAGGCTAGCTAGCTCAAATATATGGATATCTATTCAAGTTCCTCTTATACTGGCACACCTCAACACTTCATCCAGAGAAGGAATCAAAATTCGAAACTGATTACCTCCACTAGTCATGGTAGTGAGGTGTTCAAATATATGGTCAGGACACTGTGGTTTCAAACTTATCTTAACAATTTGCTAAACATTGCCATTTCAAACATACACAATAACTTTCAACAATTTAGATCAAATCATCACAAATAATGTCACAATTCACTTTTTCAAATTATTCAAAACAATATGCAGCAAATAATTTACAGAAATTATACGTTGTGCACAAACCTCAAGCGAGTCGCCGGCCTTGACTCGATTCCTTGGGTTCTTTCTTGGTGTTCTTTTTATCTGAAACACATAATTTTACAGTGTTTCAGTATCATAACTTAACATAAATCCAAAAATAAATTTAACTTCATTTTTACCTAGCTCTAATGTGCTAAATTTGACATTCTTTAAATTTTCTGTTTCGAGGTTACTATTCACTACACTATTCAAGTCAAATTGTTGACTTTCTAAGGCTTAATAGGTATGGGAATTCCAACTTCACCCACATATCACATTTTGGTCACTAAATTTGTTGGTTTTGGTTGTTTACTCAAATTCTAAGTCTTTTAGGCAAATTTGATAAATTTTCAGTTTTGGTGTTTAAGGTTGCACTATTCCATTAGTCATTTTACTATTAGAATTTGGCAAAAAATTCTTCATAGAAAATGTTTCCTATTGTCTTAAGTTTATTCTCCTTTTTGAATCACTCCAATTGGAGTTTTGTAGCTCAAGTTATAGCCATTTGAACCATGACTGCCGGATTGGACTCAACCCAGATTTTCTGGGCAAATTTTGGTTCTGGCAGTTTTAGGTCACCAATTTGGGGTGGCCAAATGACTTGGTTAATGGCATAATTTGGCTTTATGTTCTTCATGAAAGTTTTAGATCTATATCACTCTAGCCACCAATAAAATTTCAGGTCATTTAGACCTTCCTAGCTCAAGTTATGGCCAAATGAACAAACACTGTTCATTTAGTCAGTTTGTACAGGGCAGACTGAGATTTTCCAAGTGTGGTCAATTTGTTCACTAGGTTTTGGTCACTTTTTGGGCATGCTTCCTAAATGAAAATTGTGTCATTTAGTGTCTATTTTTATTCCCAATTGGTTTCATACCAATTGGACTTGTAAATTTTCATTTTTTGTCCCTCAAAAGTAACTTGGTCATGCTGCTAGTAGCATGACCACACTCAATCCGAATTTGCTTTTGATTCAAACACTCCTAACACACCTCATTAGGTCACAATTGACCATTTCTCTCCTTAAACTAGGTGAAAGACATAATTTACCAATTTTTCACATTTTTGTCTCCAAACCCTAAGTGTCCAAATCCTAACCACACTAAATTGTTGCATTTAGCTAATTCAAAGTCTTTAACTATAATCACTCAACTAATTGAGGTTCATATACTCATTTAAATCAATCAAAACATGTAACAATACCCTCATACACATGCTGGCTAAAATTCAGCTTGGTCCCTCAACAATTTGTTTCATTTCATTTTAAGTTTATTTCTATGTAAATCAAGCTATAAACACAACTAATAAACTAATTTTGCAACTTAAATCACTAACCTCAATCTTTGATGTCCAAATCTTCAATTCTCTTCCTTTTTCTTTTTCTTTTCTCTTTCAATCCTCTTCTTAAGTTGAGATAATAAGCTCTAATGAGGTTTTTATGGAAGCTATTAAGGTTGAGTGAAGAAATTTAAGCTTAAGTGCAAGCTTTAATGGAGATTTAACAATGGAGGTGTGAGGGAGAGTGAGGGCGGCACTTTGGATGAGGAAGAAGAATTTTACTTTTTTTTCTTTTCTTTTCTTTTCTTTTGTTTTTTTATGTCTGAGGAAGACCATAAATCCATTTACTTTAATTTATTAATTATCATATTTATGGCATCATGCATGATGTCATCACCCTTCACTTTTTCATTTTTTTTCTTTTTTTTTTATTAGTTCTTTAATTTAATTCTCGATTCCAAAATTTTCTTTTCTCCGATTTTATTTGACAGTTAGGTCAGAAGTCAGCTCTCGGGGTCAATTGACCAAATTGCCCCTTGCCGGTTCAACCCGTTTTGCAAATAATTCAATATTTCTTCCGGCTCCCTGACCTAATTATTTGACTAGCTTAACAACCTTTTTTCGTGATTCTCTCTTTTCCACTGTGTTCATAATGGTCCTAAGGACCGCGGCGTCACATTTTACTGTTTGAAATATGAGTTTAAATTGACTTCATAGTCATTCCTGAGAAGGTCACCCATCGCTGTGACTCTCGGCTCGTTTAACTTCTTATGTTCTGTTTTTCTTATTTATACTTAACTAATTGACAATTACTAATTATTTGTGTTTATGGCTTCTCTAGTTGTCTTAAGTATGGTTTTAATCCCCTTAATTGTCCGGACCGACACCGATCACTGAAATAGTGAAATATACCAGGCTATACAAATAGGGGTGTTACAATTCTCCCCCTCTTAAATAAATTTCGTCTCGAAATTTTACCTAGTATTAATCTCTGAACAACTGTGGGTGCTGTCTTCTCATGTCCTCCTCTCGTTTCCAAGTAGCCTCCTGGCCCAAATAATGGTTCCACAGCACTTTTACCAACGGAATCTGCTTGTTCCGTAGCTGCTTCACCTCATAAGCCAGAATCTCTATGGGTTCTTCTTCATATGTGAGGTCTGGATTTACTTCAATTTCTTCCACTAGTAGTATATGAGATGGGTCTGATCGATACCTCCTCAACATGGACACATGGAAGACATTATGTATCTTCTCTAACTCCGGAGGTAGTGCCAACCGATATGCCAAAGGACCCACTCTTTCTAGAACCTCATATGGCCCAATGAAATGAGGACTCAGTTTCCCCTTTCTGTCGAATCTCATAATTCTCTTCCAAGGAGAAACCTTGAGGAATACTTTCTCACCCATTGCATACTCAATATCCCTTCTCTTCAGATCAATGTAGGACTTCTGACGGTCTGATGCAGTCTTAAGTTGATCTCTGATCACCCTGATCTTCTCTTCAGTTTGTTGAACAATTTCGGGTCCAATCATCTTTCTTTCACCCACGTCATCCCAACACAACGAGGTTCTACATTTTCTGCCATACAAAGATTCGTATGGAGGCATCCCAATGCTTGATTAGTAGCTGTTGTTGTAAGCAAACTCAATCAAAGGCAAGTGTGAATCGCAACTGCCCTCAAATTCAATCACACAAGCCCGTAGCATGTCCTCCAAGATCTGAACTACCCTTTCGTGATCGGCCATGCGTCTGTGGGTGGAATCTGATCAGAAGTTCAATCTAGTTCCTAGGGCTCTCTGAAGACTACCCCAGAATCTAGAAGTGAACCTAGGATCTCTATCTGATACGATGGATACTGGCACTCCAACAGTCTCACAATCTCATCTATATACAACTTGGCCAATCTTTCTAAACTGTAATCCATCCAAACTGGCAAAAAATGAGTAGACTTGGTCAGTCTGTCAACAATGACCCATATTGCATCATGACTCTTCTGTGTCCTCTGAAGTCCCATCACAAAATCCATTGTTATTCTCTCCCATTTCCATTCCGGTACTGGTAGTGGATGTAACAACCCAGCGGGTACTTGATGCTCTGCCTTCATTTGCTGACAAGTTAGGCATTTGGATACAAACTCTGCCACATCCCTTTTTATACCCATCCACCAGTAATGCTCCTTTAGCCCTCTATACATTTTTGTGCCACTAGGGTGCATGGCAAAAGGAGACTCATGTGCTTCCTTCAAAATGATTTGCCTCAAATCGACATTATTAGGAACACACATTACGCTCAGTGTAGCGATAAACCATCATCTCCGATTGAGAATTACGGTTTCTTGCCTGCGACTTCTTGAGCGACACGATACCTTTCATCATTCTGAGTAGCCATTCTGATTTGTTCAATCAACACTGGTTGTACATGCCATGCAACTGCTGTCTACCCCTCATAATTAATCTCTAAGCTGGCATGTAATGATCTTAACTCATGTACTATAGACAAAGGAGTAACCCGTAGACTTGCCATAGTCTTACGACTTAAGGCATCAGCCACGACATTAGCTTTTCCTGGCTGATAGTCTATCAGACAATCATAGTCTTCTATCAACTCTAATCATCTCCTCTATCTCAAATTCAACTCTTTCTGGGTGCCCAAATACTTCAAACTCTTATGATCTGTGTAGATGTAACACTTCTCCCCATACAAATAGTGTTTCCAAATCTTAAGAGCAAACACTATAGCTGCAAGCTCCAAATCATGTGTTGGATAATTCCTCTCATGCGATTTCAACTGGTGTGATGCATAGGCAATAACATTTCGATCTTGCATCAACACACAGCTTAACCCATTATGAGAAGCATTACTGTAAACTGTGTATTCTTTACTCGGAATAGGTAAATTCAGGACTAGAGCTTCAGTCAAATATTTCTTCAATTCATCAAAACTCTATTGGCATTTATCCATCCACTGAAATTTCACATCTTTTCTAAGCAGCTTGGTCAATGGAGATGCCAACATGGAGAATCCCTTCACAAATCTATGATAGTATCTAGCTAAACCCAGAAAACTACGAATCTCTATAATATTTATGGGTGGCCTCCAATTAAGGACAGCTTCTATCTTACTTGCATCTACCTTGATGCCCTCTTCTGATACTACATGCCCCAAGAAAGATATTTCCTTCAGCCAAAATTCACACTTCGACAATTTGGCATATAGCTGTTTTTCCTTCAAAGTCTACAGTACAATCCGCAGATGTCTATCATGCTCTTCTTCATTCCTCAAATTGACCAATATATCATCTATAAATACCACAACAAACTGGTCGAGGTATGGTCTGAAGATAGTGTTCATTAGATCCATAAAAGCAGCCGGAGCATTAGTTAACCCAAATGGCATGACCAAGAACTCATAATGGCCATAGCGGGTTCTAAAGGCAGTTTTAGAAATACTCTACTCTTGTACTTTCAGCAGATAATAACCTGATCTCAAGTCAATTTTGAAGAACACAACTGCACTCCTCAACTGATCAAACAAGTTATCAATGCGGGGCAATGGGTATCTGTTCTTTATTGTCACCTTATTCAACTGCCGATAATCAATACACAAGCGAGAGTGCCATCCTTCTTTTTTACAAACAACACTGGCGCTCCCCAAGGTGACATACTAGGGTGGATAAAGCCCTTGTCAAGCAATTCTTGCAATTGCACTTTCAACTCTTTCAATTCTGCAGGTGCCATTCTATATGGTGTTATGGAGATTGGGTCCATACCAAGCATAACATCAATCTCAAACTGCACCTCTCTTTCTGGAGGTAATCCTAGCAGTTCATCAGGAAACACATCCGGAAAGTCACATACAGTAGGGATGTCCCTCAGTGCTGGACTCCCCACTTGGGTGTCTGTCACATGTGCCAAGTATGCTTCACACCCCTTTCTAATCATCCTTCTGGCTAATGCAGCCGAAATGATGTTTGATGGTAGTAAATGCCTCTCCCCATGTATTACCACATCACCGTACAGAGGGAGACCAAAAGTGACTATCTTTAGTCTACAATCAATCATGGCGTGATGCCTGGTTAACCAATCCATGCCCAAGATAATATCATAATCTCTGAAGGGAATTTCAATCAAATCTGACAGAAAAACATGTCCTTGGATCACCAAAGGACAGTCCCTATAAATTTTGTTAACCCGGACCTCTTATCCTAACGGACTAGTTACTAGCACTTCAAAACCCATTTGCACACATGGAACAGCAAGTGAACTGACTATGCTAGCACTAACATATGAATGGGTTGAACCCAGATCAAACAACACAAATACATCTTAATCAGAGATAGAGAATGTACCAGCTACAACATCAGAAGTCTCAGCCTTTTCTCGCTGTCTCATTGTGTAGACTCTGGCTGAAGCACTTCCTTGTGCTGACTGACCAACAGTGCCCTGACTGCCAAAAGCAGTGCCTCTACCTCTACCTCTTCCTCTGCCAACAGACTGTGAACCTCTGGGAGTAGGACTCTGAATAGATCCTTCGGCAGTAGTAGGAGCTGGACCATATTTAGGAGCACTAGTACAATCTTTTGCTAAATGGCCCTTGCCTCTACAGTTAAAATAGGCTCCAGTGGCCCAATAGCATTCCCCCATATGCATCTTGCCACAAGTCTCATAGGGGTGGGCAGAATATGAACCCCTGCTCGACTGCTGACCAGACCTAGGGGGTCTCTATCCAAAAAATCTGCCCCTACCAAATCTTCCAACTCGACCCCTGCTGGGTCCACTAAATTTCTTCTTTTTCCCAGAAGTACCACCAAAACTTTATTTAACTGACTTTTCCCCATTATCTTTTTCTGATTTCTCAGCTTTCTCTAATTTTTCTTTTACTGGGGTTGCTTCTGATTCAATTCTCTCCAGCTCGAGTGCTTGAGACATAAGTTCTGAAAAGTTGCTGTGTCTGAATCCCACTACTTGCATTCTGAAACCGGGCTTCAAACCAGTCTCAAATCTCTTGTATCTTGCCTTGCTGGTAGAAAGGAGACTCCCAGCATAATGACTTAAGTGGGAGAACTCCCTCTCATACTCTGCCACTAATCGGTTCCCTTGTTTCAAACTAAAAAATTCTTGCAATTTCTGATCAACATTGTAACACCCCTATGTTCGGTAGTGCGTTCTACTATTCCAGTGACCAGTGTTGTCCGGACAGCTAGGATGCCTAGAACTACACTTCGATATGAGTGAGGAGACATAAAATAATGAAATACAAGAAAAATAAAGGAAAAATAATAGCAAAGAAATGTAACCAAGTTAAGCGAGCCGAGAACACTAGCGACACCGGGAAGTCGCAGCGTGGACCATTGACTAGCCCTGGACCGTGGGGAACCCTAGAAAATATTTTTAGGACTTAAATAGACACCTATTGAAGTATAAATGCCATTAGAAATATCAAAGAAAAATTAATTAATTAGTACAAAGAAAAGTGAGAAATCGAAAAACGAACAAAACCCGGTGTTACCGAAAAATCGGGAATGCAACCCGAACAGGGGCATTGTGGTCATTTGACACCTCGAGTTGTCTTTTGACCTAAATTTCCATTGAAAATACATGATATTACACTTGGAAAATATAATGAAAAATTAAATTAGGGGTACCTAATGTAAATAGCAAAAATGGGATTCAAATTGAGTAATTAACACATTTAACTTATAATATAATTAAATATTGGTGAGTGGAGCACTATAGGGTTAAAATAATCACTATGTGGGCAGGTGTAAACTCCACTAACACCTTCATCTTCTTCATTCACTCACCATTGCCGAAATGAAGAGCTTGAAAATCCTCCATGGCCGATTTGCTTGAAGCTTCCAAATCTCCTCCATTTTCACCTCCAAACACCAAAGTCACTTCACTAATTTTGATCCCCACCTCACAAGGAAGAAGTAGATACTAAATTCAAGGGAGTTTGGTGAAGATTTAACAAGCCTCATCAATAGGTAAGTTTGTGTTTTTTATTATTGTTTTATTAAAGTTGGTAAGGATGTTATGGGTATTTGATTTATGGAGAGATTTTTGAGGTTTGATGTTTAAAGGGGGATGTGTACTTTTGGCAGCCATGGAAACTCCTTGAAGGCAGTTTATTATTGCTTGTAAATGGTGGATTAAAGGATTGATTAAATGTTTATGTGTGTAGGAAATTATTTAGGTGATGTATACTTAGTATATGTGAATGTGTATTTGAAATTTGAAGCTTGGGAATTAATGGAATGTAAATGCATGAATCGGCAGCCTGGTTTGGTGAACCATGAGGATGTTATTTTGTGTTTGGATTATGGTATAATAATGTTGAATTGTGATGGTTGTTATGGCAGCTTGGGTATATGTGTGATGGTGTGAGGTTGGACATGTAAATGAGCATGAATAGGTGGTTAAATTATTGTAATTGAGTTTGACAAATTCTGCACTTTATGGTGTATGTTGAATGTGATTATAAGCTGCCAAAATGATCAAAAATATGTGGTAAAATATGTTTAGGTTATGGTACAAGCCAGAATGAGCATGAATGTGAAGTTTGGTAAGTGTTAAAGGTGACCTTTGATGAGTATGAACAAAATACAATAGGGCAGTTTGTGTTTTGGGCTTAGAACCTTAAGTGTGTGGATCCAATTGGTATGAGACCAATTAGAGGTGAAACTAGGCACAAAATGTGCCAACTTTCAGGAAGGAAGCATGCCAAAATTCTGCTTGTAAGGTAACTTGAAAAATGACCAAATCCGGATTAGTGCAATTAGGGACTGAAAATTTACCATTTGGGCAGCAGTTAGTGTTTAGGCCATACTCACTCAAAACAGGTCCAATTGATCTAAAAATTTGACCATGAATAGTTAAGACCTATATCTACAAGTCCTATGAAGACACCAAAGCCCAGAAATGACCATAAGCAAGTGAAACAGCTTGCGCAAGTGAAACTGGCCGAACCTAAAATGACCTAACGTGACCAATCTTGATGTATTTTGACCAGCAATAGTAAAATGACCATAACTTGATCTACATAACTCAGAATGACCTAAACTTTTGCCCCGCGTGCAATGAGACATAGATCTACAAGTTTGTAGTTTTGACTAAAACCTGAAAACTAGGGGAGCTAGGTCGTCCGGCTAGGTCAAACTAGTATCCCGGAATTCAGCAATTTGCAAGAAAATGCAAGATACATAGAAATGAGTTTGGTAACATGTACCAACCCTAAAAGACTATTGAATGTGACATATTAGTAACATTAAAACCTAATTTACCTAGAATGCATCGAGGGTCGACATATTAGGTTGACTAAGCAAATAATAGAATTCAGTGAATTAATTATCAAGCATTATCGTTAGAGACAGTTTAAATGAGTACTGAAACACCTCAAATTGGGTTTCTCAGTTAGCAAAGACTCAGGGAAAGGGAAGGAAACACTGAGTCAAGGCCAGAGACGATTATCGAGAGGTTTGTGCACTGTGATTTATTTCTTTTGAGTTTTTCAATTGAAATAAATTATGACCATTTGTATATTATTGTTTTTAATTATGGAAATGTATTTGAATGGATACTTATTGCTTGAAAAGCATTGTAAATGGTTTGAAACCGTGGATATTGATTTAGTGTGATTTGTGAAAATTGAAGTTAATTATGAATTGTGTTGCCATTTTGTGAATGAAATTATGACTTTAGAAATTTATTGGATTCTCACGAATCATTTAAATAAAATGTTTGGAATTGATTTTGTGTTCACACTTAGCATGACAGTATCACATCATTCCTTCTCCATTTATGGGGTTGTGATCGTTTATTTTTCTCCCTCTCTGGTTTACCAGTTGAGGTGATCGGATGAGTACTCATTATATAGCTAGCTTCCTTCCTCATTGATTTCGATTAGTGGGGTTGTGATTAAATTGTTTTATTATGAGCTTTGATAATTTGTGAAATGGAGTTTAAATTCTTATTGACATTCACTGTCTTTTGAATTTAACTACGTTTTGATTACTGAGATTTATTGTGATATTGTGTTAAATTCTTTATGACATTCATTGTCTCGAATTTAACTATGGTTTTATATATCCATCATTTATATGATTTATGAATTGTGATTTAAAGTTGTATTTGGTTAATATTGTGCACCACTGAGACATTGTCTCAGCGATAGCTTTCCATTGCTGTCGTAGGTAGACAGACGGACAGGGCAGCAGACTAGGCTGCTAGTGCATTCAGCGAGAGATCATCGAGTATATTGAGTATACCACATTTTGCATTTTGTACTGTAATGTATGTTCACTGTATGTATATATTGTTCTTGGTTTTGAGCAGTTGTAAATTAAAATTGTATATTGAAGTTGTAAAATAAATTATGAGTTATTTTGGCTTGTAAAATTTATACTGTATTTCTTTTATCTCAGTCTTTGAAAAATTATTGTGAATTCGAGTTGAGAAATATATTGTGTTGTTTAACTTTGGAGTTGAGATTGAGAAATCTATTTCAAGTGCTTTTTACAGGTTTTCTGAAGAACTGTTTTATCTAAAATACAAATGGCACTTTGCCAAAATTTTTACAGAAATTACTAATAGTCCAAATGTGTTAGCTGTTTCACTTCAGTTCAAAAAGAATTTTTAACACCTGTAAATTGTGCTCACCACTGTAAAAAGAAGTAAGAAAAGTTTTAAAATCCCTTGTAGTATATTTAATAGGTTATCCGTAGACGAAGTTGGTAATTCATTAGGTATATTACGGGATCATGTTATGCCTTACAGAGGGGTAGGGTGTGACATGTTTTAGTGGTATCAAAGCTAGTTTTTAAATTCTGTTTTCACATGTTATTTGAATATTCCTTCTTCATAGTACAACTGCTCAATATCATTGTTTGATACATACAGTACATTACATTATAAATATGCACTAACGGGAGGAAATCTCCTTGTGTTAATTGTTCAGGAGGTCTAAGATCCTCGCATTGACTATGGAAGAGGGTGATCGTTCAGTCGATCAATCTATAGAGGCTGAGGTGCAAGGGGATGCCCCAGCCCTACACAATGTCAATGGTTCAAGTGACACCGACCCTCGCGATCTGCGATTCCCTACTCAGTTCGCTCAGCAGATGGCTACAATATTCTAACAAATGGCTAGTAATGTGCCTACTCAAGTCCCAATACAGACACCAGTGGTACAACCATAGTCTCCTGCTAGGAAGTATGACAAATTGATGAAATATGGGGCTACAGAATTCAAGGGGACAGTAGATCCTCTAGAGGCTGAACAGTGGTTAGAGAGGATGGATAGGGTATTCAAGAAACTGCATTGCACAGAGGAGCTCAGATTTGAATACTCAGTATCTTTGCTACAGGGGGATGCTTATGACGGGTGCAAAACCATTCCCCATAGTCTGGTAGAACCTGCAGTGCTAACATGGAATGACTTTCTCAGGGAATTCAGACAAAAATATGTCCCTGATGCTTATGTAGACCAGAAGCTGCAAGAGTTCCTAAGTCTAAAACAGGGGAATAGATCAGTAGCTGAATATGAAAGGGAATTTTCCTGCCTGAGCCATTATGCAGTAAGTTTACTTGCTACCAGCAGGGAGAGATGCAAGAGGTTTGAAACCAGCTTAAAACCCAGTATCAGATTACAAGTGGTCGGATTCAAGCACACTAACTTCTCTGAACTTGTTTCTCAAGCCCTAGAGTTGGAAAGAATTGAGTCTGAAGCTGCTCCTGAGAAAAAGAAATCAGAGAAGACAGAGAAAGAGGGAAAATCAGTAGAACAGAGTTCCAGTGGTCCTACTAGAAAGAGGAAGAATCATAGGGGACACAGCAGAGGTGGCAAGAAGTCTAGTAGGGGAAGACATTCAAGACAGAAACCTCCTCTATCTGGTCAGCAGAGTACCAGAGGTTCCTACCCTTCTCGCCAATGTGAAACTTGTGGAAGATATCATGGTGGGATATGCTATAAGGCTATTGGAGCCTGTTATAACTGTGGAGGCACAGGACACTTTACCAAGGACTGCACCAGTAGTCACAGAGTTGGACCATCTCCTACTACTGCAGAAGGGTCAGTTCAGAGCCCTATCACTAGAAGTTCACAACCACCCAGCAGAGGTAGAGGCAGGGGTAGAGGTAGCCCAGCAGGCAGCCAAGGCACAGTGAAACAATCAGAACAAGACAGTGCTCCAGTCAGAATCTATGCAATGAGACAGAGAGAAGAGGCCGAGACATTTGATGTTGTGGCTGGTACCTTCTCAACTTTTAATCAAGATGTGTTTGTGTTATTTGATCCGGGTTCTACCCATTCTTATGTGAGTGCTAGCATCATTGATTTCATTGCTGTTCCATGTACAAAAATGGACTTTGAGGTGCTAGTAACAAGTCCGTTAGGACAGGAGGTCAGGGTTAATAGAATGTATAGAGATTGTCCTTTGGTGATCCAAGGACACACTTTTCTATCTGATTTCATTGAAATGCCCTTCAGAGATTATGATATCATCTTGGGCATGGATTGCTTAGCCAGGCATCATGCCATGATTGACTGTATGCTGAAGACAGTCACTTTTGGCCTCCCTCAGTACAGTGATGTGGTAATACATGGGGAGAGACATTTATTGCCATCAAACATCATTTCGGCTGCACTAGCCAGAAAAATGATCAGAAAGGGGTGTGAAGCATACTTGGCTCATGTGGTAAACAACCAAGTGGGGAGTCCAACATTTAAGGTCATCCCTCCAGTATATGACTTTCCAGATGTGTTTCATGATGAATTGCCAGGATTACCACCGGAAAGAGAAGTGCAGTTTGAAATTAGTGTTATGCCTGGTGTGGATCCAATCTCCATAACGCCATACAGAATGGCACCAGCAGAGTTGAAGGAGTTGAAGATACAGTTGCAAGAACTACTTGAAAAGGGCTTCATCCACCCTAATGTGTCACCTTGGGGAGCACCAATGTTATTTGTTAAGAAGAAGGATGGTACTTTTTGCTTATGTATAGATTACCGGCAATTGAATAAGGTGACAATAAAGAACAGATATCCATTGCCTCGCATTGATGATCTGTTTGATCAGTTGAAGGGTGCAGCTGTATTCTCGAAAATTGATTTGTGATCTGGTTATTATCAGTTGAAGGTGCAAGAGCAGAGTATTCCAAAAATTGCTTTCAGAACTCAGTATGGCCACTATGAGTTTCTAGTAATGCCATTCGGGTTAACAAATGCTCCAGTTGCTTTTATGGATCTGATGAACACTATCTTCAGACCATATCTCGATCAATTTGTGGTGGTGTTTATTGATGACATTTTGATATATTCAAGGAATGCAAAGGAGCATGACAGACATCTGCGGATTGTACTACAGACTTTAAGGGAGAAACAGCTATACGCCAAATTATCGAAATGTGAATTTTGGCTGAAAGAAATCGCCTTTTTGGGACATGTTGTGTCGGCTGAAGTAATCAAGGTAGATTCCAGCAAGGTAGAAGCTATCCTTAATTGGAAACTGCCTAGGAACATCACAGAAATTCGCAGTTTTCTGGGTTTAGCTGGATATTACCGTCGGTTTGTGAAAGGATTTTCTATGTTATCTTCTCCACTGACTAAGCTACTTCGGAAAGATGTGAAATTTCAGTGGACAGATAAATGCCAGCAAAGTTTTGATGAGTTGAAGAGGCGTTTAACTGAAGCTACAGTCCTCACTTTACCTACTCCGGGTAAAGAATACACAGTTTATAGTGATGCTTCTCATAATGGGTTAGGCTGTGTACTGATGCAAGATCGAAATGTCATTGCTTATGCATCACACCAGCTGAAACTGCATGAGAGGAGCTACCCAACACATGATCTGGAGCTAGTAGCTATTGTTTTTGCTCTGAAGATCTGGAGACACTATTTGTATGGGGAGAAATGCTATATTTACATAGATCACAAGAGCTTGAAGTACTTAGGCACCCAGAAGGAATTGAATTTGAGGCAGATGAGATGGTTAGAACTGATTAAAGACTATGATTGCTCAATAGACTATCAGCCAAGGAAAGCAAATGTGGTGGCTGACGCCTTAAGTCGCAAGACTATGGCAAGTTTTAGAGTTTCTCCTTTGTCCATGGTATATGAATTGAAAGCATAGCATGCCAGTTTAGAGATTAATGATGAGGGACAGACAGTAATTGCATGGCATGTACAGCCAGTATTGATTGATCAGATCAGAATGGCTGCTCAGAATGATGATAAATATCAGAAGCTACTGAAAGAAGTCCAGCAGGGCAAGAAACCTGAATTTTCTGTGAAAGATGATGGTTTATTGCTACATCAGGGCAGAATGTGCGTTCCTAATGATGCTGAATTGAGACAGATCATTATGAAGGAAGCACATGAGTCTCCTTTTGCTATGCACCCTGGTGGAACTAAAATGTACAGAGGGCTGAAAGAGCATTGCTGGTGGATGGGTATGAAGAGAGATATAGCTGAATTTGTTTCCAAATACCTAACTTGTCAGCAAGTAAAGGCAGAACATCAAGTTCCAGCTGGTTTGTTAAATCCTTTGCCAGTACCAGAGTGGAAATGGGAACGAATAACTATAGATTTTGTTACGGGACTTCCAAGAACACAGAATAGTCATGATGCAGTATGGGTTATAGTTGACAGACTAACCAAGTCTGCTCACTTTTTGCCTGTTCAGATGGATTATAGCCTGAAAAGATTGGCCAGATTGTACATATATGAGATTGTAAAACTGCATGGAGTGCCAGTATCAATTGTGTTTGACAGAGATCCTAGGTTCACTTCTAGATTCTGGGGTAGTCTTTAGAGAGCCCTAGGAACTAGATTGAACTTCAGCACAGCATTCCACCCACAGGCAGATGGCCAGTCTAAAAGGGTAATTCAGATATTGGAGGATATGCTACGGGCTTGTGTGATTGAGTTTGAAGGTAGTTGGGATACACACTTGCCTTTGATTGAGTTTACATATAACAACAGCTACCAATCAAGCATTAGGATGCCTCCATATGAAGCTTTGTATGGCAGAAAGTGCAGAACTCCCTTATGTTGGGATGAAATAGGTGAAAGGAAGATGATTGAGCCAGAAATTGTTCAGCAAACAGTGGAAAAGATCAGATTGATCAGAGATAGACTCAAGGCTACATCAGACCGTCAGAAGTCCTATGTTGATCTAAAGAGAAGAGATATTGAATATGCAGTGGGTGATAAGGTATTCCTCAAAGTTTCTCCTTGGAAGAGGATTATGAGATTTAGTAGAAAGGGGAAACTGAGTCCTCATTTCATCGGACCATATGAGGTTCTGGAAAGAGTGGGTCCTTTGGCATATCGATTGGCATTACCTCCGGAGTTAGGAAGGATACACAGTGTCTTCCATGTGTCTATGTTAAGGAGGTACAGATCAGACCCATCTCATGTACTACCAGTTGAAGAGATTGAGGTAAATCCAGACCTCTCATATGAGGAAGAACCCATAGAAATTCTGGCTTATGATGTGAAGCAGCTGAGGAACAAACAGATACACCTGGTGAAAGTGCTGTGGAACCATCATTCAGGCCAGGAAGCTACTTGGGAACGTAAAGAGGATATGAGGAGACAGCACTCACAGCTATTCAGAGACTAATGCCAGGTAAAATTTCGAGCCGAAATTTATTTTAAGGGGGGGAGAATTGTAACACCCCTATGTTCGGTAGTGCGTTCTATTGTTCCAGTGACCAGTGTTGTCCGGACAGCTAGGATGCCTAGAACTACTCTTCGATATGAGTGAGGAGACATAAAATAATTAAATACAAGAAAAGAAAATACAAGAAAAACAAAGGAAAAATAATAGCAAAGAAATGTAACCAAGTTAAGCGAGCCGAGAACCCTAGCGATGGGTGACCACACCGGGAAGTCGCAGCGTGGACCGTTGACTAGCCCTGGATCGCGGGGAACCCTAGAAAATATTTTTATGACTTAAATAGACACCTATTGAAGTATAAATTCCATTAGAAATATCAAAGAAAAATTAATTAATTAGTACAAAGAAAAGTGAGAAATCAAAAAATGGACAAAACTCGGTGTTACCGAAAAATCGGGAATGCAACCCGAACAGGGGCATTGTGGTCATTTGACACCCCGAGTTGTCTTTTGACCTAAATTTCCATTGAAAATACATGATATTACACTTGGAAAATATAATGAAAAATTAAATTGGGGGTACCTAATGTAAATAGCAAAAATGGGATTCAAATTGAGTAATTAACACATTTAACATATAATATAATTAAATATTGGTGAGTGGAGCACTATAGGGTTAAAATAATCACTATGTGGGCAGGTTTAAACTCCACTAATACCTTCATCTTCTTCGTTCACTCACCATTGCCAAAATGAAGAGCTTGAAAATCCTCCATGGCCAATTTGCTTGAAGCTTCCAAATCTCCTCCATTTTCACCTCCAAACACCAAAGTCACTTCACTAATTTTGATCCCCACCTCACAAGGAAGAAGTAGATACTAAATTTAAGGGAGTTTGGTGAAGATTTAACAAGCCTCATCAATAGGTAAGTTTGTGTTTTTTATTATTGTTTTATTAAAGTTTGTAAGGATGTTATGGGTGCTTGATTTATGGAGAGATTTTTGAGGTTTGATGTTTAAAGGGGGATGTGTACTTTTGGCAGCCATGGAAACTCCTTGAAGACAATTTATTTTTGCTTGTAAATGGTGGATTAAAGGATTGATTAAATGTTTATGTGTATAGGAAATTATTTAGGTGATGTATACTTAGTATATGTGAATGTGTATTTGAAATTTGAAGCTTGGGAATTAATGGAATGTAAATGCATGAATCGGCAGCTTGGTTTGGTGAACCATAAGGATGTTATTTTATGTTTGGATTATGGTATAATAATGTTGAATTGTGATGGTTGTTATTGCAGCTTGGGTATATGTGTGATGGTGTGAGGTTGGACATGTAAATGAGCATGAATAGGTGGTTAAATTGTTGTAATTGAGTTTGAAAAATTCTGCACTTTATGGTGTATGTTGAATGTGATTATAAGCTGCCAAAATGATCAACAATATGTGGTAAAATATGTTTAGGTTATGGTACAAGCCAGAATGGGCATGAATGTGAAGTTTGGTAAGTGTTAAAGGTGACCTTTGATGAGTATGAACAAAATATAATAGGGCAGTTTGTGTTTTGGGCTTAGAACCTTAAGTATGTCGCTCCAATTGGTATGAGACCAATTGGAGGTGAAACTAGGCACAAAATGTGCCAACTTTCATGAAGGAAGCATGCCAAAATTTTGCTTCTAAGGTAACTTGAAAAATGACCAAATCCAGATTAGTGCAATTAGGGACTGAAAATTTACCATTTGGGCAGCTGTTAGTGTTTAGGCCATAACTCACTCAAAACAGGTCCAATTGACCTGACATTTTGACCATGAATAGTTAAGACCTATATCTACAAGTCTTATGAAGACACCAAAGCCCAGAAATGACCATAATAAAGTCAAACAGCTTGCATAAGTTTGGGTCCAAAAACTGGACGAACCTAAAATGACCTAAAATGACCTAAAGTGACCAATCTTGATGCATTTTGACCAGCAATAGTAAAATGACCATAACTTGATCTACATAACTCAGAATGACCTAAAATTTTGCCCCGCGTGCAATAAGACATAGATCTACAAGTTTGTAGTTTTGAACGAAACCCAAAAACCGGGGGAGCTAGGTCAAACTATTATCCCGGAATCCAGCAAATTGTAAGAAAATGCAAGATACATAGAAATGAGTTTGGTAACATGTACCAACCCTAAAAGACTATTGAATGTGACATATTAGTAACATTAAAACCTAATTTACCTATAATGCATCGAGGGTTGACATATTAGGTTGACTAAGCAAATAATAGAATTCAATGAATTAATTATCAAGCATTATCGTTAGAAACAGTTTAAATGAGTACTGAAACACCTCAAATTGTGTTTCTCAGTTAGCAAAGACTCAGGGAAAGGGAAGGAAACACTGAGTCAAGACTAGGAGACAGTTATCAGAGGTTTGTTCACTATTTCTTTTGAGTTTTTCAATTGAAATAAATTATGACTATTTGTATATTATTGTTTTTAATTATGAAAATGTGTTTGAATGGATACTCATTGCTTGAAAAGCATTGTAAATGGTTTGAAACTATGGAAAATTTGATTTAGTGTGATTTGTGAAGATTGAAGTTAATTATGAATTGTGTTGCCATTTTGTGAATGAAATTATGACTTTGGAAATTTATTGAATTCTCATGAATCATTTGAATAAAATGTTTGGAATTGATTTTGTGTTCACACTTAGCATGACAGTATCACATCATTCCTTCTCCATTTATGGGGTTGTGATCGTTTATTTTTCTCCCTCTCTGGTTTACCAGTTGAGGTGATCGGATGAGTACTCATTATATAGCTAGCTTCCTTCCTTATTGATTTTGATTAGTGGGGTTGTGATTGCTTTGCCATGGTGTACAATGCGGCATTGATCGGAAAATTGTCTCATGGCTTAAGTTCTGTATGAATTGGCAACACTGTGTTCTTAAATTATTTGACTAAATTGTATTATTATAAGCTTTGATAATTTGTGAAATGGAGTTTAAATTCTTATTGACATTCACTATCTTTTGAATTTAACTACGTTTTGATTACTGAGATTTATTGTGATATTGTGTTAAATTCTTTATGACATTCATTGTCTCGAATTTAACTATGGTTTTATGTATCCATCATTTATATGATTTATGAATTGTGATTTAAAGTTGTATTTGGTTAATGTTGTGCACCACTGAGACATTGTCTCAGCAATACCTTTCCATTGCTGTCGCAGGTAGACAGACGGACAGGGCAGCAGACTAGGCTGCTAGTGCATTCAGCGAGAGATCATCGGGTATATTGAGTATACCACATTTTGTTTTTTGTACTGTAATGTATGTTCACTGTATGTATATATTGTTCTTGGTTTTGAGCAGTTGTAAAATTGTACATTGAAGTTGTAAAATAAATTATGAGTTATTTTGGCTTGTAAAATTTGTACTGTATTTCTTTTATCTCAGTCTTTGAAAAATTATTGTGGATTCGAGTTGAGAAATATATTGTGTTGTTTAACTGTTGGAGTTGAGATTGAGAAATCTATTTGAAGTGCTTTTTACAGGTTTTTTGAAGAACTGTTTTTATCCAAAATGCAGATGGCACTCTGCCAAAATTTTTACAGAAATTACTAATAGTCCAAATGTGTTAGCTGTTTCACTTCAGTTCAAAAAGAATTTTTAACACCTGTAAATTGTGCTCACCACTGTAAAAAGAAGTAAGAAAAGTTTTAAAATCCCTTGTAGTGTATTTAATGGGTTATCAGTAGACAAGTTGGTAATTCATTAGGTATATTACGGGATCATGTTATGCCTTACAGAGGGGTAGGGTGTGACAAACATATGCATCTGGGATGTATTTACATGCAATTCTCCGATGAAGTCATCCTGTGTCAAGATCGTGGTTCAATAAGCTGTGAGGGATGGTCTTCCACCAATCATACGCATCCCCTTGCATTAGCGACACAGAATATTCAAACTTCAGTTCATCTTGGCAGTGCAACTTCTTAAATACTCTATCCATCCTTTCAAGCCATTGCTCTGCCTCTAAAGGGTCCACTGTCCCCTTAAATTCTATAGCCCCGTACTTTAGTAATTTATCATACTGTCTGGCTGGAGGCAGTGGTTGTGCCACAGGTGTCTGGGGTGGAGCTTGAGCAGACATACCCCCAACTATTTATTGAAACATCACAGTCATTTGCTGTGCAAACTGTGCAGGAAACTGCGGCATTGCGGGGCTGGTGCTACTGATCCACTAACATTCTGTAGAGCTGGGGCTTCTCCTTGTGCCTCAGCTTCAATAGACTGCTCGACTGAGCGATCCCCTTCTTCCATTTCAGTCTGAAGTTAGGATATCTCCTGAACAAATAACACAAGGAGATTTCCCTCCGTTAGTTCATATTCAAGATGTAATGCACTGTATGCAACAAATATGGACATTGAGCAGTTGTACTTAACAAGGAAAGACACAAATTCTCAAGTCAAAACATACTTCAAAAAAATTTGCTCTGATACCACTAAAACATGTCACACCTTACCCCTCTGTAAGGCATAACATGATCCCATAGAATACCTAATGAACTATCAAACTTCACATACCGATAACTCATTAACTACCCTACAAGGGATTTTAAAATAATTTTCTTATTTTTGATAAGTGGTGAGCATTTTCTAATAGGTTTTAAAACATTTAATTCAAGTTGAAAGCTAGTTGAAATTTTTGGCCCATTTTATTTTTCTACAAATTTTATAAAAATTTTGACGGAGTTCCATCTGTATTTTGAGAAAATAGTTCTTCAAATACCTAAAAAAAAGGCACTTCTAATAATTTTTCAACACTTCTTCAATTTCACAATCAATCTCAACCATTTTCTCAAATTTCAAAATTCAACAATTCTCAAAATACTATCAATCAATATCATTCATTCATATTTCATTAAAGATAAACAATTTATATATACATCATACTAAAATTTACATTCAGAAAATTCAAACTAAAATTTATTACAAATTTTATACAAATTTTATACAAACTTTGTACAAGCTGCTCAAAACCCATTTTTACATGTCCACGTATTTATGTGCATTACATACATAAAAAGAAATATCTATAGTCAGGGTATAAATTATACTCGATAACTTTAAGCTAATAGATCCTCAATCCTCAGGAGCTCACTCTGCTGCTCCTCTAATCTTTATATCTGCGACAGCAATAACAGCTATCGCTGAGTACTAGGACTCAGTGGTGCACAACATACTAAAATAATCTTTATGCAGAATTTAAATCACATTTATTCAAAAATTTGACTAAACATGAGCATTAAACACAAGACATGAATTATGAGATTTTGATGCAAACAAGTTCATTTCGAAGTATCAAAACACATTTCACAAAACCCACAGTTATATCATGCCATTCGAAACAAATATAATCTCAATAGCCAAAGGCTAAGGAGAAATCACATCACAAGGCTAGCTAGCTCAAATATATGGATATCTATTCAAGTTCCTCTTCTACTGGCACACCTCAACACTTCATCCAGAGAAGGAATCAAAATTCAAAACTGATTACCCCCACTAGTCATGCTAGTGAGGTGTTCAAATATATGGCCATGACACCGTGGTTTCAAAACTTATTTTAACAATTTGCTAAACATTGCCATTTCAAGCATACACAATAACTTTCAACAATTTAGATCAAAGCATCATAAATAATGTCACAATTCACTTTTTCAAATTATTCAAAATAATATGCAGCAAATAATTTACAGAAATTATACATTGTGCACAAACCTCAAGCGAGTCGCCTCTTGGCCTTGAATCGATTCCTCGGGTTCTTTCCCAATGTTCTTTTCAACTGAAACACACAATTTCATAGTGTTTCAGTACCATAACTTAACATAAATCCAAAAATAAATTTAACTTCACTTTTACTTAGCTCTAATGTGTTAAATTCAACATTCTTTAAATGTTGTGTTTTGGGGTTACTATTCACTATACTATTCAAGTCAAATTATTGACTTTCTAAGGTTTAATAGGTATGGGAATTCCAACTTCACCCACATACCACATTTTGGTCACTAATGTAACACCCCGAACCTCCGAGTTATGAATAGTACCATTTTTGGTCCGTGACTAATATTATTCAAAGACACCTTGAGGACCAAAAATAAATAAAAAATTAATTGAGATAGACACAATAAAAATTCTAGTGAACAAAAAAGCTAGGGACTCATCAGGTATTATAAAAAGAAGGATTATGACCCGATGAGGGGTATTTTGGTCAATTCACCTCAAGAGTTGACTTTTAACCAAAATGTCAATTAAATTAAATGAAATTAATGAATTGAATTATGGGTAAAAAATTGAAGAAAATTCAAGTAAAAAAAATGTAAGGGAAATTTAAGAAATGAAAACTTAAACTTTCATTTCCATTATGACAAAATTAAAATGAAAGACTTATGTGCTTTTGATAGTTAAATTTAATTATTTAATTAAAAGAAAACAATTAAGTGTAAATGTAAAAAAAAAAAAAGAAATAAAAATTTAATTTTAATTATCCTTATGACACAATTAAAATTTATAATTTTAATAAGCTAATTTTGGGGATATATATATATATATATATATATATATATATATATATATATAAGAAGACAAATATCTTCTTCATTTCTTTTTTTTTTTTCATAAGAGGCCACCACCTTCTCCTCTCTCTTCCTCTCTCTCTCTCTCTCTCTCTCTTTTTCTCTTCTTCTTCCACTTCTTCCCCTCATTGATTTCCCCTCCCAAGTTTTAATTTCCTTAAATTCCCTTCATAAATTCCATAGCCCACTAAAAGAAAACATCAAAGAGATCTTTGATTGAGAGATTAAAAGCAAGGAGAACAATTGGAAGAAAAGTGAAGTTGAAAAGAAATCAACAAGAGGTAATTTTCTTTCCATGTTAGATTAGTTGTATAAGCTTGGAATGAAGTTAATTTATGATGAAATTTCATAAGAAAATGAAAGAAAACATATATGGAACCTAAACTAGGGTTTTGGCCAAATGGGAGAAAAATTAGGGTTTTGAACATTAGAGTTTAGAGACCAAAAATGTGAAGTACTAAATGATGTCTTTGACATAGTTTAAGGGAAGAAATGGTCATTTATGACCTAATTAAGTGTATTAGAAGTGTTTAAATCAAAGCCAAATTCGGATTGGGTATGAAGCATGACCAAAAGTCAACTTTGAGGAACCAAAAATGAAATTTTACAAGTTCAATTGATATCGGACCAATTGGGAATGAAAATAGGCACTAAATGACATAATTTTCATTTAGGAAGCATGCCCAAAAAGTGACCAAAACCTAGTGAACAAACTGACCAAACTTGAAAAACTGCATTATGAACAGTACACATGAACAGTAATCGTGTTTGGGTCATAACTCGAGCTAGGCAGGTCAAAATGACCTGAAATTTTACCAGTCGTTAGATGAGATATAGACCTAAAACTTTAATGAAGAATACAAACCCAAATTATGCCATTAACCCAATCAAATTACTGAGCAAAGTTGGTGACCTGAATCTGTAGAACTGTAGAATTACCAAATAAATAGTAAACTTTGCAAGGCTATAACTCTCTCTAGAAAACTCCGATTTAGGCAATTCTTGAACTGATGTAAACCTAAGATATAGTAGAACATTTCATATGGAGAATTTTAAGCCAAATTATGAACTTAACTCAATCAAATTGCGGAACGAATTTGGGTCACCGAATCCGCCAGAATCTGGGCACCTAAAATTGACCAAATAAATAGTAAAATTTGCAAGGCTATAACTCCCTCTAGAAAACTCCAATTTAGGTGATTCTTAAACCGATGGAAACCTAAGACATAGTAGAACATTTCATATGAAGAACATTAGATCAAATTATGGACTTAACTTGGTCAAATTGCTGAATGAATTTGGATCAATAAATCTGCCAGAACAAAATCTGCAGCATGAACAGTGACGTGAACAGTAATGGTGTTTTGGGTATAACTTGAGCTACACAGCTCTGAATTAGGCGATTCAAAAAGGAAAATAAAGTTAAGGCCTAAATAAACAATTTTTATGAAGAAGACCTCATCAAATTATGATCGAAACTAGGTACAAATTGGGTTCAAAGATTGGGGCACCAAGCTGTCCCAAAACCAAAATATTCTAAAATTTTCAAAGCTAACTTGGGATGCATTAGACATACATGTAATGAGTTCTTGGAAACAATTGAGATTGGTATTGAGGTATTCTATTTGTGTATTTTCAGAAAAAAAAGAAGTTGGAACGGACAAGGAGTAGTAGGTAACAAGGAAGGAGAATTATTGAAGGTTTGTGCACAACCAACATTTTCTTCGTTTTTAAACTTGCAAATTGCTTGGAATGTGTTCAATTGAATGATTTTGCTTTGAACAAGTTTACTTTGACTGAAATATAGTTTTTCTCTTGCATTTAAGAAATTTAGGTGTTGCCACCTTTATTTGGATATTATGATGCATTTAAATGTGTTTATTGGTTTATAAATGTGATTGTTGAATAGAAAATTTCGAAAACTGTTTTGAAACCACAGTTAGCATGACAGTCCCTTTCGGAACTCCCCAGTAGTAACGACTACTTGGGGTTTTATAATTGATATTGATTATGTCTCCCATTAATAATGGTTAGTGGGGTAAGACTACATGAGTACTCATTAGCTAGCTAGCCCTTCCCTCATTCATAACGGTTAGTGAGGTTGAGATTGCTTTATCGTGGTGTACTATACGGCACTGATCGTGAAATTTTGTGTCATGGCCTAAACTGTGTGTTGATGTTGGCAACACTAATGTTTTGTGAATTGTGATTTATGAAATGTGATTTCTCATTTGAAATGTTATTCCAATAAATGGTTCTTATGAACTTAGAACTATTGTGATGTTTTCATGCTTAAGAAGGATGTGATTTGTTATGCTTTGACAAATTGTGTTTTTACCTTAAGTTTTGAAATTTTAGTCGTGCACCACTGAGTGATATACTCAGCGATAGCTTCTTTATGCTGTCGCAGGAAAGGGAAAGGTGAAGGCTGCTGAGTGAGAGACTTGGAAGCAACATTTTGGTGATTGTGGATATATATAGTAGGTATACCTCTGTAATTTCCTTTTGATGTATTTTGTACCTATATGTATGGATGTACGGACATTGAGCAGTTTGTATTTAAAAGCACTGCATTGCTATCACATTTTGAGTTTGTAACTATTTTGTATTTCACTTTGAAACTTATGAAAATGTAACTTGTGCAATATTTATTCTATTACTATTCCAATGAATGTTTACATGGAATTTTAACTATTCTCATGAAATTTTTCGTAACAGAATTGATAAGACAAAAAGCTACGATTTGTTTTAAAATCTCTTGTAGCATAACTAATGGGTTATCGGTAGGTGTAGTTCGGTAATTCATTAGGTATGCTACGGGAACATGTCATGCCTTACCAGGGATAAGGTGTGACATGTTTTAATGGTATCAGAGCTTTGGTTTTTATACAAGTTTTGAAATTGCATGTTTGAAAATTTTTGATAAGTACAACTGCTCAATTGTCATTATTGATACATATAGTGCATTACATCATAATTATGGACTAATGGAGGGAAATCTCCTTGTGTTGGTTGTTTAGGGAGTAGAATTCCTTGTGATTTAATATGGAAGAGGGGGATCACATAGTAGAGCAATCAGTAGCAGCTGAGGTACAGGGAGAAGCCCCAGCTCCTCAGAATGCCAGTGGATCGGCTACACCCATCACACCCATGCAGTTTCCTACTCAGTTCGCTCAGCAGATGGCTGCACTATTTCAGCAAATAGCTGGCAATATACTAGTCCAAGCTCCTGTGCAAGCACTTCCAGTGCAACCACCATCCTTAGCAAGACAATATGACAAGTTAATGAAGTATGGGGCAATAGAGTTCAAGGGTACAGTGGACCCATTGGAAGCTGAGCAATGGTTAGAACGGATGGAGAGGGTCTTCAAGAAATTGCACTGCACAGATGAATTGAAGTTTGAATATTCAATTTCCTTGCTGGATGGAGATGCATATGAGTGGTGGAAGACCATTCCCCACAGTTTGGCTGAGCCGCCAGTGTTGACATGGGATGACTTTCTAAGGGAGTTTAGACAGAAATATGTTCCTGATACCTATGTGGATATGAAGCTACAGGAGTTTCTTAGTTTGAAGCAAGGGAACAAGACTGTAGCCGAGTATGAGAGAGATTTTTCTCGCCTCAGCCACTATGCTGAAAGCCTACTCACTACCAGTAGAGACAGATGCAAACGGTTTGAGGCCGGTTTGAGGCCTAGTTTGAGATTGCAAGTGGTTGGGTTTTGACATGACAACTTCTCTGGGTTGATATCACAGGCCCTTGTAGAACTGGAAGGGGCATCTGAGAAGGTAACCACTGAAAAAGAGAAGAGCAGTAAGCCTACAGGTCAAAGTCCAAGTAACAATTTGGGTAAGAGGAAGAGCATTGGGGGACCAAGTAACAGAGGATCTAGTAGGGGAAGATTCTCAGGGCAGAGGCCACCTAGATTCGAACAGCAGACATCTAGGGGTTCCTTTCCTACCCGTGCTTATGAGACTTGTGGCAGGACTCATGGAGGAGTATGTTATAAGGCCATAGGAGCTTGTTACAACTGTGGTGGAAGTGGGCATTTTGCTAGAGATTGCACTAGTGCCCGCAGATCTGGGCCTCCTACTACCACTGAGAGATCTGTTCAAGGTTCTTCTTCCAGAGGACAACAGACAACTAATAGAGGCAGAGGCAGGGGTAGAGGTAACATTTCTGGCAGCTAGGGCACAATGAGCCAACCAGAGCAGAGTGGTGCACCAGTTAGGGTGTACACCATGCGCCAGAGGGATGAAGCTGAGACATCAGATGTTGTGGCTGGTACTTTCTCCATTTTTGATAGAGATGTATGTGTTGTTTGACCCTGGTTCTACACATTCTTATGCTAATGCCAGTATTGCATGCTCTGTTGCTATTCCTTGTGTGAAATTAGATTATGATGTGCTAGTGCCTAGTCTTTTTGGACAAGAGGTTAGGGTGAATAAATTGTATAAGGATTGTCCTTTGGTGATCCAAGGACATACATTCCTATCAGACTTAATTGACATGCCCTTCCGAGATTATGATATCATCTTGGGCATGGATTGGTTAGCCAGGCATCACGCCATGATCAACTGTAGACTGAAGATAGTCACTTTTGGTCTTCCCAAGTATGCAGACGTAGTGATACACGGGGAGAGGCAGTTATTGCCATCCAACATCATTTCAGCTGCACTTGCTAGAAAGATTATTAGAAAGGGATGTGAAGCTTATCTAGCTCATGTGATAGACACTCAGGTGGGGAGTCCAAATCTTAAAGATATTCCTACAGTATGGGATTTTCCATATGTCTTTCCGGAAGAATTACCAGGATTGCCTCCAGAAAGAGAGGTGCAGTTTGAAATTGAGACTATGCCTAGTGTGGAGCCAATCTCTATCACTCCTTATAGGATGGCACCTGCTGAGTTGAAAGAGTTAAAGGTACAATTGCAGGAATTGTTAGATAAGGGTTTCATCCGCCCTAGCGTGTCATCTTGGGGAGCACCAGTATTATTTGTGAAGAAGAAGGATGGTACTCTCCGCCTATGCATAGATTACAGACAGTTGAATAAGGTGACCATAAAGAATAGATATCCTCTGCCACGGATCGATGATTTATTTGATCAGTTGAAGGATACAACTGTATTCTCCAAAATTGAATTGAGTTCAGGCTACTACCAGTTGAGAGTGCAGGAGCAAAGTATTCCTAAAACTGCCTTTAGGACTCGGTATGGCCACTATGAGTTCTTGGTAATGCCATTCGGGTTGACTAATGCTCCAGCTGCTTTTATGGGCCTAATGAACACTATCTTCAAGCCATATTTAGACTAGTTTGTTGTGGTGTTCATTGATGATATTTTGGTGTACTCAAAGAATGCAAAGGAACACGACAAACACTTGAGGATAGCATTGCAGACTTTGAGGGAAAAGCAGTTGTATGCCAAACTGTCGAAATGTGAGTTTTGGCTAAAGGAGATTTCATTTTTGGGGCATATTGTATCTGCAGAAGGTATCCAGGTGGATCCTAGCAAAGTAGAAGCCATTCTTAATTGGAAGCCACCTAAAAATGTCACAGAAGTTCGGAGTTTCCTTGCTTTAGTTGGGTATTATCTAAGGTTTGTGAAGGGATTCTCCATGCTAGCGTCTCCACTGACCAAGCAACTTAGGAAGGATGTAAAATTTCAGTGGACTAATCGGTGCCAGGAAAGTTTTGATGAGTTAAAAAGGCGTTTAACTGAAGCTCCTGTCTTAACCTTGCCCACTTTGGGTAAGGAGTATATCATATATAGTGATACTTCTCATAACGGATTAGGCTGTCTGTTGATGCAAGATAGAAACATCATTGCCTATGCTTCACGCCAGCTTAAACCTCATGAGAGGAATTATCACACGTATGAATTGGAGCTGGCAGCCATTGTCTTTGCCTTGAAGATCTGGAGACATTACCTGTATGGGGAGAGATGTTATATATACATAGATCATAAAGGTTTGAAGTACTTGGGCACACAGAAGGAGTTAAATTTGAGGCAGAGGAGATGGTTAGAGCTGATAAAAGATTATGATTTTTCGATAGACTATCAGCCTGGAAAGGCAAATGTTATAGCTAATGCTTTAAGTCGCAAGACTATGGCTGGTTTGAGGGTTTCTCCTTTGTCCATGGTGCATGAATTAAGGGCATTACATGCTAATTTGGAGATTAATGAAGATGGGCAGATGGTAGCTACTTGGCAAGTGAAGCCAATGCTGGCAGAACAAATTAAAGCAGTTGCACAGAAGGATGATAAGTATGTGAAGTTGATGGAAGAGGCTCGAGATGGCAAGAAAACAGAATTATCAGTAAATGATGAGGGCTTGTTGTTATATAAGGGCAGAATGTGCATTCCTGAGAATGTTGAACTGAGGCAAACCATTTTAAAGGAAGCACATGATGCACCTTTAGCAATGCACCCTGGTGGAACCAAAATGTATAGAAGTGTGAAAGAGCACTATTAGTGGAGAGGAATGAAGAAAGACTTTGCAGAATATGTTGCCAAATGCCTAACTTGTTAGCAAGTAAAGGCAGAACACCAAGTGCCTGCAGGGTTGCTACAGCCATTACCAATTCCCGAGTGGAAATGGGAAAGAATCACTATGGATTTCGTGACAGGACTTCCACGTACACAAAAGAATCATGATGCAGTTTGGGTTATTGTTGATAGATTGACCAAGTCTGCACACTTTTTGCCAGTGAGAATGGATTACAACCTGGAAAGATTAGCCAAACTATACATTGATGAAGTGGTGATGTTGCATGGAGTTTCAATGTCTATTTTGTCTGATAGAGATCCTAGGTTCACTTCTAGATTCTGGGGTAGTCTCCAAAAAGCCCTAGGAACTACATTGAACTTCAGTACAGCATTCCATCCATAGACAAACAATGAATCCGAAAGGATCATTCAGATTTTGGAGGATATGCTTCGGGCTTGTGTGATTGAGTTTGAAGGGAGTTGGGACACACACTTGCCTTTAATTGAATTTGCCTACAACAACAGTTATCAGTCAAGTATCAGAATGCCTCCATACGAAGCACTTTATGGCAGGAAGTGTAGAACTCCCTTGTGTTGGGATGAAGTGGGCGAGAGGAAGTTGATTAGTCCAGAATTAGTGCAACAGACAGAAGAAAAGGTTAAGCTCATTAGAGACAGACTCAAAGTTGCAACGGATAGACAGAAGTCCTACATTGACCTAAAGAGAAGAGATATTCGGTATAGTGTGGGTGATAAGGTGTTCCTCAAAGTTTTCCCATGGAAGAGGATCATGAGGTTTGGTAGAAAGGGGAAACTAAGTCCTCGCTTCATTGGGCCGTATGAGGTTCTGGAAAGAGTGGGTCCATTGGCATATAGAATTGCATTGCCTCCGGAGTTAGAAAAGATTCACAATATCTTCCATGTCTCCATGTTGAGGAGGTACAAATCAAACCCCTCTCACATTTTGCCAATAGAGCAGATTGAGGTGAATCCAGACCTGACATATGATGAAGAGCCCATAAAGATCTTGGCACATGAGGTGAAGCAGCTGAGGAACAAACAAATACCTCTAGTCAAAGTGCTGTGGAACCATCATTCAGGCCAGGAGGCTACATGGGAACGTGAGGAGGACATGAGGAGACAGCACCCACAGCTATTCAGAGACTGAGACCAGGTAAATTTCGAAGATGAAATTTATTTTTAAGGAGGAGAGAATTGTAACACCCCGAACCTCCGAGTTATGAATAGTACCATTTTTTGTCCGTGATTAATATTATTCAAAGACACCTTGAGGACCAAAAAATAAATAGAAAATTAATTGAGACAGACACAATAAAAATTCTAGTGAACAAAAAAGCTAAGGACTCATCGGGTATTATAAAAAGAAGGATTATGACCCGATGAGGGACATTTTGGTCAATTCACCTCAAGAGTTGACTTTTCACCAAAATGTCAATTAAATTAAATGAAATTAATGAATTGAATTATGGGATAAAAAATTGAAGAAAAATTCAAGTAAAAAAATATATAAGGGAAAATTTAAGAAATGAAAACTTAAACTTTCATTTCCATTATGACAAAATTAAAATGAAAGACTTATGGGCTTTTGATAGTTAAATTTAATTATTTAATTAAAAGAAAAAAATTAAGTGTAAATGTAAAATAAAAAAAAAGGAATAAAAATTTAAGTTTAATTATCCTTATGACACAATTAAAATTTATAATTTTAATAAGCTAATTTTGGGGATAAATATATACATATATATATATAAATAAGAAGACAAATGTCTTCTTCATTTCTTTTTTTTTTTTTCATAAGAGGCCACCACCCTCTCCTCTCTCTTCCTCTCTCTCTCTCTCTCTATCTCTCTCTCTCTCTTTTTCTCTTCTTCTTCCACTTCTTCCCCTCATTCATTTCCCCTCTCAAGTTTTAATTCCCTTAAATTCCCTTCATAAATTCCATAGCCCACTAAAACAAAATATCAAAGAGATCTTTGATTAAGAGATTAAAAGCAAGGAGAACAAGAATTGGAAGAAAAGTGAAGTTGGAAAGAAATCAACAAGAGGTAATTTTCTTTTCATGTTAGATTAGTTGTATAAGCTTGGAATGAAGTTAATTTATGATGAAATTTCATAAGAAAATGAAAGAAAACATATATGGAACCTAAATTAGGGTTTTGGCCAAATGGGAGAAAAATTAGGGTTTTGAACATTAGGGTTTAGAGACCAAAAATGTGAAGAAGTGCTAAATGATGTCTTTGACATAGTTTAAGGGAAGAAATGGTCATTTGTGACCTAATTAAGTGTGTTAGAAGTGTTTAAATCAAAGCCAAATTCGGATTGGGTATGAAGCATGACCAAAAGTCAAATTTTGAGGGACCAAAATTGAAATTTTACAAGTCCAATTGATATGAGACCAATTGGGAATGAAAATAGGCACTAAATGACACAATTTTCATTTAGGAAGCATGCCCAAAAAGTGACCAAAACCTAGTGAACAAACTGACCAAACTTGAAAAACTGCAGTATGAACAGTACACATGAACAGTAATCGTGTTTGGGTCATAACTCGAGCTAGGCAGGTCAAAATGACCTGAAATTTTACCAGTATTTAGATGAGATATAGTCCTAAAACGTTCATGAAGAATACAAACCCAAATTATTCCATTAACCCAATCAAATTACTGAGCAAAGTTGGTGACCTGAATCTACAGAACTGCAGAATTGCTAAATGAACAGTAAACTTTGCAAGGCTATAACTCTCTCTAGAAAACTCTGATTTAGGAGATTCTTAAACCGATTGAAACGAAAGACATAGTAGAACATTTCATATAAATAACATTAGACCAAATTATAGACTTAACTTGGTCAAATTGCTGAACGAAGTTGGATTGATAAATCTGCCAGAACAAAATCTGCAGCATGAACAGTGACGTGAATAGTAATGGTATTTTGGGCATAACTTGAACTACACAACTCTGAATTAGGCGATTCAAAAAGGAAAATAAAGTTAAGACCTAAACGAACAATTTTCATGAAGAACATCTCATCAAATTATGATCGAAACTAGGTACAAATTAGGTTCAAAGATTGGGGCACCCAGCTGTCCCAAAACCAAAATATTCTAAAATTTTCAAAGCTAACTTGGGATGCATTAGACATGCATACAATGAGTTCTTGGCAGCAATTGAGATTGGTATTGAGGTATTCTATTTGTGTATTTTCAGTAGAAAAAGAAGTTGGAATGGACAAGGAGAAGTAGGTAACAAGGAAGGAGAATTATTGAAGGTTTGTGCACAACCAACATTTTCTTCGTTTTTAAACTTGTAAATTGCTTGGAATGTGTTAAATTGAATGAGTTTGCTTTGAACAAGTTTACTTTGACTAAAATATAGTTTTTCTCTTGCATTTAAGAAATTTAAGTGTTGCCACCTTTATTTAGATATTATGATGCATTTAAATGTGTTTATTGGTTTATAAATGTGATTGTTGAATGGAAAATTTTGAAAACTATTTTGAAACCACAATTAGCATGACAGTCCCTTTCGGAACTCCCCAGTAGTAACGGCTACTTGGGGTTTTATAATTGATATTGATTATGTCTCCCATTAATAATGGTTAGTAGGGTAAGACTACATGAGTACTCATTAGCTAGCTAGCCCTTCCCTCATTAATAATGGTTAGTGAGGTTGAGATTGCTTTGTCGTGGTGTAGAACACGGCACTGATCATGAAATTTTGTGTCATGGCCTAAACTGTGTGTTGATGTTGGCAACACTAATGTTTTTTGAATTGTGATTTATGAAATGTGATTTCTCATTTGAAATGTTATTCCAATAAATGGTTCTTATGAACTTAGAACTATTGTGATGTTTTCATGCTTAAGAAGGATGTGATTTATTATGCTTTGACAAATTGTGTTTTTACCTTAAGTTTTGAAATTTTAGTTGTGCACCACTGAGTGATATACTCAGCGATAGCTTCTTTATGCTGTCGCAGGAAAGGGAAAGGTGAAGGCTGCTGAGTGAGAGACTTGGAAGCAACATTTTGGTTTTGATTGTGGGTATATATAGTAGGTATACCTCTGTAATTTCCTTTTGATGTATTTTATACCTATATGTATGGATGTACGGACATTTAGCAGTTTGTATTTAAAAGCACTGCATTGCTATCACATTTTGAGTTTGTAACTATTTTGTATTTCACTTTGAGACTTTTGAAAATGTAACTTCTGCAATATTTATTCTATTACTATTCCAATGAATGTTTACATGGAATTTTAACTATTCTCATGAAATTTTCCGCAGCAGAATTGATAAGACAAAAAGCTATGATTTGTTTTAAAATCTCTTGTAGCATAACTAATGGGTTATCGGTAGGTGTAGTTTGGTTATTCATTAGGTATGCTACGAGAACATGTCATGCCTTACCAGGGATAAGGTGTGACAACTAAATTTTTTAGTTTTGGTTATTTACTCAAATTCTAAGTCTTTTAGGCAAATTTGATAAATTTTTGGTTTTGGTGTCTAAGGTTGCACTATTCTATTGGTCATTTTACTGTTGGAATTTGGCAAAACTTTCTTCACAGAAAATGTTCCCTGTTGTCTTAAGTTTATTCTTCTTTATGAATCACTCCAATTGGAGTTTTTTAGTTCAAGTTATAGCCATTTGAACCATGGTTGCCGGATTGGACTCAACCCAGATTTTCTGGGCAAATTTTGGTTCTGGCAGTTTTAGGTCACCAACTTGGGGTGGCCAAATGACTTGGTTAATGGCATAATTTGGGTTTATGTTCTTCATAAAAGTTTTATGCCTATATCACATCTAACCACTGGTAAAATTTCAGATCATTTAGACCTTCCTAGCTGAAGTTATGGCCAAATGAACAAACATTGTTCATTTGGTCAGTTTGTACAGGGCAGAATGAGATTTTCTAAGTTTGGTCAATTTGTTCATTAGGTTTTGGTCAATTTTTGGGCATGCTTCCTAAATGAAAATTGTGTCATTTAGTGTCTATTTTCATTCCCAATTGGTCTCATACCAATTGTACTTGTAAATTTTCATTTTTGGTCCCTTAAAGGTAACTTGGTCATGCTGCCAGCAGCATGACCACACTCAATCCGAATTTGCTTTTGATTCAAACACTCCTAACACACCTCATTAGGTCACAATTGACTATTTCTCTCCTTAAACTAGGTCAAAGACATCATTTACCAATTTTTTACATTTTTTTCTCTAAACCCTAAGTGTCCAAATCCTAACCACACTAAATTGTTACATTTAGCTAATTCAAAGTCTTTAACTATAATCACTCAACTAATTGAGGTTCATATACTCATTTAAATCAATCAAACCATGCAACAATACCTTCATACACATGCTGGCTGAAATTCAGTTTGGTCCCTCAACAATTTTTTTCATTTCATTTTAAGTTTATTTCTAAGTAAATCAAGCTATAAACACAACTAATAAACTAATTTTGCAACTTAAATCACTAACCTCAATCTTTGATGACCAATTCTTCAATTCTCTTCTTTTTCTTTTTCTTTGCTCTTTTAATCCTCTTCTTAAGTTGAGATAATAAGCTCTAATGAGGTTTTTATGGAAGATATTAAGGTTGAGTGAAGAAATTTAATTTTGAGTGCAAGCTTTAATGGAGGTTTAACAATGGAGGTGTGAGGGAGAGTGAGGGCGGCACTTTGGATGAGGAAGAAGACTTTTACTTTTTTTTCCTGTTTTTTTCTTTTGTTTTTTATGTCTTAGGAAGACCATAAATCCATTCACCTAAATTTATTAATTATCATATTTATGGCATCATGCATGATGTCATCTCCCTTCACTTTTTCATTTTCTTTTTTTTATTAGTTCTTTAATTTAATTCTTGATTCTGAAATTTTCTTTTCTCCAATTTTATTTGACAGTTAGGTCAGGAGTCAGCTCTCGGGGTCAATTGACCAAATTGCCCCTCGCCAATTCAACCCGGTTTACAAATAATTCAATATTTCTTTCGGCTCCCTAACCTAATTATTTGACTAGCTTAACAACCTTTTTTCATGATTCTCTCTTTTCCACTGTGTTCGTAATAGTCCTAAGGATCGCGGCGTCACATTTTATGGTTCAAAATTTGAGTTTAAATCGACTTCGCAATCGTTCCTGAGAAGGTCACCCATCGCTGTGACTCTCGGCTTGTTTAACTTCTTATATTCTGTTTTTCTTACTTATACTTAACTAATTGACAATTACTAATTATTTGTGTTTATGGCTTCTCTAGTTGTCTTAAGTATGGTTCTAATCCCCTTAATTGTCCGAACCGACACCGGTCACTGAAATATTGAAATATACCAGGCTATACAAATAGAGGTATTACACACCGGCTCATTTAACTTGGTTGTATTTTATTTCTAAATTTTTTCCTAAATTTTTCTTATTAATATTTTAGTTAATTATGGTTCCTCACTTTAGTTTAAATATTTTTCCGAATGTTCTAGCTGTCTAGACCCACACTGATCACCGAAATAGTAGAATGTATAGAGTTGCTACAGGGAGGGTGTTACAACTCTTCCCATCTAATTTAAATTTCATTCTCGAAATTTACATGATACAAACAGTTGAGGGAACTGTTGCCTCATCGTCTCTTCACTTTCCTAAGTTGCCTCTTCGGTGTTGTGGTGCCTTCAAAGCACTTTCATCTGTGGAATCTGCTTATTCCTCAACTCTTTCACTTCCCGAGCCAGGATCTGTATGGGTTCTTCTTCATAGGTCAAATCCAGTTGTACTTCAATTTCTTCCATGGAGATGACATGTGAAAGATCTTAGCGGTATCTTCTTAGCATAGATATGTGGAACACATTGTGGATCTTGCCCAGCTCTGGTGGTAAAGCAAGCCTATAGGCCACTGGACCCATACATTTAATGACTTTATATGGGCCAATGAACCTAGGGCTTAACTTACCTTTTCTTCCAAACCTTAATACCTTCTTCCACGGTGACATTTTGAGGAACACTTTGTCACCCACTGCATATTCTATTTCTTTTCTCTTTAGGTAGGCATAGGATTTCTGTCTGTCTGAGGCAACCTTCAGATTGGCTTTGATTAGTTTTACCTTCTCCTCAGTCTGTTTCACCAGGTCTGGCCCTACCAGTTTATGTTCGCCCAATTTAGTCCAGCACACTGGAGTTCTACATTTTCTCCCATACAGTGCTTCATACGGGGCCATTTGGATGCTAGCTTGGTAGCTATTGTTGTATGCAAATTCTGCCAGTGGGAGGTATCTATCCCAACTTTCCTCAAATTCAATGACACAACTCCTCAGCATATCCTCAAGGACCTAACATATATTTCATCTTATTATTATCATTTCAGTTCAATATTTGTATTAGCTCAATTGGTTTCAATTGTTTACCTGGATTACTCTTTCTGATTGCCCATCCGTCTGAGGATGGAAAGCTGTGCTGAAGTGGAATTGTGTACCTAAGGATTCATGCAATTTTTTCCAAAATCTCAATGTAAACCTTGGATGTCCATCAGATATAATGGAAAGTGGAATTCCATGCAGTCTAAATATCTCACTAATATACAATTCTGTTAACTTCTCCAATGAGTAGTCAGTCCTTACTGGTAGAAAGTGTGCTGACTTCGTCAATCTATCTACTATCACCCATACTGCATCATGCTTCTTCTGGGTGAGAGGTAGACCACTTAGAAAATTCATGGTGACCCGATCCCATTTCCATTCAGGTATGCGTATAGGCTGTAGCAAACCTGATGGAACTTGATGTTCTGCCTTGACTTGCTGACATGTCAAGCATTTAGTCACATAGTCATTTATGTCCTTCTTCATGCCAGGCTACCAATACTGAAGCTTTAGATCATGATATATTTTTGTACTTCCTGGGTGCATAGCATAAACACTGGTGTGTGCCTCTTTTAGAATACTGGATTTCAATTCCCCATCATCTGATACACATACTCTTCCTTTGTAGTACAGACACCCATCTTCTTTCACCTTATAGTCAGTTGCTTTCCCTTCAAAGATTTTGCTCATAATAGTCATTAACTTTTCATCTACCTTCTGCCCATTTAAAATCTGCTATAGCAGGTTTGGCCTCACTTGCAACTCAGCCAAAATAGCTCCATCTCAAGCCAAAGATAGATGGGTATTCAATGATCTCAAAGCTGTGATGGATTTTCTGCTCAAAGCATCTGCAACTACATTTGCCTTCCCAGGATGGTAGTCAATCACACAATCATAGTCCTTCAGGAACTCAATCCATCACCTCTGTCCAAGGTTGAGCTCCTTTCGGGTTGGCAAGTATTTTAAGCTTTTGTGGTCTGTGTAAATGTAACACTTTTCACCATACAAGTAATGCCTCCATATCTTCAATGCAAAGATAATTACTGTAAGTTTTAGAACATGGGTAAGGTAATTCTATTCATGTGGCCTTAGCTGCCTGGAAGCATAAGCGACCACCTTCCCCTCTTGCATTAATACACACCCTAACCCATTATGAGAGGCATCACTGTAGACCATAAAGTCCTTTCCCGACACTGGCTGTGTTAACACTGGTGCCTCTATCAACATAGCCTTCAACTTCTCAAAACTAGCCTGACACTTGTCATTCCAGTCAAATCTGACATTCTTATGTAACAACTTGGTCATTGGAGCAGCTATTAAAGAAAATCCCTTCACAAATCCTCTGTAATACCCAGCTAGCCCCAAGAAACTTCTGACCTCAATTGTATTCCTGGGAGGCTTCCATTCCATCACTGCTTCTATTTTCTTGGGATCCACTATAATCCCATCAGCTGACACTATGTATCCAAGGAATGTAATCTTATTCAACCAAAAGTCACACTTGAACAACTTAGCATACAGCTTCTTTTCTCTCAGGGATTGCAGAACAATCCTCAAATGCTCATCATGTTCTTCACTAGTCTTGGAATACACCAAAATATCATCAATAAAGACCACTATGAACCGACCTAGGTATGGATGGAAGATACGGGTCATAAGGTCCATGAATGCCACTGGTGCATTTGTTAGGCCAAAGGGCATCACCAGAAACTCATAATGCCCATACCAGGTCCCGAATGCAATCTTTGGCACATTTGCATCCTTCACCCTCAACTGATGATACCCTGATTTGAGATTAATTTTGGAAAATACTCCTGCTCCTTTCAACTGATCAAACAGATCGTCAATTTTAGGCAACGTATATTTGTTCTTCACAGTCACTTTATTCAACTGCCGGTAATCGATGCATAACCTTAAAGTCCCATCCTTCTTCTTTACAAACAGCACTGGAGCTCCCTATGGTGACACACTAGGGCGTATGAACCCCTTATGCAGTAACTCCTGTAACTGGATTTTTAGTTCTTTCAATTCTGTGGGTGCCATCCTAGAAGGAGCAATAGAGATTGGTGTTGTACCCGGCAGTATCTCCATAGCAAATGCAACTTCCCTTTCTGGTGGCAAGCCAGGTAATTCTTCAGGAAACACATATGGGAAGTCTCTTATTGTGGGTATGTCACACAAATTTAGCTTAGCCTGCCTAGTATCCACCACATGCACTACGTAGGCTTCACAGCCTTTTCTCATCAATTTTCTTACAACTGTGGCTGAGATGACATTGGACAAGAAATCTGTCCTTTCCCCCACAACTGTGATCTCATTACCTTCAAAAGTTTTCAAAGAAATTCTCTTCAATTTACAATTAACCATTGCCTGATGACGTGATAACCAGTCCATTCCCAAAATCATGTCAAACTCATGGAAAGGCAACTCAATCAGGTCTACCAAGAATTCATACCCCTGAATCCTTAACGGGCAACCCTTGTACACTTTGTTCACCACTACACTGTGGCCCAATGGACTAGTGACCAGAATGTCTTGGTCACTCTCCCCTACTAGTATCCCCCTTTCTACTGGTAGGTTAATGCAAATGTATGAATGAGTGGATCCTGGATCTACCAATGCATGCACAAATGTATTATAGAGGGAGAACGTATGCCTGATGACGTCCGGGGCATCTTACTCCTCCTGAGCTCTTATGGCATAGGCTCTGGCAGGTGCTCTGCCCCCAGGCCTCTCTGTTGGCTCAGATACAGGCCTCTGTTATGGTCTCACTGCCTCAGATTTGCTAGATTTCCTACCCCTTTGTGGTGCAAGAGCAAGTCTATCTGCTTGTGTTGGAGCAGCTATAGCAATTCTGCGTGGACAGTTCCTCAACTGATGCTTTATCAACCCACACCTTAAGCAGGCATCAGTCACTCTCCAACACTCCTCCTTATGCCACTTCAGGCAATGTGGACATGTAGAAGATGCTGGGGCTGGTCCCCTGAACCCCGTCCCTAGAGAGCTGCCCACTGATGGTGTGGACTGACCTCTCCTAGGGGTGGCCTGGGCCCCTGAGACTGACCCTGACCTTGAGGTTGACCTGAGCTCTGTGCAGGTGGACCTTTAAACTTCTTTCCTAGTGCAGGAGATGAGCTAGACTAACTAGGGCCCCTCTTCTGCTGTCTCTCCCTTCTAGTCTGCTCACTTATTCTGACCTTTTCAACTTTTATTGCAGCTTCCACTAACTTGGTGAAGTCTGTAATTCCCAAGGCAGTAATCATGATCTTTATGTTGTCATTTAATCCCTCTTCAAATCTCTTACACCTTTCGGCTTCATTAGGGACTATCTCCCTTCCGTAGTGGCTCAGTCTGACAAATTCCTTTTCATACTCGACCACTGTCAGCTGTCTCTGCCTCAGGTTAGTGAATTCTCTTTTTCTCTCTTCCAGGTATACACTACCCACATGCTTTTTCTTGAATTCTGAGCGGAAGAAGTCCCAAGTTATTACTTCTAGCTGCACTTCACTAGACATTGTATCCCACTATTGGTAGGCATCATCTTGCAACAGAGATATAGCAGCTCCTAGATTTTGTTCTGGAGTGCAGATTTTGTTCTGGAGTGCAGATTTTTTTTAGAACTCTCCCTGTTCTGTTCAACCAATTTTCAATTGCAACAAAATCATCTTCTCTCTTGCCAAAGAAGTCCACTGCTCTAAATTTCTCAATCTTTCTAAGTGTGATTCCTGTTGTGGAGGTGGTGGTGGTGGTGGTGGCATTACCCTAGCCATTTGTCTGAAAAACTCGGCCATTTGCTGGGACATAGCCTATGGAGGCTAAGTAGGCTCTGCTGGACCTAGCGGAGTAGGTTCTCCCCTACCCCTAGTCTCAGTTGCTGCAGGTGGAGCATGACTCTCCACTTCCTCCTCAACTACCCTCTGAGATGTAGGGTCCATATCCTATTTAACAAAGACAAACAGATCTGCATTAGTCACCTCGACTCTTACAAATGCAATGCATGGTATGGACTCGATCTAGGCCCAGAAATGCCTAAACCATGCTCTGATACCACTAAATGTGACACCCCTTACCCGTCTACTGTATAGCCGAGTAAGGTATGTCACACAGTGTACCAGAACACCTTATTTTAATTCAACTATTTTTATTCTTCCTAATTTATTTCTTTCATAGTTAGGAAGTATAATTCATGAAATATCATTCATTTAAGTCATTTATTGAAATTATAATTTATTTGAGGTTTCGCAAATTTTATAGAAAATCCGACAGAGTGCCAGCTAAAAATGGATAAAATAGTTCTTCGGAACCTGTAAAAAACACTTCCAAAATTTTCAATCAATCCCAAACTCCATTTCATCAACAAAATCCCAATATTTCTCATATATACTCCCATTCTCATTCATTCATTTCATATGAAATTCATATAAAAATCATAAATAAATATTCACTTGTTCATTCGTAAACACAATTTCCATAATTTACATCAATACTAAAATACATTTCATAAGTCTTAATTACACATGAGAAAATAAAAGTTAATTACAAAATACCAAAACAAAACCTACTGTCCTACCAATGCACTGATGACGGTGACGTGACACGGACACTATGCAGAGCTGCAGAAGATCTCATCCATTCTGTGGTCTACTGGGCTCTCGGTCGGTCTCTCCAGAACCTACGGGTGGCAAAAAGCAATGTGCTAAGCAATAATGCTTAATGGTGCCATTAATAAAATAAAAAGAAATAATAAAAAATAAATATGCAGTGCATGTCCTGATGTCTTATGCAAAGAATTTTTCAATCATTATTGGTAATCTTATTTATATTATACTTGTTATATTCATAATTTCATTAAATTTATTCACTTTCATTTTTGGTTGCCCAAGTAACCTATACTGGATAAACGGGTAAACTGGCACTGGGTATCTAGTACCTCGGGCCGTCACACCATCGGTCATGTAACATCCTCCCGGTAGCAATTCCGCACAGTCTACTGTTTCGGTGATCGGTGTCGGTCCGGACAGCTAGAACGTCCGGAAAAATAATTTAATTTAAGTGAGGGACCATAATTAACTCAAATATTAATAAGAAACACTTAGTAAAAATTTTAGAAATAAAATACAACCAAGTAAAACGAGCCGGTGCCCAAGCGATGGGTAACCGAAGGGAAGTTGCGGTTCTCGCAACGAGGAGCCCTAGACCCGGGGGAAAAATTATAAAATAATTTTTGGGACTCCAGAGAAGGGTTATTGAGGTTCCCATGGCATTAGAATGCCAAGAAAATACCTAGAAAAATTTTTCAATCGGTACAGACAATTTTGACCCGTTAAGCCAAACGGAGGGCATTTTGGTCATTTCGCCTTCAGAGGTGATTTTTGGCCGACTTGTCCAGTTAAGTAAATAATTATTATGATCTTAAATATGAATAAATATTTCTAAAAATTAAATTGAAATGTGGTAGAAAAGAAAAGAAAAGAAAAATCAAAAATTAAGCAAATAATGACATCACATGATGTCACTCACTTACTCCCACCCAATCACCACTTGACAAAACTAATAAAAAGAGATAAAATGAACTTAAAATGAGATAAAAAAACAAAAGAACCAGCAGCTTCCTTCTTCATACGGGCTGGAATAAGAGAGAAAGAGAGAGAAAAGGAAAAGAAAGAAAGAAAGGAAGAAGGAGAAGGAGAAGTAGCAGAAATAGGGGTTCAGCAGGGCAGCATATTTCTTTTCCGTCCAGGTGAGTTTGGCTCAACATGTAAGGCTGATTTTTGGATATATTTAAGCTATGTATGTGTGGAAGTTATGGTAAAAATTTGGTGATTGTTCAACGGTTGGATTTGGAGAAACATATTGTTGAACACAGGCTGTCTGTAGGTTGAATTCTGAATTTTGGCTACTGAAATTTGAGAAAAATAAATAGTTAGGATGCTTATAAAATTATGAAATTTGGTACAAATGATATTTGGGATGTTGAGGCTGCTGTGTTAAAATTTGGTGAATTTTAGACTTGTGGTTTATGAGATATAAATTGTTTTGCATGAGCTATCTGAGTAAGACTGATTTCTGCAAAAATTCAGATTGTGAAGGGTTGAATGAATGTTTTGATATCTCATGATATAGAGATGATTTGATGCTGAAATTTTTACTGATATTGTATAGGGATGTCTTGAATATATGGTATAAATTTGGGATTTATCTAACGGTTAGATCATTATATATAAATTTGAATGCACAAGCTACCAGATTGGGTATTAATGGGTTGTGGATTTAAGATTTATGATGGGAGTTTAGTCCAATTTAAGGAAATGCTATTGAATTTTTATTGGATATTTAATTTAGGAAAGTGAAGTTATAATTGATTATGATTATTATGGTTCTAGGAGAAATCTTGAAGAATAACAAGCTCAAGGTTGGTTTCAAAAAGGTTAGTGCATATACTTATCTTCCTTTCTTAAATTTTGTTAGGAAGTTAAATTGAATGAGAAATTGATGAAAAAATTGAACAAAACATATCTGTGGGAGTGTGCATGAATTTCGGTAGCTTTGATGTATAAGGGTATGATGAGTTTAATTGATATTAAACTTGCCTAGAGATGGTATGAGATATGTATATATGTGATGGATGGGTTGATAAAGTATAGGTTGCATGAAATGAATATGAAAACTAGGGTTTTGGGGAGTCAAATTAGCTTGGCTTATGAAATTGTTAAAGTACATCCTAATGGTCAATTAGTGACCATTTGAAGGAATTTGACCTTAATTGGGACTGGAATAAAGCATGGCAAAGGGAAGGTGTGTGCTGCCTAGAGGGTGCAGAATGGTGACTGAAAATTCAGTCCATTTACACAGCCATAACTTTGGCTGTGTAGGTCCAATTGGTGTTTGGCCAATTGGACATGAAACTAGGCTTATAATGGCACATTTTTGCTGAAGAAACCATACCCAAAAGACCAAAGCAAGAGGACCAAAACTTGGCCCCAATCCGGAACCCTGAAACTGCCTCTGCAGAATTGACCAAATGAACAGTAACTGTTCATTTGGCCATAACTCACTGTAGATTTGGTCAATTGACCTGAAATTTTTACAGCAACAAGTTAAGACATAGACAAACAACTTTCATGAAGGAACCTACCCCAAATTATGGCCAGAACCCATCCAACCAAGTGACTCTAGTTACTGTTCATGCACTGTAGATATGGTAAATCTGCAGATTTGGCAATCCGGCCAGCTTGGGTCTTTGGACCATATCTAGAGCTACAAAACTCCAAATGGAGTGATTCAAAAAAGGAAATTCAACTAGAAAAAATAAGGAACAACTTTCATGTTTTACATTTCTTCAAATTCCAACAGTAACAGTGTCCAATGGAACAGTGAAGTTGACTCACCAAAACTGAAAAATCTGCTCATTTGGTTTAATGCTTGGAAATGGTATTAACACTTAATGCCAACAAGTTTTAAACACCAAATGTGGTATGTTGGGAGTGCCAAAGTCAATGTACACATTTTTATTCTAAAAGTCAACATTTTTGTTGACCAATGAGGTGAATAGTGACACCAAAACCAAAAAATTGACAATTTTGCCAAAATGACCTAAACTTTGAGAAAGTGACCAAAACTAACAAGTTTTGAATACAAAATGTGGTATGTTGGGAGTATTAAAACCAATGTACCTATTGTTTATGCAAAAGTCAACATTTTAATTGACTAATGAAATGAATAGTGACATGAAAACTTGAAATCCAAAAATTGTGAAACTTAAATATGCAAAATGCCCTAGTAGGCCTAATGTGATTGGTTTGGATAGTTTGGCATGCCAATAGGGTATTGTTTTAGCAGTACTGCGAAAGGAAAGGCTTTATGCCTGTATTCATGGCTTTATGCCCGTATTCATGGCTTTTATGCCCGTATTCATGGCTTTTATGCCAATTATGTGATATCATGGCTTTTTAGCCATACTGACTGCATACGTGGTTGACGTTCTGCGTCCCATGGTATGACGGCCCGAGGCACCGCGGTGTCCAGTGCCAACGACCCGTTATCCAGTCCAGTCGTCCAGTATAGGTTACTTGGGCATGGAAAAGTATAACTGTAATTGAACTGATTATTGAAGAAAATACGAAAACTAAATATCAGGAATGATTACGATAGAATACAAAGAAACTCAAGATCAGGAAGAAAATAAATAAAAAAAATGCATGAAGAAGTTAATATCATAAAACGTAATTAGCCCTCGACTAAACATTAAGTTGGTAATTATTCAGTTCTTATGAACACAATGGCTAAGAAATTATGATTTTTATTTGCATATTATTTCTTTCTATTTTATTATTTGCACCACTAAGCTTTATGCTTAGCGCGTCGCTTTTGCAACGCGTAGGTACTGAAGATTGGACAGAGGGCCCAATAGACCACAGATTCGGTAAGGCAGTTCACAGTTCTGCATAGTGTCTGTGTCACCTCACTGTCTGCAGTGCATTGGTAGGACGCTAGATGTCATTTTGGTATTTTGTAATTGATTTTATTTTCTCATATGTATTTGAAACTTATGTAACGTATTTTGATATTCATGTAAATAATGAAAAGTGTGGTTGTAAATGGAAAAGTGAATGTTTATATATGAATTATGCATGGTATCATATGAGATGGATGAATGAGAACTGAGATTGAACATTGTTGAGAATTTGATAAATGGAGTTGAGATGATGGAAAATGAATATAGGAAGTGTTTTTCACAGGTTCCGAAGAACTATTTTTTCCATTTTTAGCCGGTATTCTGCCGGATTTTCTTTAAAATTTTCGGAACCTCAAAGAAATAATAATTTCGATAAATGGCTTAAAATGAATTATATTTCACAAGTTATATTCAAAATTATGATAAAAAAATTAATTAAGATAAAAATAGAGTGCTCGGCACACTGAGTGGCATAACTTGCTCGGCTACACTGTAGTCGGGTAAGGGGTGTCACAGGTCACATATGCATCTCCCTATGTGCAACAGAACTGTCACACCTTACCCTTCCGTTAGGCATAACATGATCCCGTAGTATACCTAATGAATTACCAAACTTCGTCTACTGATAACCCATTAAATATACTATAAGGGATTTTAAACCTTTTCTTATTCCTTTTCATAGTGGTGAGCACTTTAGACAGGTGTTAGAAAATTTTTTTTTTAACTAAAGTTAACCCAAATAACAAATATGAAGTATTAGTAATTTCTGTAAAAATTTTGACAGAGTGCCATCTGTATTTTGAATAAAACAGTTCTTCAAAAACCTATAGAAAGCACTTCCAATATATTTGATCAATCCCAAACTCCAGTATGGCTCAACACAAATAAATTTTCGCAATATTTGTCAAACTCAATTCAACTAACCATACTTCACTTCCCAAACCTAATTCTATATTTAGTACTAACCATAACCATTCATTACTTTACATTATAGTAACTTTGGGCAGAATATAACCAATTTATAATGCACCAATTACACTTCCAATTCACAATATCCAATTCTAAACAATACATATACATGAATGCTCCTAACCACTACATATAACTTCCATCCTCAATCATACAAACTACCCTTACATCATCGCTATCAGAATTCATCAATAAGTTTCATCATATCATACATAATTTCTTGGGTTTAAATGTAACACCCTACCCCTCTGTAAGGCATAACATGATCCCGTAGTATACCTAATGAATTACCAACTTCGTCTACTGATAACCCATTAAATACACTACAAGGGATTTTAAAACTTTTCTTACTTCTTTTTTTACAGTGGTGAGCACAATTTACAGGTGTTAAAAACCTTTTTTAACTGAAGTGAAACAGCTAACACATTTGAATTATTTGGACTTTTTGTAAAATTTTTGGCAGAGTGCCATTTGTATTTTGGATAAAATAGTTATTCAGAAAACCTGTAAAAAGCACTTCAATATATTTCTCAATCCCAACTCCAACAGTTAAACAACACAATATTTTCCTCAACTTAATTCCACAATAATTTTTCAAAGACTGAGATTAAAGAGATACAGTACAAATTTTAAAAGTCAAAATAACTCATAACTTATTTTACAACTTCAAGGTATAATTTTATTTTACAACTGCTCAAAACCAAGAACAAAATATACATACAGAGAATATACATTACAGTACAAAATGTAAAATGGAGTATACTCAATATACCCGATGCCTTCTCGCTGAATGCTCTAGCAAATTTAGTCTCACGCCTGCCTATCTGTCTACTGCGTCACAAGAATGAAAGCTATCATTTGAGACATTGTCTCAGTGGTGCACAACATTATTCAAATACAACTTTAAATCGCAAATCATAAATCATATTAAAACCATAGTTAAATTCAAGACAATAAATGTCATAAGGAATTTAAATTCTATTTCGCAATATCACAATAAATCTCAGTAATCAAAACATAGTTAAATTCAAAAGACAATGAATGTCAATAAGAATTTAAAGTCCATTTCACAATATCACAATGAATCTCAATAAATCACACACAGCTTAATCATGTTCCAAAGTTCAATTCATCCCAAAAGCCAATGGCTAATGAGGTATTCAATTCATCTCAAAAGTAGATGGCTAATGAGGAATAACATAGCTAGCTAGCAATAATATGAGTACTCATTCTATTTGTCCTCAATAGGCACACACCTCAACACTTCAGCCAGAGAGGGAATTCAATTCGTCCCACTAGATAAGCTAGCGAGGAATACAATCAATATACATGATAGTTGTGATTTCAAATCATTTCCAATGCTTTTCAATTATTAAGTATCCATCAATATCATTCAAACAATTTTTCACAGTTTCAAACCATTTACAATGTTTTCCAAGCAGTAAGTATCCTTTCAAACACATTTCCACAATTTAAAACAATAATGTACAAATAGTCATAATTCATTTCAATTTAAAAATTCAAAAGAAATAGTTGTTGTGCACAAACCTCTGATAACTGTCTCTTGGCCTTGACTCAGTGTTTCCTTCCCTTTCCCTGAGTCTTTGCTAACTGAGAAACACAATTTGAAGTGTTTCAGTATTCATTTAAACTGTCTCTAACAATAATGCTCGATAATTAATTCACTGGATTCTATTATTTTCTTAGTCAACCTAATATGTTGACTCTCAATGAGTTCTAGGTAAATTAGGTTTTAATGTTACTAATTTGTCACATTCAATAGTCTTTTAGGGTTGGTACATGTTACCAAATTCATTTCCTTGTATATTGCATTTTCTTGCAATTTGCTGGATTCCGAGATACTAGTTTGACCTAGCCAGACGACCTAGTTCCCTCGGTTTTTGGGTTTCGGTCAAAACTACAAACTTGTAGATCTATGTCTTATTGCACGTAGGGAAAAATTTCAGGTCATTCTGAGTTATGTAGACCAAGTTATGGTCATTTTACTATTGCTGGTCAAATTGCATCAAAATTTGTCACTTTAGGTCATTTTAGGTCATTTTAGGTTCAGCCAGTTTTTGGACCCGAACTTTTGCAAGCTCTTTGACTTGCTTATGGTCATTTCTGAGTTTTGGTGTCTTCATAAGACTTTTAGATATGGGTCTTAACTAATCATGGTCAAAATTTCAGGTCAATTGGACCTATTTTGAGTGAGTTATGGCCTAAACACTAACTGCTGCCCAAATGGTAAATTTTTAGGCTTTAATTGCACTAATCCGATTTTGGTCATTTTTCAAGTTACCTTACAAGCAGAATTTTGGCATGCTTCCTTCACAAAAGTTGGCACATTTTGTGCCTAGTTTCACCTCCAATTGGTCTCATACCAATTGGAGCCACACACTTAAGGTTCTAAGCCCAAAATGCAAACTGCCCTATTTCATTTTGTTCATACTCATCAAAGGTCACATTTAACACTTACCAAACTTCACATTCATGCCCATTCTGGTTTGTACCATAACCTAAAAATATTTTACCACATATTGTTGATCATTTTGGCAGCTTATAATGACATTCAACATACACCATAAAGTGCAGAATTTGTCAAACTCAATTACAACAATTTAATAACCTATTCATGCTCATTTACATGTCCAACTTTACACCACCATACATATGCCCAAACTGCCATAACAACCATCACAATTCAACATTATTATACCATAATCCAAACATAAAATAACATCCTTATGGTTCACCAAACCAGACTGCCGATTCATGCATTTATATTCCATTAATTTCCAAGCTTCAAATTTCAATACACATTCACATATACTAAGTATACATCACCCAAATAATTTCCTACACACATAAACATTTAATCAATCCTTTAATCCACCATTTACAAGCAAAAATAAACTATCTTCAAGGAGTTTCCATGGCTGCCAAAAGTACACATCCTCCTTTAAACCTCAAACCTCAAAAATTTCTCCATAAATCAAACACCCATAATATCCTTACAAACTTTAATACAACAATAATAAAAAAATACAAACTTACCTATTGACGAGGCTTGTTAAATCTTCACCAAAATCCCTTGAATTTAGTACCTATCTCTTCCTTGTGATGTGGGGATAAAAATTAGTGAAGAAACTTTGGTGTTTGGAGGTGAAAATGGAGGAGATTATTAAGCTTTAAGGAAAACGGCCATGGAGGATTTCAAGCTTTTCATTTCGGAAATGGTGAGTGAATGAAGAAGATGAAGGTGTTAGTGGGGTTTACACCTGCCCACATATTGATTATTTTAACCCCATAGTGCTCCACTCACCATTATTTAATTACATTATAAGTTAAGTGTGTTAATTACTCAATTTGAATCCCATTTTTGTTATTTACATTAGGTACCCCTAATTTAATTTTTCATTATATTTTCCAAATTTAATATTATTTATTTTTAATGGACATTTAGGTCAAAAGGCAACACGGGGTGTCAAATGACCACAATGCCCCTGTTCGGGTTGCATTCCCGATTTTTCGGTAACACCAAGTTTTGTCTATTTTTCGATTTCTCACTTTTCTTTGTACTAATGAATTAATTTTTCTTTGATATTTCTAATGATATTTATACTTCAATTGATGTCTCTTTAAGTCCTAAAAATATTTTTCAGGGTTCCTCACAGTCCAGGGCTAGTCAACGGTCCACGCCATGACTTCCTGGTGCGGTCACCCATCGCTAGGGTTCTCGGCTCGCTTAACTTGGTTACATTTCTTTGCTATTATTTTTCCTTTGTTTTTCTTGTGTTTTCTTTTCTTGTATTTCATTATTTTATGTCTCCTCACTCATATTGAAGTGTAGTTCTAGGCATTTTAGCTGTCCGGACAGCATTGGTCACTGGAACAGTAGAACGCACTACCGAACATAGGGGTGTTACAATTCTCCCCCCCTTAAATACATTTTGTTTAGAAATTTTACTTGGCATTAGTCTCTGAACAGCTGTGGGTGTTGTCTCCTCATATCCTCTTCACGTTCCCAAGTAGCTTCCTGGCCTGAATGATAGTTCCACAGCACTTTAACCAGGTGTATCTGTTTGTTCCTCAGCTGCTTCACCTCATATGCCAGAATTTCTATGGGTTCTTCCTCATATGAGAGGTCTGAATTTACCTCAGTCTCTTCAGCTGATAGTACATGAGATGGGTCAGATCTATACCTCCTTAACATGGACACATGGAAGACACTGTGTATCCTTGCTAGCTCTGGAGGTAATGCCAACCGATTTGCCAAAGGACCCACTCTTTCCAGAACCTCATATGGTCCGATGAAACGAGGACTCAGTTTCCCCTTTCTGCCAAATCTCATAATCCTCTTCCAAGGAGAAACTTTAAGGAATACTTTATCACCCACTGCATATTCAATATCTCTTCTCTTCAGATCAACATAGGACTTCTGATGGTCTGATGCAGCCTTGAGTCTATCTCTGATCAATCTGATCTTTTCCTCTGTCTGTTGAACAATTTCTGGCCCAATCATCTTCCTTTCACCTACTTCATCCCAACATAAGGGAGTTCTGCACTTTCTTCCATACAAAGCTTCATATGGAGGCATCCCAATGCTTGATTGGTAGCTGTTGTTATAAGCAAACTCAATCAAACGCAAGTGTGTATCCCAACTACCTTCAAACTCAATCACACAAGCCCATAGCATATCCTTCAATATCTGAATAACCCTCTCGCATGGCCATGCATGCTGGGTGGAATCTTTGTCTTTGAAGTTCAATCTAGTTCCTAGAGCTCTCTGAAGACTACCCTGGAATCTAAAAGTGAACCTAGGATCTCTCGGACACAATTGATAATCGGCACTCCATGCGCTTTACAAACTCATATATGTACAATCTGGCCAATCTTTCCAGGCTATAGTCCATCTGAACTGGCAAAAAGTGAGTAGACTTGGTCAATCTGTCAACTATAACCCATACTGCATCATGACTATTCTATGTCCTTGGAAGTCCTGTAACAAAATCCATAGTTATCCGTTCCCATTTCCACTCTAGTACTGGCACTGGATGTAACAAACCAGCTAGAACTTGATGTTCTGCCTTTACTTGCTGACAAGTTAGGCATTTGGAAACAAACTCAGCTATATCCCTCTCCATACCCATCCACCAGTAATGCTCTTTCAGCCCTCTGTACATTTTAGTTTCACCAGGGTGCATAGCAAAAGGGGACTCATGTGCTTCCTTCATAATGATTTGTCTCAATTCCACATCACTAGGAACGCACATTCTGCCCTGATGTAGTAATAACCCATCATCTCTCACAGAGAATTCAGGTTTCTTGCCTTGCTAGACTTCTTTCAGTAGCTTCTGATATTTATCATCACTCTGAGCAGCCATTCTGATCTGATCAATCAACACTGGCTATACATGCCATGCAACTACTGTCTGTCCCTCATCGTCAATCTCTAAGGCATACTGTGCTTTCAATTCATATACCATGGACAAAGGAGAAACTCTGAGACTTGCCATAGTCTTGCGACTTAAGGCGTCAGCCACCACATTTTCTTTCCTTGGCTGATAGTCTATTAAGCAATCATAGTCTTTAATCAGTTCTAACCATCTCCTCTACCTCAAATTTAATTCCTTCTGGATGCCCAAATACTTCAAGCTCTTATGATCTGTGTAAATGTAGCATTTCTCCCCATATAAATAATGTCTCTAGATCTTCAGAGCAAAAACAATAGCTGCTAGCTCCAAATCATGTGTTGGGTAGTTCCTCTCATGCGGTTTCAGCTGGCGTGATGCATAAGCAATGACATTCCGATCTTACATCAGTACACAGCCTAACCCATTGTGAGAAGCATCACTATAAACTGTGTATTCTTTACCCGGAGTAGGTAAAGTGAGGACTGAAGCTTCAGTCAAACACCTCTTCAACTCATCAAAACTCTGCTGACATTTATCTGTCCACTGAAATTTCACATCTTTCCGAAGCAGCTTGGTCAGTGGAGAAGATAACATAAAAAACCCTTTCACAAACCGATGGTAATATCCAGCTAAACCCAGAAAACTGCGAATTTGTGTGATGTTCCTGGGCGGCTTCCAATTAAGGATAGCTTCTACTTTGCTAGAATCTACCTTGATCCCTTCAGCCGACACAACATGTCCCAAAAAGGAGATTTCTTTCGGCCAAAATTTACACTTCGACAATTTGGCGTATAGCTATTTCTCCCTTAAAGTCTGCAGTATAATCCACAGATGTCTGTCATGCTCCTCTGCATTCCTTGAATATATCAAAATGTCATCAATAAACACCACCACAAATTGGTCGAGATATGGTCTGAAGATAGTGTTCATCAGATCCATAAAAGCAGTTGGAGCATTTGTTAACCCGAATGGCATTACTAGAAACTCATAGTGGCCATACCGAGTTCTGAAAGTAGTTTTTAGAATACTCTGCTCTTGCACCTTCAACTGATAATAACCAGATCGCAAATCAATTTTGGAGAATACAGCTGCACCCTTCAACTGATCAAACAGATCATCAATGCGAGGTAATGGATATCTGTTCTTTATTGTCACCTTATTCAATTGTTGGTAATCAATACATAAGCGGAGAGTACCATCCTTCTTCTTAGCAAACAACACTGGTGCTCCCCAAGGTGACACACTAGGGCGAATGAAGCCCTTTTTAAGTAGTTCTTGCAACTGTATCTTCAACTCCTTCAACTCTGCTAGTGCTATTCTGTATGGTGTTATGGAGATTGGATGCACACCAGGCATAACATTAATTTCAAACTGCACTTCTCTTTCCGGTGGTAATCCTGGCAATTCATCAGGAAACACATCTGGAAAGTCATATACTGTAGGGATGTCTTTCAATGCTGGACTCCCCACTTGGGTGTCTACCACATGTGCCAAGTATGCTTCACACCCCTTTCTGATCATTTTTCTAGCTACTGCAGCCGAAATGATGTTTGATGGCAATAACTGCCTCTCCCCATGTATTACCACATCACTGTACTGAGGGAGACCAAAAGTGACTGTCTTCAGCCTACAGTCAATCATGGCATGATGCCTAGCTAACCAATCCATGCCCAAGATGATATCATAATCTATGAAGGGCATTTCAATGAAATCAGACAGAAAAGTGTGTCCTTGGATCACCAAAGGACAATCTCTATACATTCTATTAACCCTGACCTCCTGTCCTAGCGGACTTGTTACTAGCACCTCAAAGTCCATTTTTGTACATGGAACAGCAATGCAATCAATGATGCTAGCACTGACATAAGAATGGGTAGATCTCGGATTAAATAACACAAACACATCTTGATTAAAATTTGAGAAGGTACCAGCCACAACATCAGATGTCTCGACCTCTTCTCTCTGTCTCATTGCATAAATTCTGACTGGAGCACTGTCTTGCTCTGATTGTTTCACTGTGCCTTGGCTGCCTGCTGGGCTACCTCTACCCTTGCCTCTACCTCTACTAGGTGGTTGTGAACTTCTGGTGATAGGGCTCTGAACTGACCCTTCTGCAGTAGTAGGAGGTGGTCCAACTCTGCGACTATTGGTGTAGTCCTTGGTAAAGTGTCCTGTGCCTCCACAGTTATAACAGGCTCTAATAGCCTTATAGCATATCCCGCCATGATTTCTTCCACAAGTTTCACATTGACGGGGAGGGTAGGAACCTCTGGTACTCTGCTGACCAGATAGAGGAGGCTTCTGTCCTGAATATCTTCCACTACCAGACTTCTTGCCACCTCTGCTGTGTCCCCCATGGTTCTTCCTCTTTCCAGTAGGACCACTGGAACTCTATTCTACTGATTTTCCCTCTTTCTCTATCTTCTCTGATTTCTTTTTCTCAGGAGCAGCTTCAAACTCAATTCTTTCCAACTTTAGGGCTTGAGAAATAAGTTCAGAGAAGTTAGTGTGTTTGAATCCGACCACTTGTAATCTGATACTGGGCTTCAAGCTGGTTTCAAACCTCTTTCATCTCTCCCTGCTGGTAGAAAGTAGATTTACTGCATAATGGCTTAGGCGGGAAAATTCCCTTTCATATTCAGCCACTGATCTGCTCCCCTGTTTCAGACTTAGGAACTCTTGCAGCTTCTGGTCTACAGAAGCATTAGGGACATATTTTTGTCTGAATTCCCTGAGAAAGTCATTCTATGTTAGCACTGCAGGTTCTACTAGACTGTGGGGAATGGTTTTCCACCAGTCATAAGCATCCCCCTGTAGCAAAGATACTGAGTATTCAAATCTGAGCTCCTCTGTACAATGTAGCTTCTTGAATACCCTATCCATCCTTTCTAACCACTGTTCAGCCTCTAGAGGATCTACTGTCCCCTTGAACTCTGTAGCCCCATATTTCATCAATTTGTCATACTGCCTAGCAGAGATCAGTTGTACCATCGTGTCTCAGTATTGGGACTTGAGTAGGCACATTACCAGCCATTTGTTGGAACATTGCAGCCAATCATTGAGTGAACTGAGCAGAAAGCTGCAGATCTGTGGTGCTCTTGAACCATCGACATTGTGTAGGGTCAGCATCCCCTTGCACCTCAGCCTCTATAGATTGATCGACTGAACGATCACCCTCTTCCATAGTCAATGCGAGGATCTTAGATCTCCTGAACAAATAACACAAGGAGATTTCCTCCCGTTAGTGCATATTTATAATGTAATGTACTGTATGTATCAAACAATGATATTGAGTTGTTGTACTATGAAGAAAGAATATTCAAGTAATAGGTAAAAACAGAATTTAAAAACTAGCTCTGATACCACTAAAACATGTCACACCCTACCCCTCTGTAAGGCATAACATGATCCCGTAGTATACCTAATGAATTACCAACTTCGTCTACTGATAACCCATTAAATACACTACAAGGGATTTTAAAACTTTTCTTACTTCTTTTTTTACAGTGGTGAGCACAATTTACAGGCGTTAAAAACCTTTTTGAACTGAAGTGAAACAGCTAATACATTTGAATTATTTGTTCTTTCTGTAAAATTTTTGGCAGAGTGCCATCTGTATTTTGGATAAAAAAGTTCTTTAGAAAACCTGTAAAAAGCACTTCAATATATTTCTCAATCCCAACTCCAACAGTTAAACAACACAATATTTTCCTCAACTCAATTCCACAATAATTTTTCAAAGACTGAGATTAAAGAGATACAGTACAAATTTTAAAAGTCAAAATAACTCATAATTTATTTTACAACTTCAAGGTATAATTTTATTTTATAACTGCTCAAAACCAAGAACAAAATATACATACAGTGAATATACATTACAGTACAAAATGCAAAATGGAGTATACTCAATATACCCGATGCCTTCTCGCTGAATGCTCTAGCAGCCTAGTCTGCTGCCCAATCTGTCTGTGTACCTATGACAGCAATGAAAAGCTATCGCTGAGACATTGTCTCAGTGGTGCACAACATTATTTAAATACAACTTTAAATCACAAATCATAAATCATATCAATAGTGGATACGTAAAACCATAGTTAAATTCAAGACAATAAATGTCATAAGGAATTTAAACTCTATTTCGCAATATCACAACAAATCTCAGTAATCAAAACATAGTTAAATTCAAAAGACAGTGAATGTCAATAAGAATTTAAAGTCCATTTCATAATATCACAATGAATCTCAATAAATCACACACAACTTAATCATGTTCCAAAGTTCAATTCGTCCCAAAAGCCGATGGCTAATGAGGTATTCAATTCATCCCAAAAGCCGATGGCTAATAAGGAATAACATAGCTAGCTAGTAATAATATGAGTACTCATTATATTCTTCCTCAACAAGCACACACCTCAACACTTCAGCCAGAGAGGGAATTCAATTCGTGCCACTAGACAAGCTAGCGAGGAATACAATCAATATATATGATAGCTGTGGTTTCAAATCATTTCCAATGCTTTTCAATCATTAAGTATCCATCAATATTGTCGACACCATATTTTGACCGATCCCTGAAACCAATAAACTTTAAAGCCGATCCCCAACACATAGTCTCCCTTTGCCAACTAACCACATTTCCGATCTCTCCTCAAAAGGAATTTAATTAATACTAAGTCCCCATATCATTTAAAGCCTCACCGATCTCTCAAACCAATTGTCAAGTCCCCTGATCAGTCAATTATATTTCCGATCTTTCTTGTCAAATGAGATTGAACCAACATTAGGCCTTCGTGCCACCAGTCTTATTGCCAATCTCTCATTTAAAGAGTTTGGGAATAATAAAGTTAAGGTTCCAATCCGGTTTAATGATGATCCCGATCTCAAGTGTTCAAGTTAAATTTCCAATTTTAATCAAGTCCCGTTTAGCGTTATTTCTCAGCCGATCTCATGCTTATTGTGTTTTCCGACCTCTTACACTTAGATTAATAATCACTTTTAGTTGTTGTTTTAATATGCTCATACAATCAAGTGCTTATGCAATTTAGAGACTTTCCGATCACATCCAATCATTGAACAAAAGGGGAACTTTCATTTCATTTCAAATTTATACAAGTCATTCGGCTGGAGGATCACCCCCAGCCTGATCTACATTTTGTTCGCTTCCTCTCTCACCCTCAGCCTCCTCCTCACTATCCTCACCTTCATCCTGGGGAGCCAGATCTACCATCCAAGAGAAGTCCTCCTCGGGATATCGCTTCTTGAGCTCAGCTAAGAGATCCTTATGAGCGTTCACATAAGCGCCGGCCTCCCTTGTCACTGCCTCTTATTATTTTACTTTGAGCTCCTCCGTGAGGTGAGCAACTTCACCAGCTCGGAGCGCCCAAACTTCTTCAAGAACATGAGCTCGCTCGGCCAGAACTTGAGCTTGCTCGGCGAGCTTATCCTCATAGAACTTCATTCGCCCCTCAATTTCAGATATGTAGTTCTGAGCAGATGAAAGTTGGGATCGGAGGGAAGCCACTTCGTGACCCATCTTTTCCACCTCCTTACTCAGACGGTGAGCCTTCTCCCGGACAATGTGCTGGTTCACCAAACTCTCCACGTTCAGGCTCATTGTCCGGGTCAGGAGGTCAGCAAGATTGTTTGGGGATAACCTATCCCGATCCTCTTGAAGGCAGATCGAGGCCCCCAAGGCCTTGGCCAAGCCCGGATTGTCCCGAACAGTCCGGTTCTTCTCCAGCGAGTGGATCAGAACTTGAGCGCCGCGAGAAAGGGTCCTCACAGGAGGTTGGGAAGGGCCCCCTTCCGCACTCGAAGCGACTGGAGGAGGTGGAGGCGGCTCTTCTTGGTGAGGAGGAGACCGGACCACTTCTATGACCGGCGGTCCCGAGGGTTGAGATGAACCTCCTTGCATCTCTCCGGGATCATGACTGGGCATTTGAAGCAGCTCGGAACTCTTCATCTCCCACACTTTCCGGGAGACCTCCCTCTTTCGCTTTTGGCTCTCCTTGGAAGCCTCGCCGCTTGCCATACCTGCACAAAGAAGAGGTCAATGAGATCGCTAAGGCCCAAAGATCAGAGATATAGAAAATACCAAGGCCGAGGTCAGAGAGCTGAAACCCGCGATCTTCGCCAGTAATCAACTCCATTGTCCAGTGATGCAGTTCGGCAGTCACTGCATCCAAACAAGAGAACTTCTCTCAGGCCGCTTGATCTTTCAGTTCCATCACCATTTCAGTTCCATCACCATCAGGCCTTCTTCCCTATTTAGGGTGATGCGCTTTGGAAGTAAGGGGCCCTGGTGCAGCCAGCTGCGAGAGAAACCCTCAAAGCCGTTCGGAATTTTGCTCCTCAGAATGAAGAAGCGATTCTTCCAATTCTTCAGGGAGGAGGGCAGATCGGTAAAAAGCCCGCATTGTGGCTTCGCCTGAAAGAACCAATACTCGTCGTCCTTTCGATGAGTTAACCTATGTAGTTTGGCAAACACCTTAGCTGTAGGGCTGAGTCCTTTGGCTCGGCAAAGGCCTCTGAAGGCTACTAGGATCCGCCATGAGTTCGGGTGAACTTGGGCTATGCACACTTAGTGAAATTTTAGAACTTCCTTGAAGAAGTCATCAAAGGGGAACCACAGCCCGACCTTTAATTGTTCTTCGTATACCATGATCATATCGTTCTCCTCGAAGAAGTGATAAGCACGAAGATCACCGTGACACTTAATCAGCTCATATGAATCAGGCCGGATGTTGTACTCCTAGCTGAACGATTACAGGTCGGTTTCTTGAAGGATTAATGGCAACTCATCCATGGGAAGATTTTCTCTCCCTAAAGAATGTACATGCCTTGATGGTGCTGCTTGCCCCCGAGCTTGAACAGAGGCCCTAGGAGGTTCACGTCGCACACTTGGTCCGACCACCTCCACTTCATCAGACGACCACGAGATCTGAACGGAAGGGGGCCTTGCCGCTCTGTGACCCTCAGCGCCACTCATTTTCAAAGGAAATAGAGAATTTAAACTAAAAGAAGGATCAAAACCCTTACCGGAGCCTGATCGGTGTCGGAAGAACTTGAAAAATCGAGAGAATTTTGGAATCGCTCGCGGGCTGCTGAAAATGACATAAGAGAGCAACTGGCTGACCCATCCCCTATTTATACCCGTCCAAGCATTTAATGCTGACAGTGTTCCAGGCGGTGCAACGGTTAGCGGGATTCGCCAGCTTTTCTGACACGTCTCACGAACATTCTAGAAATTCCTTAATAAAAGAGATCGACTAGTTGCAGATCGATGAATTAAGGCGGATCGGTTAAGGGTTGTTCAGTTAGGAATTGGATCGGATAAACACATCAGAGTTCGAAAAATAGTCAATGCAATAATAATAAAAATGATAGTTGTCAAAATAAAATTTTTATTTTTGAAAAGGTCGGATTACATCATTTGGGCGTTCTCTAGAGATCGGATTACATTAAAAGTCGAATTACATTAAAAGTCGAATTACATCATTTGGGCGATCTCTAGAGATCGGATTACATTGAAGGTCTGATTACATCGTAGGGGCGATCTCTAGAGATCGGCAGTACATCCCATCTAATAAAGACCTATGTCAAAGCCTAGTCTCGTGGCTGAATCAAAAGATGTGGACAGATGTACAGCTCAGATGGGGGGATTATGACTCTCATGAAGATGAGAGAGGTTGTCATCAATGTTATTACTCGGAACCGAGCCACTGTCGGGACACCCAATGTGGTGAGAAGCCGAGTGAACTTCAAGGGTCAGTCACCAATGTTAAGGGGAATATTAGCAGTCTTCTCGCCTGAAATTAGTTCGGCGAGTATATCGGTCGAACTATTCGAGATCGGCACGATCGAAGTCCTCGATCCAGGTTGGCAAATTAGTTCGGTTCTCTTACTATTATCAAATGAGGTTATCATAATTTCCCAATCACCGGGATCGTAAATTTTCAGTCGGGGAATAAAAAGGACAATTGGGAAAAGATCAAAAGCCACTATCATGGCCGGGACTATTGCCGGAGCAGTTAGAATAGGAAATGTGAGAAGGAAGAGGAGAAAATCAAATGCAGAGGGCTTTCCCATTGAAGGTATATATAGGGAAAATCTGAGCATTTATTGCGAGCAGAAAACGAAGCAGATGCCTCAGAAATCGAAGGAATAAATGCTTTGACTAAACCAGACCCGGATGAAGGAGAAGATCGGAGTTGGAGAGGTCGGAAGAGGGGAGCCCGACATGAGAGATCAGAAAAGGATCGTGTTAGAAAGATCAGAAGGCAGGGGAAGTCGGAAAACAAAGGGAATAAGACAACTTCCGCTAATTGTCGTCATAATCAGAGCCGAGGTAGTTAAAGCGTCGCAGACGAAATCTCTACCGCACGCCCCAGAATCGCCCGCATTACTATTTTGTGCCAGAGTATGTCATGACAGTGCTGTACATCCCAATTTCCACCGTTGATCTTACTTGTAAGGACGAGCCCGGAGCCCTTGGATCAAAGAAGAAGACGACAAGACTAGTGCCTTTCACTCCCAGCCCTCAGATCGCCCTTGACAAGAAAATTTTGGGCCGTCAGATTAGAAGAGAGAAAGGACAAATATTCTGAAAGGGATCTCAGCCGTTCGTTCTAATTCTCTTTAATTCCCGAGCCTCAGATCATGTCCTTTAAAATCCTAACCTTCCATCTCCCTTAAAATAAATCCTGACCCTTCATAGAGAGCACCCGGTTCCTATAAATACCTGCATGAAAACTGTTCAAGGAGGACGAAGAAAAAAGGTGGTGACTATAGCGGAAGGACTCTAAAACTTAATTCAGTTCGTTACTCTGCTATTTTTAAGCTTTTATAAGAAAAACTTTTGAAACCAGTTTTCTGAAGTGTTTTCTTGCAAAAGGGATTTTTGAATACTGAAACTCTCCATTTTCAGTTTGTTCATTATCCTGTGACACTCTCACTTTCTGTCTTTGTTATCTTTATCTCCACTCCCATTGTTCGAGCTCAACTTTATTCAAACTCGGTTATTATTTTGACCTGACTGCATTTTAGCGAAGTATCCTTCATTTCAAGGCGAACCTTAGCCCTCAGGCTATTAGCCCGCAGTCCTATTACATTTTGTGATTCCGTAGTTAGTTCAATAGATTTGGCTCCCTACAGGTGAGTGCTTATATTGCTGCTTTATCAAGTGCTCATTTTTATTTTACGTATTTCCTTTATTCTTATGTTTGCAATTTTCACCAAGTTTATATTGTGTAAAAAAAAATGCGAAGAAGGTTATTCTCGAGTTTACTTCTTTGTTAAGCAGTCCATTCCTTTTATTAATCTTTGTTACTTCTAAAAGCAAGAGTTCTAGTCCCGAGTAGCGTATAAGTAGTTGGATAAAATGTAGGTAACTGTATCTTAAGCGTTTCTTTAAAATAACAGAAGGTCTGAATAATAAGTCAAGAAAATAGTAAAGTTGAATCACTAGACTAACACAGAAGACGATTGGGTAAGACGTCATAAGCCGGAATAAAACCAAATCTCAGATAAATAAATGGAACAGATCGGGTATCAAAAGGTACTGGTAAGGCGACCACATAGGAGGTCGGTAAAATTCAGTCTGGTATCCCCTGTGTAGTCACGAGGTACCGATGAGTTAGAAGAAGCCTTATTCCGGTCCCCGGCATCTTTGAATGTCAGAACCCTTAGTCTTAGGCTCTTATGATGTGTAGCTGTAATCAAATTTCGAGAGGTCAAAAAAGTCCTTATCTGACTCCCATTAAAATAAAAGAGATCGGAGGAGAGTTCTTATCCGATTCTCAAGCCTAAAAATTTTAATAAATATTTGAAAGAGATCGGAGGAGAGTTCTTATCCGATTCTTAAACCAAAATTTCCATAAATATCTAAAAGAGACCGGAGGAGAGTTCTTATCTGATTCTCAAGCCTAAAAATTTTAATAAATATTTAAAAGAGATCGGAGGAGAGTTCTTATCCGATTCTCAAATCAAAATTTCCATAAATATTTAAAAGAGATCGGAGAAGAGTTCTTATCCGATTCTCAAGCCTAAAAATTTTTAACAAATATTTAAAGGAGATCGGAGGAGAGTTCTTATCCGATTCTCAAATCAAATTTTAACAAATACGTAAAATGACCCCCCCCCTAAAATAAAACTGATACATAACGGCAACTCACTAAGGGTCATCTCATTTATTCGTGTATCTGGGTAACCCGAATTGGTGAAAAATCAAATATTCCCTTTTATCAAAAGGATTAACATTTCCATTCGAACCCTCCTAACTATTAATTTTAGTTTATAAAGAGATTGAAGTTAAATCTACTTACCCTCATTGAGGGACGAGGTGGGGTGCCTAACACCTTCCCCACCCGTTTACGGAGCCCGAACCTAGAATCTCTGTTCTTGAAGTGGTTTCATTTTAATTTATTTTCACAAATGGTTTTCTTTAATTTCCCTCAAAATTAAAGTGGCGACTCCTCACTCTTTCCCAATTCGGTGAGTGTTCGTCCAGGCGACCGCAAAACACCTTGTGACAGCTTAGCGACTCCGCTAGGGACCTTTTGACTTAACCCCGGTCCAGAGGTCCAAAAGTAGATTTAATTTTGCGATCAAACCATAGTTAGGTGGGCTTACTCCGCAAAATTCTATACGTTAATTATTGTTATTCTTGCTAACCGTTTTGCTTGTCTTGCTTATTTTACTTCCTACAGCGCTCTTCGTTTAAAAGAAAAAAAGAGAAAATTTCCCCATACTGGGAAGAGGTAAAGGTGTCCCTTCACACATTGAACACTTACACGATGTCCTCACACACTTCAGCCCTATACCCGGGCTTCTTACCCTTTTAGGAAAGTAGGAGGGGGTCATGTAGCGGTACCCGTGGGTTTTACCCCGTTAGTATCCGTGAAGACTTCTGCTCAGATTGAAACTCATTCTATTCACTGTGATACCCATGGAACTTTCCTGACAGTGTCATGGGGGATAGAATGGGGCTTTACTGTTTACGGTAGGGGCAATTTGAGAACCTGTGGCTTTTAGAAGATTAGACCTTGAGCTAAACTGTCACGATAGTTAGAAGCCGTAGCAAGCTACCTTATAAGATAGAACTATCCAATTAGGTAGCACTTAGCCGGTACTAAGACTCTCCTTATTTTAGGACAAAAGGGGCATACTTACTCTTACCCTATTCTGCTTGTGTTTTACATAGTTTTTATTTTTTAGGGTAATCTTGAATCATATTGTTAAGAAAGCCTACACACTTTCCTACTTTGATAAATGTGTAGGTGTCACTCTGCCAACAGTATAATTCAAGACTACCTGAATTTATCCTGCTAACAAGTCTTTCCTGCAAGCATCACCAAAATAAGGTCTGTAAAAGGATAAGCATCATTTTTAACATGGCATCCTCGAGTCAGTCGGCAGAAGAAGTTCTTAAACCAGAATAGAATGCTAAACCATGGCCCGAACCGCCTCATAGTTCAGTGCCCTCTCAAAGTGATACTAGCTTATTACCTCCATTGGACCTGAGCAAAATTGAGGTCAGAGTGAACAGTCTCGAGGGTTTGGCTAATGGTTGGAAGTCATTTCCCGATCAAGTCAAAGCACAGTTTGAGCAGAGGTATGGGAGGATTGCAACCTTGATACGGGTTAAAGTTCAAGTCCTGGCATTAAAGGCCATGCTGTCAGTTTGGAATCCTAAGCATGGGGTGTTCTCTTTCAACGATATCGATACTGCTCCCACTATGGAAGAATATCAGGCATTGCTAGAAATTCCTTATTCGGCGCAGAATCGGATTTACTTACACCTCGAGCATAGGCAGACCTGGAAATGATTCGCACATATGCTAGGGATTCCACTAGAAAAAGCAAAGGTGAGGGAAGCTGTCAAAGGGAACACGCATGGATGGTATTGGACTTATCTCAAGAAGTGGTTGGATCAATACATCCAAGACGAACAGTGGAATCAAGCTTCATTAATGCTCGCTTTAGCAATCTATGGCCTGATCTTGTTTCCTGGGCCTTCCGGAATCATAACCTGCAGTGTTGTGGAAATGTTCTGGGCAGTAGAGAAATAGAAGGTCAATCCAGTACCGGCAATTCTTGTCGAGACTTTCTTAACCCTTACGTACTGCAGACGATAAGGCAAGGGGTCCACTAAGTGTTGTTCTAAATTGTTGCACCTCTGGATCATCAGTCATATGTGTCCTGTGGAGACGAAGGGATTAACTTGGCACCTTGACCAGCCTCTCATCGAGAAAATGACCAGATTAGTAATCAGCCCAAAGGATGAGCTGCGGTGGCAAGAACGGATTTTGAGCTTCAACAGCCATGACTACTGTTGGAGGAAATTGTGGACGTCGGGTCAATCCATTTTGGTCAGCCCGGAGGGTAATCAATCAGTATCCCTAATCGGAGTGACTGGATACACAAGTTACACTCCAGCATTAGTAATGAGACAGTTTGGTTCAACACAGTTCAGAATCAACATTGAAGAATACCACCGAGGTCATTTCTACCATGAGCTCAAGGAGGAGGAAGGATTGAAAATAGCTCGTAGATCCTGGGAAAACATCACTATGATGGAAAGGTCGCCTAAAAGTCCGAGTGCCACGAGCGATTATCTTAAATGGAGGGCTGACAGGGATCAAGAACACTTAACCATAGATCCGACCAAATTCGAAGGCAGTAACCCTCGCCAAAACGTGCTTTCAGAAGAAGCTGGTGACCGTTTGGCCGACTCCCTACAAAAGGCAAACACCGAAAACTCGCAACTGCAAGAACAAATAAAATAGTTGGAGGACCAATAGCAGATCCTCAAAAGAAAAGTGAGAAGGCTCAGGGAAGAGGCAAGGACCAAAAAGATGGGGTTCGAAGAGTAAGAGGCACGGTGGGAAAAGGAAAAAAGCTCTCTCTAAGCTGTAATAAAAGAAGTAGAAGTACAGAATAGCAAGCTTCAGGAGAAAATGAAATACCAAGAGATACTCATAGAAGAGTATAAACAAGAAAGCAAAAAGAAGAAGCTTGAACTGAAGGAACAAGCACTGCTTATCAACGATATTCTAAAAGAATGTGCTAATGAAGGAAAGGAAAAAGAAAGACAAGCCGCTCTCTATCAGGAGCTGAAAGAGAATGTTAACCAGCTGGAGAGAATGATAGCACAGGGGAAACAAGAACTCCTACCTAAATCCGAGTATGCTCTTAAAGTGTTTAACCCTGCCAGACAAGAAGAAAGGCTATATGAGTATCTCAGGAAATGTCATTACATTATAAAAAACCTCCCTGAGCCTAGGCCGATGTAAAAAATGCTGTGTATGAATTATTCAGTTAATGGAATAACTTTTGGGCCATTGTTTAGCAAATTGTGAATGAATAGTATAACTCTCGTCCCCCTCGCTAGGGTTATGCGAAAAATTGGATGTGCCATATGGACAAGTATCATAGATGCGCATTCAATCTAGTCAATCACAGTCGGACTATCGAACGATGCCATGATAGAATTGATGCAATTATTCTTCCACAGTTTTTATTTTGGCTCCAAAATGCGTCTGTATCCTTTGTCCGAACCAGGACCTTTAATTTTTTTTACGAAATTCAAAATTCATTAAAACTTTTTTTACTCCCTACAGAAAATCAATATTGCTTCAAACAAAGCAAACCTGACTAGACACGCAGTTCAACCCAAACGAGTGTACTTAACAAGATCACGAACAAAGAAGATAATGGAAGACCAGGAACAAGTCCAGAACCTACAAGGACAGGTTTCCGAATTGAAAGACCAAGTCTCGGAGCTCATGAGACTAATGAGGGAAATGTCCCATAATAAGCCTGCTTCAGACCCTGACTTACCACTATCTCCCCCACCTCCTACAACGGTTGATTCTCGCTGTGCTTCAACCTCTTTCACTTTCCACCCCATCGATCCCGGATCAGACAATCACTGTCAATTCGGCCCCACTGAATAATGAACCACCTTTCTCCTATTATCCGGCTATCTCAAATGCCAAACCATCCCTTTAGTCCTGATCCCTCCAATTCATTCCGCCCCTCATTTCCCAACTGGGGGAGTACCTCTTGCAGTGGGAGGAGAAAATAAGACGAGAGAAAACGAGAAGCTGTCCGCTCTAGAAGAGAGATTGAGAGCTATAGAGGGGCTGAACATGTATGGTTCAGTCGATGTGGCATCACTTAGATTGGTTTCGGATGTGGTGGTGCCGCCCAAGTTCAAAGTCCCGGACTTCGACAAGTACACCGGGAACTCAGACCCTCGCATTCATTGGCCACCTACATTGCTAAAATGTCCGCCCTGACAGAAGACGACAGACTTCTAGTTCACTTCTTCCATGAGAGCCTCTCCGAGGCAGCCCTGAAATGGTGCATTCAGTTGGACAGGAGCAAACTGCGCTCCTGGAAAGATTTGGCAGATGCTTTCCTAAAGTAGTATAAATTTAACTGTGATGTGGCCCCCACAAGGAGAGACCTCCAAAACCTAGTACGG